>NC_137018.1:54147276-54224776 GCF_032717465.1 Coenobita brevimanus | reverse complement strand
CGCTTTCTTTCTCCCTCCCTCCCTCCCTGCAGGCGCTTTCTTTCTCCCTCCCTCCCTCTCTTCAGACACTTTCTTTCTCTCTCCCTCCTTTCAGACGCTTTCTTTCTCCCTCCCACCTTTCAGACGCTTTCTTTCTCCCTCCCTTCCTCTCTTCAGACGTTTTCTTTCTTCCTCCCTCCTTTCAGACGCTTTCTTTCTCCCTCCCTCAGTGACAATAAAGCATACCTCCTTAGCATTTCGTTGCCAGTAGGGCTTAAGGGAAAATGGGCACCTTCCCCGACCTCCCTCCTTCCCTTCCTCTCTCTCTCTCTCTCTCTCTCTCTCTCTCTCTCTCTCTCTCTGACAATAACAATGGAGAAAGTTCGGCACGGAAGGAACACTCCAGCACCGTAACACCACCTACCGCTACTTTATGGGTGAAATTGTGTGTGTTTTATTCCACGCGTTATTGGACGACTCGTAGCGATTCTTCCTTAGCGATTAATCTCGCATACGAAATCTCGAACTTAAAATACAACACAAACACTGGAGAAAGTTAGGGATGGAAGCAACAGGCCGGCACTGTAACACAAACAATACTTTCCACTACTTTCGGAATATTGTAAGGAGAGTGGACGGCCGCGGGGAAACAGACAAGATCCTGCGCGATAAAGATCTGGGTCACGTTAGCCAATTTCACTCCTCGCACTGTTGTTACTGTTGCTGCTGCTGTTTTTTTCCTGTAGTCGTGATTGTTGTTGCTGTTTCTGATGTGGCTGTTGCTTTTGTCGTCCTAGGTTCATATAAACGTGAACCTGGTGGACTGCAGCCTGGAGCTCCCCGTCTCTTGGGGTCCACTATGCTTCCGAGGTTTGGGGGAAGGAAGCTGAGAGATGTTTGTATAATCGGGAAGTGGTGCTCTCAGGATATGTCCATCCCACCGCGTGAAGGCGTCCCTCAAGAGCACCTTTCTCAACGACGGAATGTATGAAAATTATGAATATTTGTCAACTGAATAAACAGCTACTGGCGGAACCAAAGCAATATGAACCAAAGAAGTGAAGAATAACTTAAACATATCCATATATAGCATGTACATACGGTACTACACATAATACCTCACACAGATTGGCTTTCCGGATCCAACATGCTGAAGGTGATCACCGGAAACGTGTTGGCGGCGCAAAGAAATCCGGCGGCTTCACTTTCGCCTAAGCATTGAGAGACAGCCAACATATAGATCGGGAATAACACACACACACACACACACACACACAGCTAAACATAACCGGTACGGCACCCCTTCACATACTCAAGTAAAAGAAGTACGCGATCTAAACTTAACCATGAAATCCATAAAATAACCAACCCAATCACACACGACGCCTATACACACTGCATCAGGAAGAGCCGGATAGTGTAGTGTGGGCGTGGGTGTGGGCGGCTGAGGGTCCTTGCCATGAGGTGTGGGCGGCCTGCTTCTGCCCACACCAGGCCAGTGGTATTTGCCCACGCTGGAGGTATATTAAGAACTACACATTACCTCTACCTATCTATCTATTTATTTATCTACCTACCTATAGCCCAGACGCCACCATCCCGTAAAGGGTGGCCACAAACAAACTGCCTCCATGTCCCCCTGTCCCCTGCCATTTCGCTGCCCTCCCTGCAACATACAAGCCCACTTTCTCCTATTCACAAGACGGCAAGAGAAATAATGACTGCTCGGCTCTCGTGCTTCTCCCCCCCCTTTTTTTTTTTTTTTAGACAAACGTGTCCTTTGTTAGAAGTGCAATGTTACTAACAAAGACAAAATTATTTCTAGTTCTGCCTGCGCAAACCACTTCATTATTTGACCATTTTTCTATTTTGTTATTGAGGCCGACAATTATTATTTAGCGTTGGAAGAACCTCTCGGACTAAGAGGGATTGAACACACACACACACACACACACACACACACACACACACACACACACACACACACACACAGAATGACTCCACCTCCACTCCTGCCCACACCCAGCCACTGGTATCTGCTTACGTCGGAGGTATGGCGGGGTGGTCTGTGAGGGATGCGTTGCGACATAATTATTTTCACCAAAGATGGCCGAGATAAACAGATTCACACACACACACACACACACACACACACACACACACACACACACACACACACACACACACACACACACACACACACACACACACACACACACACACACACACACACACACACACACACACACACACACACACACACACACACACACACACACACACACACACACACACACACACACACACACACACACACACACACACACACACACACACACACACACACACACACACACACACACACACACACACACACACACACACACACACACACACACACACACACACACACACACACACACACACACACACACACACACACACACACACACACACACACACACACACACACACACACACACACACACACACACACACACACACACACACACACACACACACACACACACACACACACACACACACACACACACACACACACACACACACACACACACACACACACACACACACACACACACACACACACACACACACACACACACACACACACACACACACACACACACACACACACACACACACACACACACACACACACACACACACACACACACACACACACACACACACACACACACACACACACACACACACACACACACACACACACACACACACACACACACACACACACACACACACACACACACACACACACACACACACACACACACACACACACACACACACACACACACACACACACACACACACACACACACACACACACACACACACACACACACACACACACACACACACACACACACACACACACACACACACACACACACACACACACACACACACACACACACACACACACACACACACACACACACACACACACACACACACACACACACACACACACACACACACACACACACACACACACACACACACACACACACACACACACACACACACACACACACACACAGAGCCGATTCTATTTTTACTTACTGGTACAAACTCACTATTGATCCGGGAAACACTGATGTCAGGGTTTTATTATTTCTCAAGACGTTGCGATCAGGCCGAAGTCTGGCACACTTGCTTCCCTTTCTTAATAGATCGTGTCATATACTCTACAGATAGACATGATATATATAAGAGAATATTATATAGAAAGACAGATAGATAAATAGATAGATAGATAATTAGAGAGAGAGAGAGAGAGAGAGATCCACAACGCTTCATAAACCAGTCCATCTAGTCGCATTCACAGCATCCAGTGGGTGGAAAATGAGTGATATATTAATTCAAATACCGTACGTTTAGACGACCGTATTAGTCGCAATGGATTCTGTCCGTAACGAGCATCTTGGATTGTAATTACGTGCTTGGGTGGGTGTGAAGATTTAATGCAGTTATAATGGCGTCTTCCTATACTGCAAGTATTCTGCATCTTTACCTTCACCGTTATACCTGCAGATAGTTCTGTCTTACCTTCATCATCATTACTTTATTCTCGCCACAGCCTCATTACTTTATTCAGTTAAAAAAAGACCTCTTATTGAAAAGGTTTGAATCTCTCCAGTAACCCTTTCAGTACGACGTCGTCTTGTATATTTAATTAGTACGGTATGAAATGCAACTTTGGGCAAACTTCTCGTGGCGAAGAGGGTAAAATCTATCGCCATTTTTACGTCCGGTGTGATGGCAACTGTGTTATTATTCTTTCCTAATGCTCTATATTCAGACGACTGCATCCTCGCTATTGCCGAATCTATCATTGTCTTCCTGACTATATTGGCTGCTAACAAGATGATATTATTTTAGCTACAACCTAGAAATAACACCCTTGCTTTTGAACACGTTGGGTGGGAGAAAGACAGAGGTTTGAGTTTGAATTCCCCATTTTCTCTAACGTCTCGGGCTACCCAGAACCCATCTTCAGAGGTCTATGTATCTTGAAATAATGAATTCAACCTCTAAGCCCCCCCCCCTCCCGCTCTCTCTCTCTCTCTCTCTCTCTCTCTCTCTCTCTCTCCCACCCAACATTTCCACTTGTCGTAATGGATGATCTACATTCCTGCTTCTTCCCAAACTATTTTATTCATCTCGGGAAAGAGCTACGGTAATAAGGTACTGAATGTCATCTTGTTCCTCCAGTATAATTGCCGTGATACCGTAAGATGTGGTGACGCCAGGTGTTGCGTTGGTGTGGCAGGGTGGAGTGACCAAGATAAGTATATATAAACCATCTTTGAAGGTACTTACACACCATCTTAGAAGGCACTTACAAATCATCTTAGAAGGCACTTACAAACCATCTTGAACCCATTCAGTCCCACGACGCACTTTCTGTCTTACTACCCTCACACAGTTTTAGTGAACTAGGAAGCTGTTTTGTTCGTTAAGGTTAAGAACGTTTATAAATTACGGATCCAGGTGTTTGTGGTTATGGTGTGGGAAGGTATAATGACAAAGGGAAGTATTTATAAACGAACTTAATATATTTTTGCTGTCTCAATTGTTCGTTGTTAAGAGACGCTAATCAATTTTCTGAATGCCTCAATTGCAGGTTGCTATTGGAAATCATTTAGTTTCATTCTATTTTTCACTAACATTCACTTTTGCTTGGCTTTTTATTTTTTTCCCAGCGGTATGAGTTAGGGCTGAGGCACGAACAAACACTCGCAAACACTCGAGCAAGTTTGTGGTGTGGGTGTGGTGTGGGAGGGTGGAGTGACCGGCGGCTGCTGAGGGTGTGGTTGTAATGGTGCTGAGGTGTTCAGGTTGGTGTTCTGGTGGTACTGAAGTGCTCATATTGGTGTTCGGGTGGTGTTTTGGCGTTGATGGGATATATATTCGTATTGGCGAAAGTCTACTACAATGGCGCTTTTCGTGTGTGTGTGTGTGTGTGTGTGTGTGTGTGTGTGTGTGTGTGCGTGTGCGTGCGTGCGTGCGTGCGTGCGTGCGTGTGTGGGGGGGGTCAGATATAGCCTTCATGAACCCCTTCAGTACGAGAAGTCCTCCCTCCATTAAAACTTTCCTGGGGTAACTATAAACCAGAACAGCACGTCATCAAAATGAAAATATTAAAGTACTAACCATTTAACTCGATGATGATAATTGTTCATATTATTGCCATCTCAGACAATTTCATCCAGCGTAGGAGGAACTTTCCGAAATACTGGCGTCAATATAACTTCTATCATCAGCACTAAAAGAGATCCCAAAAAATCTGCATAAAAAGTCTCTAGAAATATAGAAAATAAATTACCTACAACATGCTAAAAGGTCTTCACTCCCACACAAGCATGTAATTACTGCATAATAAATGACGCGCGTTACGGTACACGTTCCTCGCAGAAACGGGTTGTTACTAACGCAAAGGCACGTTATTGCCAAAGGAACGTCATTATAACTAAAACTACAGATACGTCACTGTAATCGCAAACACGTCAGAACAACCACAGAAGCACATCAGTACAGCCACAGACGCACGTTAATACAACCACAGATGCACATCACATAAACACGATTTGTAACCACAGAAACAGGTCATTACACTCACAGAAGCACGTCATTACAACCCCATTAGTAGTAATTACTGTTGTTGTTGAAGCCCCGGGTTCATCTGAAACGTAAAATCAGCGGACTGCAGGCTCAAGATGACCTTCTACGAATGTCCACCATCCTTCTCTCGGGGAACAGGGAGGGAGTTGAGGAATGTCTGTATAACCAGGGAGCTCCATTACCCAGTTATAACGGTGTCACCACATGAAGGCATCCCTCACAGCACCTAGCAAGCTGTAACTGTGATCCTCGAATACACCCTAACAACTCTGGAATTAACTTCTTCTACCCGAGGACGTCACATCTGTCTTGGTATCTCCCGATTGTTTTACTTGGATTACGACAGACGTTTCGAGAGGGGTTAGATACAACCTTCATTACTACTACTGTCGGTACTGCTTATACTAACTACAACTACTACTACCACCTACTACTACCATTGCTACCTACTACTACTACTGCGACTACTATAAACGACCTATTATCAGCTCAAAGTTAACAGGAATAAAAAGAAAACACGCCACCTGATTACTACGAGTAGCCTATTACAACCACAAACAAATTCTTACAACTACAAGCGTCACATTGCTACAACCACAAGCATCACATTCCTATAACCACAAGCATCACATTCCTACAACCACAAGCATCACACTCCTACAACCACACGGGCACGTCATCTTACTCTCATGCGACCTTCACAGCGCCACTGCAGTTACTTCAAGCACTGCAAAATACATCCCATTACACGAAAACAGCACTAATCACGCGAAATTGGGGGCGCATTTACCAAACACGCACCTGTTACGTTGCAACATAGCAGAGAGAAGTTCCATCCCAGACGAATATGAGCATATCCTATAAGCAACCTCACGTGAAATGCAAAAGAATGTGTGGGTAGCCCGTAGAATGGGTAAAGCTTATCCTAATGGTCACATCCCACCTTAAACTACATTCTTACTTTCCTCCACCTGGGACTCACCTGCCAGAAGCTGCTTCAACAGGAAAATTTCCGTAGCAACAGAATAAACGACGTGGATACCAACAGGTGGCAAGAGGGCTACGAGGTCCGGAGACACACAACTTTCCCCTTCCACAACTCTAGCCAGACTAGCGCCTCGACTCGGGCGATGTGTCTCGGAAGCGCGTCTTTCTCTTACTCAAAGGAACTCGTTCTTTCAAACCTCAATGTCATATGGTGATACTGAATCTGACACACTAAAGAAACTATCGATAGGGATTCTTAAGAACTCCTTCTAGATAATATTGACTAACAGATATGAATAAGCAGCCCTTGCGAAATGACACCTGCCTGCTTGCCCATTAGTCCATGACGTCACGCACACGTCACTACCTGCTCTGCCTTTCACTATTCCCTCTCCCGTTCTGTCACGACAGACTACTTCCTCTCCATACAACACCAAACAAGGGCTCTAGAACGGATAGTGAAAAATTACGCTAAAATGCCAGGAGAAATAACTGCGACTAAAGAATCACTTTCACTACTATTCACACGTCTCAAAAGAATTCTAATTCTACCAATGAGATAATCAAGCTATGTTTCCAGTATTTCAATGGACTTACTGAGCTTGTTGAAGACTAGGCAAGCCTGTGCTGATATTTGGATCATTATTTGGCTACAGTTCAAGGCAGCCGAGAGTCCGCCTACGCCTCGCGGAGGGATGATGTTGCAACTATGGACAAGGGGAACGTATAATTTATTCCCTTCAACACCATGAAGTATTTTAGGTTATTTCTTGCTATCGAGACATTTCAAATAATCTTTCAGTGCGGCCTAATGGGCCTGAGGTAGGCTATATCTAACCCCTCCAGTTCTAAGAGCCTAAGCTAAAATAAGATCGTCTGGAGGAAGCAAGAATAAAATGAAAATTACGTCATTGGACTGAAGACTAAATGCGACAAGAATGGCGCCATTTTATTACGTATGAAGAGCACAACCATGTCTGTTGGGACGGTCCTCAAGCAGGTCTTCCCATTTGCACCATGTAGGCTAAACTAT
This sequence comes from Coenobita brevimanus, assembly GCF_032717465.1. Taxonomy (NCBI): domain Eukaryota; kingdom Metazoa; phylum Arthropoda; class Malacostraca; order Decapoda; family Coenobitidae; genus Coenobita; species Coenobita brevimanus. Next base: position 54,217,104 of record NC_137018.1, on the reverse strand, counting down.
CTAATCCAGTCATTCAGATTACTCTCAGTTCATTCATACCCACTCAGGTCAATCTGTTCTCTTCGGCCATTTTAGATAATTATCAATGTAGCTGCACTATTCTTATTCAGGCCACCAAGGACTCAAACAGGTAAATTTAGGTTCGGTCAATTGGTCCATACTCATTCACATCCATTCAGATCCAACTATAAGCCATCCACAACCACTCAGCCAGTCAGGTCCATCCATAACCATTCAGGCCACGTCATGCTCAGTTAGGTCCATTTATGAATACAAAGTTCAGTCTTAGTTCACTCTTACCATACAGATCCGCGTAGCGTTGTCCATTAATAAATACTGTCTCGGTTCATTCATACCACTTTCGAATCACACATCAGTTCACAGCCATACGAACCATGCCAGTCTTCCAGCCATGTTCTTGTCTACTCAGATAAATAGGAATAATATAAAAAGCCGGATGAAGATCACAGGGATAAATCTTATCCAATTATAGTTCGAAACAGCTCACACATGGTCGCTGTACCGCCAATAATCCTGTGAGCCTTAAGGAAGAGCTGAGAGAGAGAGAGAGAGAGAGAGAGAGAGAGAGAGAGAGAGAAATTATTAATACTCGTGCTATACCTTATCCATAAAGCAGCGAAAAGTCTTAAAAGGCAGATTATAATAAACGCTTCTAAAATGGTCTTTGCTTCTGAATCATCTTGTATTTCCGTAAATCTTAATATCCGAAAATTCATGTATTTTATGACTGTGCGAAATTGTTATACTAATTGAAAAGCTGCGCTAAATATTATGTTCCCGATCTGAAACTGAGGCTTGAACTATCCGCCATCGTTGATATAATGGAAATGCATGCAACACTTTAGCATGCATGCGAAATGTTTCTGGTCATTCAGCTTGGACAATGACACAGGGCCACAGTGATAAAGATCCCAAAACCCTTCTACGTCTGGTGATGGCCAATCTTCACTGTGACAAGTACTCGTAGCTCATTCCTGCCAAAGACCCCGACCTAAAGTTATCCAACACAACATGCAACTCGCTACACCAGAGACCTGCATCTTGCGCTATAACTATATGTATTATCTTCCTCTCCGCAGTGTAACCTACATGTCCTGAAAATGCACCTTCCCACCAAGCAGTGGCACACTTCATCGGCCCTTGGGCCTTGCCCTGCATATCCACCGTGATCTAACAGCGTTACATAATCCACATTCACCTTGCTAACCAGTACAGGATAAATTGAAAATCTAATTATGGGTGCTTACCAATGTCCACCAAGAAGCCCATCGTTTGCAAGCACACTCACAAAATATCACAATGGTGCCGAATGTAAACATTCGTTGTCTATGAACTTATAGGTTAATGGTAGTTTTTTTTTATTTGAAAAGAGGTAACTTTTCAGACAGAATATATGACATATACATCCAAACTCTTCCTCGAAGGATTAAAAACATATTTTCCTGCTTTTGCAGCACCAAAACTCACACAACTATTTTTTTTTTTTTTTCTTAGTGCAATGAATATGCCAAAATCTTTGCTGAAGAGTTACTTCAATAATAGTTCAAAATATATAGAATGCCCTGGTGAAGCTTTTACAATTATCCCCTACACTACGATGTCTTTTAACATTCCTACTACCGCCAGACGAGCTTCGGGGAGGCATCCGGCAGTGAACGAATTAATGGGGACTGTCCCTAGAGTTTTTTTCAAACCTTATTGGAGAGTAAGACCAAAATATCGGAAAAGTTCTCCATGGAGAAGGGTCTAGGGAATATATTTATTATGCCTTGACCAGGTATTTGACTGTTGAATGATCCCACATGGAACCTTCCGCTTGGAAGGCAGCTTCTTTACTCATGAGACTACCTACGGCATTAAGTTATATAACCTGTAGAAGACACTGTAGGGTACTTTTCTCTATGTCCTAATCTGAATTCACTCCGACTTTTTTTTTTTTTTTTTTTATCGTTCCCCTATGAATTTGATCCCAAAGCTTTAGCATGGGAGCCTGCCTGTTTCCAGTGGTCATAGATATATCTGTTCAACATGACCTTACTTGAAGGTATGCTTCTCACTCGGTGTTTCATTAACAAATCCTGTGGCCATTTGTAGTCATTTTGGACAGCAGGTTGAAGTGCCCTTTTCCTGCATATGTTAATGGAAGAGTTGAAGGCTGTTTGTATAATCAGACAGCAGAGCCTTATGGTTATATCAATGCCACCATAGGAAATGTCCCTCCCCAACACTGGGACTACTGTAATACTATACTTAATATAGCCAGGTGCTGGAGAGGAGTGCCTTTGTGTTGTGGTACTGACATAGCTGGGCACCTCCACTGCCTAGTTTAGCAACTGCCCCTCAACTTTCTTTCCCATGAAAGGGGGATCGTGAACTGCAGGAGGGGCACCAACTCATACCCTGCAGTTTACTAGATTCTCATTCAATTGAACCTGTGGTTATAACAACCACTACCATACTACCACTACTACTACAGCAGGAACAAAAACAAAACAACCTGGTGTAAAATCCTGCATATGTTCATGAAGTTTTATTGCACTTAATATTAAAAAGCTTCTATACATCATGTCTATATACAAAGGGGGCAAGTCTGTATTTCACATCCGCACCACCAAATGTTGAATAATTTTGGGTATAGATAAATACAGAACATCAGACTTATGATTAAACAATAGCAGGTACAGAAAACTAATCTCTAATCACGTCTTGTTCTGTACTGTACGGGTATTTATCTACATCCTATAATAATACTGTCACATTGTATTTTCAAACTCAACAAATATCCCAAACAGTGTGTTAAAAACAAAATACACCCCTAAAAAATAAAAGACAAGTATGTCCAATGAAAATGCCACTGATAAAAGTATCTTCAATAACTACAATATCACTGCACCCAATATTTCACCTACAGACAGATATACAGGGCAATCCACATGCAGTATAATGCTTCAACTTCCACTCCAACAGATTATTTCTTATGTGCTGTGGGGATGGCTCAGACAATGTTACCAGTACCTACCCTGCATCATTCATTCATTTCCTATTCCCACTGCCACAAAAATGCCCACACTAGCCAACTCAGCCGTCCCTGTAACACATAAGATACTGCCACGTGAGTTTCTAGTACAGCACAATTTGCAAGTCAGCCTGTATATAATTTACACAACACAGTAACAGAAAACAAAGACAGATACTACATTTGCTCATTTAAAATCAATAAAGTTAAGATCTGAGGAACTAACTCAAGACAGAAGAAATATTTAATTTCCCATATTTGTTGTTACTCCTACACATTTCAGAACAGCAAATACCTGTATTATAATTTGTTAAAAAATCTGTTATGGAATACAGTATTACACAGACAGTGGACAGTACAACCCATGGATACTGATATTTATTTTTAATTAAAGCTGGCACTGCATACTGCACAATATCAACACGGATTTTCAATTACAATTTCATAAACACCAACTAATACAAAAACATTAAAATTCTAACACACACCAATAAGAAATAAATGTTTAACAGCTGGAGAAACAAACAGTAGAATATCCATCACACACTCATACTTGAAAGCATTCATCATTACCACTTTTGTCCATTAATCTTAACTTGGTGGAGATTTTTGTCCTTTTGGAGCTTATTTCCTGTAACTCAATGGTCAAATATGACAACACTATGGTTCTAAATCTCTTCCACAGTAATTCTTTGTGACTAGCACCATATTGTAGTATTAATCTCAAAACAGCTCAGCATTCAAGATGAAGAGAAGGCAATTTTAGGCCAAGCTAAAGTGAACAAAATATAGTTTCCTGCAGTTATCTCTTAAGGCAACTCAGGACTGGCAAAGACTGTCCACCTCATAAGAGCTCTGAGCTCAGACTGGACTGAGTTCGGTATAATTTCCCTTTTAAAAAACAAACTACTAAACAAAAAATCTTTAGGTAAATTAAGTCATTCCATCCATCATCCAATCCTGTGTTGCCCCATGAGAAGCGTAGGAACCCAGGGCTAGGCAAGTTGGTCCTGACATTTAAGATGAGAGTGACAAATTAAGCACGAGATGAATTAAATTTAGTGGTATGTGGGGAAGCCCACCATCCACTCACTCAATGTAGTGTTATGCTTGGGTAGCTGCCCTTTCCTCTCTTCCTTCCTTCTTCATATGTCTGTCTGTCTTTCCTCTTTCTTCTGTCTATGGGTGACTCTATATAGAGTGACAAGCCAAATGGTTTCCTGTACACCAGGAAACCATTTACTATGCTGAGTGGTAACCATATAACCAAACTATGGATCCTGGTGGTTTAGTGGGTAATTAAGGAGCTCCAACCAGACTGAGCTTGTGTTGGTTTATAACCAAGGGGTGGCTGGTGTTTAATGCTCACGTAATGCCACTCAGGGATGAGTGATGCTGTCATTCTCATGTCAGGACCAACTTGCCTAGCCCCAGGCTCCTACGCTCCTCTTGGGGACAACACAGGATTAGAGGATGATGATGAATTAAATTCACACAAACACGATCTAGTACATTTGCAGCTCAGTCTTGACTTGGGGCAACACAGCATAACACCAATTCCCAAGAACTCCAAGGAATAACTCACTAAGGTATGTATTTTAGATGGCACAGGAGGCTCCACAACATCTCTTGGTGATTTATTTTGCAAATTACACCTTAACATTCTCTTGTATGCTATTTACATCATTTTAATATTGACAAAGTTTCCATTAACAACACACATGAGGATACTAAGGTGCAATGTGCAGAATAAGTTTTCATGGAAGACATGTTGTAAAACCTCCAAAGCAACTGAAAATATGATCCTGACCCCTCATCAACCATGATAACCCAACATTCACGCCTCCAACTGTGTCAGCCCATATCAAAACATGTTCAAACATATCAGCCAAAATGGAAGAAAGCAACGCTCACCAGGATTGACTTAAATTTTAAAAAGAGAGACTAATAAATTGTATTGTAACAACAAACATTACAGTTTGTCACCAAAACCATGACAGCCTACAATCACCAGAAATAATGACACACAGTTAAGATTCAATGATCCAGATCCTTCAAATAAATGTCTCATATCTGTACTTAACACAGCAATCTGCATAACCTTTGTTGCTGAACTCCAATAAATATTTCATTCACAGGCATTAAAGTTCCTGCTTATAACATTGCTAGCTATGAAACAACAATGATGGATATGGGTAACAATAAATGGAAACCTATGATCAACAGACTAATGCCTTCCTAGCAAGAAAGTGACATACTGTACATTTCATTAAGCTTTTGCCCTCTCTCATTTAATGCACAAGGACTTCCAGAAATCCCTCCTTAGCTCAAGCTCCTTCATTTCTCATAATCCCTAAAGTCAATTCTCTTAAGCCCTAGCTCAATACAGTAGGCAACTTCCCCACTATTCTGCATGAAATTTTCTAGTATTTCTTATTTAAAGAAAGAAAGAAAAAAAAAGTATTAATCTTATGATTTCAAAAACAATTTTGTCAGTGGAATGTACAAAACTGAATAACAGAAATGATAAAACATTAATATCAAATAGCCATAAGGTTATATATTCCTTCTGTTTCATGGTACAGGATCACTGACTTGCTTCAATTTCTTCATTCAATTCTTATTTTTCTGCACGAGATCTTCAAATGTGATCTTTCTCTTTGCAAACTGTAACCAAACATGTCCTTCATATCCATTACCAAAAGCAAGTATGGTTGTGATTTCTTTAAAAATAAAGCTTAATTATGAGTAAAAAAAAAAAGTTCTAAGCATCATCCATTAAAATATTTATAATTAGATATGAGACATACGTGTTAATAAAACAATAAAATTCAGTCACTTGAAAGAGTAGCTTAATATAACCATTTACATTTACTCCAAGCATCTTGAAAAAGTACAAAACTCTGAAGAAGCTAATAATTCTCAGATATTCCTGGCTTAAAAATGCTCTCTATTTAGTACTTTAACCCTTTCAGGTCAGCTCCCAAATATACAATTAATTAGCAACACACTATAAAATCAAAAGTTCATTCATCTTAACTTGTCGGATATTTCCATCACTTTACAGCTTATTTTCCGTATCCTGACATCAAAATAAGACAATATTACAACTCTATATTTCTTAAAACATTTCCTGTGACTAGCATCATATTCTAGCCAATATCATGTACTAGCATGGCATGATAAGGTAAAGTGAACAGTGTATAGGTGAAATGACAAATTCTGATAATGGAAAATGAAAGATCCTGTGACAAAACAAAAATAAAAAACATGATAATTTTCCTTCCACAGTCGTTCCTCTGAGTCACTGGTTATCACAAATAAGGAATAATGTAAAAAATTCTGTCCAAAATTATTTAGTTTCACCAAAAATACAGCAGCAGTAATCCTCAGTGCAATTACTGAATATTCCTCCAATGTCTCCTGTTAATTCTATCTATCTACAGCCAGACACCTCAATCCCAGTCAGTCTCTCATTCTCCATAAAAAGTGGAGAAGGAAGGGAGGACCTGCTGTTGCTGTCATTGAGCAACCATGGTCTGTCTGGCTGAACAGACCCATCATTCACAAGCAAGTAACTGTCCCTGCAGGGAGGACCTGTGATTATATTAAATGTCCTGAAATGTTTAAAATATTTGCAGAAAATTTTATATCTACAACTGATGATGGCTGACGTGAAAGGGTAAAGAGAAGAGCATAACTCATTCTTGACTGATGAATGAGAAATTTTCTATTTGCAATTCCAATGAATATCATTAGAAAATGATCATGACATACAAAATTAAACTGTATTATCCCATAAACATATACAATATTCTCCCAGTTGCCATGACAGGCATCACACCAGAGTAAGAGAAGATATATGTATAGTTTTTAATATTTACAGGTTTAAAGAGGAGGAACTGCTAATGCGGTAAACACTCAAAAATATATGTACATAATTTGCCTCCCTATGAGATAATGGGAGATCCTGCTCCGATAAAACTGCCTTCTCACCCTCATTTTTATGTACTATCGGCAACAAAAGTCCAGCTGCCTCTCTTGCTTGTCTCTCCATGGATTCCAAAAATACGTGCAGTAAATTTGAAGCGAATAAAGTCACAAGCGTCGGTTGCTGTGGATTCGCCATTAATACTATTAAAGTCCACAGAGGGAGACAGAGATGCAGGGGAGGTGACAGGATTTTCACTGCTGACTGTATGTAAACAAACCTGAACAGTATTTACATTACGTATAATTAGCACTGCATTTTGGCATGGTGGCTCTCACTCTTTTTTTTTTTTCTTTCTTTTTTAGACGTGGAAATGGTCAATACAGTACAAGGAGGACTGAATTGTGTACATGAGTGTACTGTGTATAAACCTTTTGAGTATGGGTGACATCATTTTTAGTGTACTCTTGCTGCTATTAAACAAGTTTATTCAACTTAGAAAAAGCTCTTTGTAATGAAGGGGTTTATTAATGCTATGTCTAACCCCTTCACTATCCAAAGCTCAATAAATTGTCAGGAGATGGCAAGAGTAAAATGACATCCCCACACTCATGGGGTTACTGTAATAAAAATTATTCTCAGGCAGACAGATAGTGACTACATTAAGATGCTACAGACTGAGTAAATTAATCTCCGAGTGAGGGCACACTTATCTTCTAAGGGATTGCACAATAACCATGTCATAATATGGTTTGCTCAAGATATAGCTGTGAATTGAGGTCAATGTTCAAGAGGATAGATCACTAACTGTAAGGTAGATGACTATCTTTTTTTTCTTTTTAGCATTACCTTATCATTACCTAAATTACAATGCACCTGTACAAAATGATACCGGTAAGTTAGTACATACAGCTTCAATGGGGATAATGGCTTTAACCCCTACAATCAATGTGACTTTATCTTCATCTTTCTGCTGCTACCACATGATTTGTTCAGCTCAGGATTCACTCTTTGAACTGAATGTGACAGCTATGGCCTTAATAAACCCCTTCAATATCCCTTAATACAAGAAGCCTGTTCAAAGCTCAATAAAAATTGTGTGGTAGCAACAGGAGTAAACAGAAAAAGACACCACCTTGATGTATAAGGTTCAGAAATTCAAGTGCTGAACTATTTTTATATGGATGAGAGTACATGGTTTGTCTCATATTCATGTTGGCAAGTTAACCTAGAGAGAGAATGAAGGATATGGCAGGATGGGAAATGACATTAAGGAGTGATTCAAAAGTCAGGTTACATCAGAAAATAATATATCACTGCAGCCACTGACACCTTGTCCCACAATTCTCAGAAATGAGCTACGTCACTGTAACAAATATCTGCACAAGTGAATCACTAAATTGCCATTTATGGTGGCCATAAAAAATGTGCTGTGACTATTCCCCTGTGTCAATATATAATTCAGTATTTTCTCCATGTAATCTGGCTTTTGAATCATGCTGTAGTATGGTTCTACGGTATAAAAATGCTTCATGCTACAAGAGGCCTGTCTGAAGTTATGTAACATATGGAAAAAATAGTCAGGAAAATGGTGATGATACTAATCAGAATGGTGACTGACTACTGAGCATGACAGCTGAGAAATAGAGGAATTGTGATGATACTAATTAGAATGATGACTGGCTACTGAGCATGACATTTCAGAAGCAGAGTACAGTAGTTGTGGCATTGTTTCTGTGAGAAGTGGCAAGCATAGCTGAACTTCATTTGTAAACAGGCCTGGCAGTGATGACTAAGTCTTGTATTTTCACTGGGTTGGGAGACTGTCTAGTACCTGTTCTTTACTTTATTTTGCATACTGCATATTAACACCCTCACTACAATGGAATCATCATTCATCATCATCATCCGAACCTCCTTTCCCAGCTTAGGACAGGGTGAGGAGTAGCAATGTCCAGACAGCCCCAATCCAGTGGGCCACGCTTCAGACTGATACTGGAGAGGAATACCTTCATGTGGTGGCACCAATACAACTGGGATGCTCCACTACTAGGTTATGGTAAACAAACCCTCAGTATCCTCTGTATCCCACAAAAGGAGGATGGTGGACTGAAAGGGAGGGACAATTTCAGCCTGCAGTCCACTGGGTTCAAATTTCAGATGAACCTGGGGCTACTACTTATTAATCAGGCTATCTCCAGACAATTTCATTCTGCTTAGTAATATCTCTAGTAGCGATGCAGCTAATGAAGTCCATATCTAACCCCTCCAGTTCAAAGTCTATCCTGAGTTGAAGAAAACGGTCTTGCACGAATAAAATGAAACACTGTATGTGCCACTGGACTGAAGGGGTTAATATTCTCTTATGAATTAATAATTTCCTTTCATTATCACCACAGTGCGCATGAATAACACAAGATTATATTAACACATCACAGAAGAAATGAAAATGGAAGATACACTAAGGAGCCTCCTAAATGATGAGAATTTGGCCCTTAAGACTGGTGCTCAAACAAAGGTGACAATAAATACCTTTAGGTGGGTGGATGATGCTGAATAAATAAGTAATCATAATATGGCAAGTTAGTTGAGGTAACATTGCAGGGCCAGACCAATTGTGTAGGCAAAAAATACTCACCATTAATGATGCAAGCAGCTTAGCAGCATACGTCTACAACACAGGCATAAAAGAACCAAACCTAGACTTTCTTCATCAATTCATATTCCAGAAGACTGAAAAACAATTATTTACATAATCTCATTCTTCACCGCTAAGTGGAAATAAGGTTAGGATGATGATGAACATGAATATGGCTACCTGCATTAACATGTAAAAAAGATTATACAAAAGAAGACAGGTCAACAACATTGCATGGGAAAAGTTTTGTGTTGTTTGACCAAGTATAAATAATGGTGTGTGGAAAGGATCATGTATGAGTAGGTTAGTGACTGATAGGTGGGTATAAATCAAAGACTGAAAGATTTCAGGGCTATTACCCTATGTCTGATCTGGAAGGTTGGCTCAATGGCTGACATTTATGTCCCATGGCAGTTCAATTTAAGTCAGTATATGAGGACCTTGAATTCTGAAGGGTGAAGAAACCAGAAGTGAGGTGAATGTTGAGATTATCAAGGTTAGAGTATGTGTTGCTAATTTTTCATGTGTCTAAGCAACTAGCTGTACACTCCACTTTTTTGTTTAAAATTTTTCATGAACTTGGACTTGAACGATGGGAAATTTAGTCTACAATAATGTTCAGCACCCTACCTGGCCAACCTCTAGCAAAATTAAGCTCAATTAGCTGGTGGTCAGTTAATTCGCCCCCGTAACTCTGAGTTCCTCATATGCCAGGCAAGGACAATTCAGAGTATGAGGGAGGTAAGAGGATGAGGCCGAGGAGCAGGTCAGTCTGGGGAATGGGGTGGCTCAGAACTGAAGTATGGGGTAGCATCTTGAACGAGGAGGGTGTGGCAGACGTCACACACTCGAGATGGGCGACGATGTGGGCCGCTGGGCACTGTCTTGCTCACACACTCAGAGCAGAAGATCTTGCCGCAATGACGGCAGTGATGCTGGTGGGAAAGGGAAAGGAACAATTACACGTGGTCTAGTCAGCGATGTGTGTATGTTCCAGAATATCTATCTATCTGTCTATCTACCTATTTATCTAGTCATCTACCCATCTATCATACTCTGGGTTCTATCATATTTTCCAACAGCTGCACTTTATTGCCTTAATATAAAATTTCCTATCAGTAACACTGTTAATCCATGAGCCACATACCTTTCTCCTGCCCATGCCTGAAAACCTTATTTTACAGCTGTTGCATTCCTCCTGGTCCTCCTCATGTTGCCACCGCACCTGTGACGTGCATCAAAACAGGCAGTTCAAAATCATCATCATCATCAAATCATCAAATCAAATCACAACATGTTCCCTCTTACAGAATTCCCTTTACTGAGGCTGGTCATGGAACTCAGACACTCCTCTTACTCTTCCCTCTCTCTCTTCACTGTACTACTCCATTATCTTCCATATCAAGGTAGTTCTGCCTCTTCTAACAAACACTGCACTCAGTCTCACTTTCAAGGACTTTCATTGGTGTCTATGTGCATTCTCTGTCCAGTACCACCTTGTTCAAATAATTTATCTTCCTGTTATGCTAAAGAATTGTCTGTACTCTGTGACCACGAAGCACAACATTCACACAAACTTGTCCACCTCACCTCCTTTTCTGACTGCCTAATTTTTTCAAGCTGAACTTGTAGTGACTGTGAGAGGCGCACAAAGTCTCGCTGGACGGCCTCTGAGGTGTCCAGTTCGTGTTGCAGTGTTGACACCTTCCCCTTAAGCTCCATTACTTCTGCCTCTAGTCTGGCCTGAAGGAGTCACAGAAACAGGAGGATTAGAAAAAAAAGAGGACCAAATGAGAGGTGGAAGGATAACATGATGGAATACAAGAGGATTGAGAGAATAAAGAAAGACAAAGTTGGTGGAGGCATAAACCAGAACCCATGAGACTGGGAGAACAATGGGAGGATGAGGATAAGAAGGCAAAGTGATAAATAATAAAGAAGAGGAATATACAAAGGGTGGGAAAACAACAGAAACACATGAAAACGAAAATAGAATGTGAGAAAGCTAAAGTGGAGGAATACATGTGGGTTGGGAGATCAGAAGAATGAAGAAAGTGGGGCAGAGGGACAGACTGGAGGAAACCAGGAGGACTAAGAGATCAACGGGAGAATGAAGACATGAAAACAGAAGGTGAAGTGGAAGGACAAACTGGAAGAATACATGAGGACTGAAAGATCGATGAGACAATGAAGAAAAGCTGACAATCATCATCATCATGACTTTTTTCCCACCTATGGACAGGGTGAGGATGGGGGTCTAGAAACATGTAAGGAGGGATCACAAAAGAGGGAGAACTTAAATAATTGTAATTTTACTCAAACTACAGATTGTCAAAAAATTCTGAGCCAATTACTGGCAGTTCCATTATAAACTAGGGACCTGTTTCACAACTACTGGTTCTCTCATGTCCATTCTTCAGGTGGTTAAACATAAACAGACTCCTACAACGTATGGTAAATGAAATACTGTACTTCTATGTCAGATGTGCCCACACCCTGAAAATCCCTGTAAATGATGGGGATACTAGGCAATGTTTCAGCATTATATTGTAAATCTGTTAGCAAAAAGGAATATTAATCATGCAGACACTGGACCTACCCTGGCCTGTGTCTGCTCTGCCACCTGTGTCTTGAGCCCTGAGATAATCTGCTGACTCTTGAGCTGAGCCTCCGCCTGCCGCGCCACCTGAGCATCACTCTCCTCCCGACTCTTCTGCTCCACACGTATCTGGCTCTCCACACTCTCCAACATGGCCACCTTCTCCCTGACACACACATACGTAAACTTCAAATCAGGAATGTATACGTAAACATTCAACGAGGGATTAACTGATCTCAGTCTAAAGAATGAGATAATGTACTTTTTGAGCCACAAGTAAGCTCTAATATGATATACAGTACAGTACAGGTTTTACCTAAATACAGTATTAGCCAACCAATGTTAAAATGCATAAATTCAATAATGTTTCATCCAACACCTTCACTGCAACAATGTAACCAGTTCGTTAAGCGAAGAAGTGGCTGTATACTGTTAAATCCTTCAAACCAACCTGAGCTGGTCGATTTCAGAAGAGAGACGGTCTTCTATTGTATTTTTCTCATGCTGTTCTCCCAACACCTAAAAACAGGGGATACACTGGTTAGGCCATATATATTGCATATGTGAAAATTTGTGATGACATAGAAGACATATACAACTGGAATAACCTTGCAGCCTCAACCCACCTAACCTCTCCTGGCCAGAACAAGCAAAAGGGTATAAAAACAAAAGTAGGAGGAGATGGACTGACCTGATCCTTAAGGAAGAGTATTTCTGACTTGAGTGACTCCTCGATGTGTTCCTTGGATACTTTGGCGGCTATGATGTCCTCTCTATATCTTAACAGTAACAGCTGCATCTCCTGTCACATTAAAATTGTGTATATAGTTTTAACATTACAATGCAACAACATTTGGTTCTATTTACAGTATATAAACAGAGTAGCTTCACTATACATACTTCAATAAATTATCATGCCTAACAGGACACTATATAGTTACAATGACTGATACATTACCATGCTTAATTTGACATTATATAACTACAATGATGATACTGTCATACTGTATATATTTTCACTCTCTCTCTCTCATCATACTTCAGCTCTTACATCAAGATATAACAAGTGATGTCAACATTTACCTCTAAAGTGTTAGGTAGGTTTATAATCTCATTCTGGAGTTCCGTTGAGTGTTGGCTGTGTTTCCCCACCAGGTTGTCATTCTCTTGCTGCAATCTAAAGGAATTTTAATATTAATGTTATACCACTTCTTTCTAAACCAAAACTCATTTCTACTAAGCAGCAGAAAAGGTTAAATGAAAATTTCAAGCCATTAATATTTAATAAAAACATTACAAAGCAAGATGATGACAGTCATGGCACTACAAGTACTTGGAATCCCAGGCTCGTCTGAAATGTAAGTCCAGCTGACTGCAGGCTGAAGTTGCCCTCATCCTACAGTTAACCATCTTCCTTTCATGGGATAGGGAAAAAGTTGAGGGATGCTTGCATAACTGGGCAGAGAGACTGCTCAGTTATATCAATGAAGGCATCCCTCTCTAGCACCCAGTACAGGTATTGTAATAATGATGATGCAGTTTTATGTCATTCACTTTATAGGCCACATTTGGTTGGAGTACTGTACAGGTACTCCAATATATCACTGGGCATCCATTTGGTTAGACAGTTACCACCCAGCATAATATACTGACTTAATAAAACATACACTGAAGCTATCCTCTGTGTTTTCCAGCTGGGCAGCTCACCTGGTTAGCTCGGCTTGCACCTCCTGTCGGCTCTTGGTCAGTGATCTCAACTTCTCCTGCAGGCTGGCCTCTGTTGTCCGAAACTTCTCTTCAAGGGCAGTGTACTTTTCAGTAGCTGCATCAACCATGCTGGAGATCTCTGTTACCTGTTACCAATATTCTGTCTTTACTTCTCTGAAACCATATATAACAACAAACAGCTACAGATCTACACACCTAACACTCTGCAAGGGAAACAAAGCTATCTGCACCACAAATGATGGGTACTTGGGCTGCAGAATCCTTATGCCATACAAATTACTAATGGACAAATATATGCTGTGATATCATACTTAAACTATGTAGGAAAATAAAATTTATACAAGACTCCAATGATACAAAGGTACTAGCTCACAATCCCTAACAGTTTCTACACTCTTTTCATTTAATGAACTAAAACTGCCATTGGTCCTTCTTAAATACTGAGCTGTCACAAAAAATTAACCCTAGAATACTGTATGAAATACTGAGCTGTCACAAAAAATTAACCCTAGAATACTGTATGAAATACTGAGCTGTCACAAAAAATTAACCCTAGAATACTGTATGATGGCAATCTGGAAAAAGTGCTATGGAAAGGATGTAAAGTTGTGCCATAGCACTCTTTTTCTGCCACTGAGCAATGTGAAATAGGCTGCTAAAGACATAAATCTGGCCCAATTTCAGATGAAACAATGATACAAGTAAGTATATGGACCTTGGCTTTGTACTGTTCTGCCATAGCTCTCCACTTCTCTTCAGTGAGTTGTCTGTACTTTGCCTCACGGTCAAGGTCTTCTCGATATCTGGTAACTGCACGTTCCCCTTCCAATCGCTGTTTTTCACTCTCACGCAGGTCACTTTGTGCCTACAAACAATGACAGGATGAAGGAAGCATTATTATCATCATCATCATTATCATCATACAACTAAAGGAAAAAAGAAGGGGCAACATCAGAGTAACTGCACTACAGGTTTATCATTATTATCACAACCTTTTTTCTCCCCATAAAAGAGGGTTTAGTGTGATCCAGAAACAATGACTGAGGAAGCATAAGAGTAAAAGAACTATTAATGAGTATGCCCATTGAAACAGAGAAGCTGCTTATTCACACAGCAGCACAGAGAAACCCACCACATCTGGGGAGTTAGGTGATTACTACTGTACCTTGTTAAGCGCAGCCTGGTTGGCAGCACACAATTGACAAGAGCGGCCAATACGTGACCGTGCCCGCCTTATCTCCTCATTGAGCAGATTCCACTCCATCTCACTCACTACCCTTCGCCCCCGTCCCACCCCACCCCCCGGCCCCGCCCCGCCACCCCCAGGGAGGTCCACTCCCAGGTAGTCCTCCTCCCCAGGTGACAGTAGTGATTCACTCTGTGTCAGGCCCTCTGAATCAGGCGTCATATCTGAAGGATGCAAACAAAATCTTTAGTTTATCTTCCATGCAATTATATGATCTTTGTACACAATATTTAAAAATAAAATTAGTCTTGCATCTTTCACTGTCTCTGCTCTTATCTACTTTTGCCACACACTAGCAAATTACTCTTACACATTTTACTACTTCTACATGTCATCATGCAGCAGCAGCAGCAATATGTTATTTGTAAACAGAACTGCGGCTTGGATCCTCTCATAATCTTCTTTTTCCAGAACCACTCCCTCCCAGTCTGTTTGTTTTCACCTGTCAGAACTAGGCCACTCTCACAACTTGAATACTATGTCATGGTAGCAAGAAATATGACAAGCCTTAATTATGAGATAGGAATGAGTATCCTTGGTTATCAGTCAATTCAACCCTCCAGTCTGATTACAAATGGTCATCAACTTAGCTGAAATGGGTCAGAGATCTTTGTCAAGTTAGAACAATGCACTGTACCATTATCATCCTAATCCTCTTTTCCATGTAAACGCAGGCTGTGGAAATTTACAGCAAGTCTGTTTGATCCTACTTGGGACATGAATCAGACAACATACGAAATTCCACGTAAAGTCTTATTTACCCCCTATAGTGCACCAAAGGCACAATGAAACAGTCTGCAACAAAAACATAGGGTGATGGGGTCACAACATCCTTATCCCAATAAAAGAAAGCTTTCCAATTAACTATTCTTGACCTCTGTGGTTGCCTTTTACTACAATCTGGGAATAAATGAATAAATGGGTGATATTTACTCTGAAGTATTCCTAGAGATTTCACTAACACTTTGTGCAATTATTACTGTTGTCTTCCTACAGTCTGTTTTAACCTGATGGAACTCAGTCACACAAGTTTAATATTATATTGTGCTGTTATGAAATTCACTGAGCCTTAGTTAACCCCTCTGTGAGGCAATTCAGAATCCGCAGACATGCCCCGGGAGGCAAAAGTTTCGGGAAATTTGACATGTCATATTTTTATGATTTATGTGTTTGGGATGATGGATAATGATGAAATATCAATAAAAATAATAAAATAAATATATTTTACCTACCCATTACTGAAATTACAGCTGATGAAGCTGATGAATGCAGTATGGGTAATCCATGAGGATGCCGCAGAAAGTAAACAAACAACTTTTTTCTATCTGGTGTTTTCACTTATAGCTTGAACAGAACATTCTTTCCTTATTAGAAAAACTTATTTCTTGCTTCTGTGTACAATTATTTTCAAAACAGAACTTGTTTCCATATTCAAAAAATTGTAATTTCAACTTCTGAACTTTACTTATGCTACCAGTAATTATAACAGAACTTATTTCCTCTCATTCAACAAAACTTTTCTTCTTCTTCTTATAGTTTGAACAGAACATTCTTTCCTTATTAGAAAAACTTATTTCTTGCTTCTGTGTACAATTATTTTCAAAACAGAACTTGTTTCCATATTCAAAAAATTGTAATTTCAACTTCTGAACTTTACTAATGCTACCAGTAATTATAACAGAACTTATTTCCTCTCATTCAACAAAACTTTTCTTCTTCTTATAGTTTGAACAGAACATTCTTTTCTTATTAGAAAAACTTATTTCTTGTACCAAATAATCAAGAATTTCACCATCAAAAAACAGGAGAAAATACTCCATTTCAGAACTGTTTTTGTCTACTCCAGCAGCCCTTGTCACTCCACTGTGAGTTGCATCAAATCTATAGCAATTTGGTATGAATCTATCACCATTTGCCCAGATAAACCCAGATCCACCAGCACTACCAATACCACCAGGCCTAAGGGAGGGTCACACACCCTGGGATCATCATCATCATCACTTAGGTCTGAATCATCATCACTCTCGTCACTCACGGGAATAAATCCATCACTGTCACTGTCTGCCATCCCCTCACTGTCACTACCACTCTCCTGTGCCATCCCCTCACTGTCACTACCACTCTCCTGGTCATCACTATCGTACTCCAAACCTGGCGATAACTTACGTTTCACGCCAGCACTACTCACTGATACCCCTGAGGTTGACGGAGTTTGTGTATCACTGTCGGAAAATCCTTCAAAATCGGTGATGTCATGCACTTCCCTCTCTTCATCAAGTCTACTAGTCACTTCAGAGTTCTGCAAATTGCTGTCCGGTTCTGCCATCTCATCTGAATACTGTGCTGAGGGCGAATAGTGAAGACTTCCCTCTAACTCCACGCTACGCACAATCGCGCTGCCTAACCTCCGCGCGTTGCAGACGTGAAAAAAAAATCGGTCACATGTACTGTTATTACAGCATATTTTTGAAGGATTTTAGGCATATATTTGTTTGTAGAAAATTATCTTATGGTTTATGAGTCATTTTTAGGTAATTATTTGAGCATAAAATGCGAAAATAAAAAAAAAATCCACCCTAAAACCCGGTACATTTGTACCAGCAGGTTTGTTTACATATGACGTCAGAGCCCAGACCCCTCTGAGTGCAACGTGGAAGGTTGGGGGTATCAAACGATGCCACCCGTTGCCTGAGGCTCTTTTACTCAAAAGTCCCGACCCGGAATCCATCAAGAGAACCCGTCTTAAGACCCGACCCGGACTTAAAGGGTTAAAGCAAGAATGTATCTCCTTGATTACTAGGTAAATCGACCCTAAATCTTAATACACCTGGCCATCCGCTGAGCTGAAAGGGATTAAAACCTTTCTCAAGTTAAATGCTTTATACATTTACAAATCGCATTCCACACCTGCTAGGGCTTTCTGCTGGTCCTGTGTGAGCTGTGGCATCTTGTCTGGACTGAAGCGCTCTGCCAGTAAGGAATCAGGAGCCAGGGTGTCAGGGGGAAGGCTGTGACTCTCGGCCTCACTGCTCTGATCATCACTCTGTTCCCTGGGATAAAGATACATAAAAAAACTGGTAAAGAAACAAGTGTGTGTATGTATTTATATATATATATATATATATATATAAAGAGGTACTAGTAAGGAAATTAGTAAAGGAACAGGGAAAACAGGAAAAAAAAAAAAAAAAAAAATGGGGGGGGGGAGGAAGTAGGTTTGTTTTCACCTGAAAGAACTGGGCAAGAAAAATCAGTAAGCCTTGGTAATGAGGTAGGAAAAAGACTTCTTGGTTATGCCAAACTGACCCTCCCTGTAAGGTACAAACAAATGTACTACAGCAATGGCATGGTACCGACCCATGTGTGGTGGGGACTGCAGGCGGGGCGGGGGCCTCATCATCAAGGTCCAGAAGGGAGGAGGATCGGTCATCGTCAATCTGGCAAAAGAAGTTCTTATGTTCTTATGTATATTAAGTCACAATGGTTGGAAATTTTAGTGGTAAGAAGGGCATCGTAATACCTTTAGTAATTTTTTTTTTTTTTTTCTTACACACTATTAATAATAGGTCATAGCTGCATGAAATTTAACCTTAGGAGACGGGTGTCCGCATGTGCAGTCCAAGAGTACAGTATTAGTAGTGAAGGGACAGATGTCTGCATATGCAGTCCTGCCATTTTTCAAAGTGGAGCAGGCATTACGGCAGCATCCCATGCTCTATGGAGTAGTAAGATAACAATAACAAACCCTCCCTAACACCCCCCCACCATTGTATTTTTATATATACATACAGGTACTGTATATATTGGAAACATAAAATTCTCCATAGGCCTAAGTGCCTCTGTGTAATAAATATATTGCAGCAACAGTGACATGATTTGTGATATCACTATTGTTATTATAATATGGGGTGTCCAGTTTATTGGAAAATAGTGTCATTAATTGATATGAAAATGTATTTCAATATAAGTGTTTGGTATGAGTACTGCAGTCAAAACAGTGATATATGACTAATGCAGTGATCACACAGTGAAAGTTTATAGTATGTGCAATGTTGAATAGTAATTATAATGTGAAAATCAGAGTGTGGTAAGCTCCAGGTAGCGGTCATAGGAGTGAAAAAACGTGATTTTAGTACATCTCCTTCTAAAATCACTGCCCGTCCAGTGAATGTTCACGTAGTCTGCATCGCCACCTCATGGAAGACCTGAAGGTATGAGCTTTCCAATGGTATGTAATTTTTTACTTTAGCATTACTCATTAAGTTTTTACTAAGGTTTAAAAGTTTCTTTACATCTGGCTGATTATGCCCGTCCTCAGCATCTATCACAACATGCGGACACCCATCTTTAGGAGGTTAATGAACCTTAGTTATGTGGTAGGAATGAGTCTCCTCATTTACTAAATAATTCATTTCTTTTAACCTGAGTATAACTGGCCATCAACCAAGCTAAAGGAGTTGTCAAATTGGAGTAAATCCATAATAGCCATTGCTATCTTCTTCACATGATTACTGATACTAACTAACCTCATTATCAAGAGAGTGTGATGAGCCAGGCTTCTTTGCAGCAGGAGACAAGGCTGAGAGGAGTGGTGACGCTGGCTTGGTATCAGGCCGACCATCAGCACGTGTATCATTATTTACTTCTCTACTCCCAGACTCCTCACTCCGCTGCAGTTCTACCACCACAACATAATCACTGTAGCATGTTTCACACATTTACATACATATTTATTCCTTATCACACTAAACCTGAAGCACAGATATTCAAATCCTTAAACCTGGGTGAGAAACTTTTTATCTTGCTACTGCCTGACCAGCTGATTCAATTTGGGAAAGGTCTCTTGTTCTGAAAGTGTTTATTAAGGATACATCTAACTCCTAAAGTTCAACATGTCTATCATATGATGAATTATATCCTTAGATGATATGAATAAAATGAAAAAAGATCTCCCTGGGCTCAGTGGGTTTAGATGCTGATTTTATGAACTCTACAAAAAGCCACAGATGTCTGTACAATATAAACTTTGCCCCCTCCCCCCATTTCCTACACTTACTTTGTCAGTGGCAAAGCAAGGAAGTGTTATCTTAATAACACATACAGTGATGCAGTAAGGCCAACAATCACATGCTAAAAAATCTGGATACAGGTAAATAGCATTACCATCTTCATCCACGTCATTTTCATCCTGTCATACTGCTCAGTGTCTGAAGCTAGCTACCACCACAAAACTTAATTACAGTACCTATCAACTATTCACACCTAAATTATAAATAAACAATGTAATAAGAATGATGAAGTTTCTGAAGGTGACAGAAAGTTGCCAGATATGGGGCTGACCTTGAAGTCTGCGTAGCTGATCAGGGGTGAGGAGGGACTGCATTCGCCTCATGTCAGCCAAGTGCAGTCGCTGAGCCTCCAGGAACTGATCATTAGCTCGCTGCCACGTGTGCTTCAAATCCCTGTGTTGACGACGCTCTCCCTCGTAAAGCTGTACAATTGCATGCTTAATGAGTCAACAACATTTTTTTCTTTATAAACTTTTAGTATCTAACAGGCAAGTTAATGTAATGCAAATACATATCAAATACTGTACTTGTTATCCTCACTATTTATGCATCATCATCATCATCCGGACCACCTTTCCTACCCTAGGGCAGGTTGAGGAGTAGCAAAGTCCAGACAGCCTAAGTTTGCCCAATCCAATGGGCCACACTTCCATTCACTCATCAGTCAAGCCCCCGGAATCCTGGCCCTACCTGACACGCCAAAAACTTTCACCACATCCTGTTGCTTCACATAAACGTATCCAAACGTTGTCAAGTTAAAAAGGGGTGCCAAATCCCTGATTATGCACTTCTCACAACATTCATCCAGCCAGCTTGATCTCGTCAGTCCCCTAGCCTCTCCGACTTCTATACCTCTCTTCCTCACACAGTCATCCACCATGTCCCTCCACCTTCTCCCAGGCCTATCTAGCCTCCTCCCTCCATCAAATTCGCTCAGATATAACTACTTCACTACTCTATTGTTATCCATTCTCTCCACATGACCATATCATCTCAGTACCCTCTCTTCATTTCTGATGACCACATACTTCCTCACTCCACATCTTTCATGAATCATATTATTTTGTATCCTATCCACTTTCTATACTCCACATACAATCCTCAGCAGTCCCATCTCCACTGCTCTCGCTCCTGACTTTTCATTTTCATGCCACACCATAGCCTCACATCCATACGTTACAGGTGACATTAACACTCCTTCACGTAAGCCTCGAGCAGCTGCAACACTCAAGGCTGTTTGTTATCAAGGCCTTCATACCACCAGCTACCTTCCTTCCATGTGTCACTCTACTTTCTGCTTCTTTTGCACATTTTCCTCCCTCTTCTGTCACTGTACCCAGGTATTTGAATTCTCTCACCAATTCCAGTCTCCCTCTATTCACTGTAACATCACACTGGGAGTCAACTTGTCTCTTGATTACCATCACTTTACTCTTTTCTACATTTACTCTCAAGGCATGATGCTCACATACATCAGCAAAACTTTGCACTAGACTACCAAGCTCTTGTCCGGTATTTGCAAGTAGCACTGCATCATCAGCATACAACAAATTTGAGATAATCCATCCATCACCATTCATTACCAATGCCACCCTTCTCTCCATTACTTGCATTTTCACTTCTCGCATCACCCCATTATATACTGAACAACCATGAGGACATCACACAACCTTGTCGCACACCCACACTGATCTCAAATCATTCACTTAGATGTCCACTTACTCTTACAAATGCCTCACTACCATCATAGAAACTCTTGACGGCACCTAGCAGCTTACCATCTACACCATACATGTGCAAAACTTTCCTCAATCCTTCTCTGTCCACTTTGTCACAGGCTTTCTTCAGATCCATAAATGCCATTTGGTTGGGGCCCTGGGCAGGTATTGGGCCCTCTGAGGCTCTCCAAAACATCTGCCATGATTAAGTGATTTATGCAAACTTTAATAACTGCTGTATTTTAGGAATTTCCAGTAACTGAAATGCAAGTTAATTTAATCATAACAAACATCAGTTGCTTCTGTCACAATCACCATCAACACCCTGACATACAAGTATTTTTTTCACCTAGGGATGGGAATGGAGAACAACACCACACACAACTTTGATCTAGCTGGCATTTATAAACAGCTAATAATTAACAAACACCCGATACAATAATAACGATGATGAATGAGTTGTTGCTATAACACCCACTGTTCTGAGCTCTGACAGTTGTGCACGAAGTCTATCCACGTCGTCTGTAAGCGCCGTCTTCTGAGTGTTGAGGATGGCTGTGTAAAGTTCTAGGTCTGCTCTTGAAGCTTTTTCGGCTTCTAACGTGCTGCTTACACCCTTCAGCTGAAAAGCCAAGGAAGTATGGAGACTGAAATATTGATCAGGAGGATGTGAGTAAGGCTGTGGGGGAGAGGGGTGGGGGGAGACCATGGATGTGGTGGGATGGTGATGTGAGTTGGGGGAGGGCAGCCTGATGGCAAATGACTAGGTAACATGGAGGCAATTTGCTTGTGGCATCTGGCTATAGAAAGACAGGTATATAGATATAAAGAGATAGGTAGACAGGCAGAAAGACATACTGGCATGCTTACCTTCTCATCCAGTTGCTGCACCACCTGAGCTGCATCAGTACCCTGAAGGAGTGGGGCCACCAGGTCGGCTGTGTGTAACGCCGCTGCCTGTTGAGCCTCATGGGCTCGCAGCTGGGCATCCTGTGTGCGAATCTTCTCCTTCAGAGCCTGGATTTCCTCCTCCAGGGGCTCCACCAATGACCGGAGCAGCTCTGCATCCTCCTGTGCCTGTCACCACCAAGTGTATTAGACAGAGTGTAATATTTTACGGAGTTTTGGAGAATCAGTAACATCTCTTCCTTAGAGATTTATTCTGCATATTACATGTCAGTATCCTTCTGTATTGATGAAAAGCATGTCACTATTAAACGAATATAAATAACACAAAATAGCATGTTCATTCATCCATCCATCATCCAATCCTATGTTGCCCCAAGAAGAGCATAGAAGCCAGGGGCTAGGCAATTTGGTCCTGACATTTAAGATGAGAGTGATCAGCCTCACTCATCCCTGAGTGGCAATACATGAGCAATAAACCCCCAACTACCACTTGGATATAAACCTACACAGGCTTAATCTGATTGGAATGCCTTAATTACCATCCACCAGGTGCCATAATTTGGTTATATGGTTACCACCATCCAATCCTATGTTGCCCATGAGGAGCATAGGAGCCCTGGGCTAGGCAAGTAGGTCTTGACATTTAAGATGAGAGTGACCAGCCTCACTCATCCCTGAGTGGCACTGACATGAGCAATAACCCCAACCACACCTTGGATATAAACCTGCAACGGCTCAATCTGATTGGAGAGCCTTAATTACTCACTAAACCACCAGGCATCATAATCTGGTTATATGGTTACCATCCAGAGTAGTAAATTGTTTCCTGGTGTACAGCAAACCATTCGGCTTGCCACTCAGTGGAGAGTCACCCACGGGCAGAAGGAAGAGGAAAGAATGATGGAAAGAAAGACAGAAAAGGGAATGTAAAGTCACCCACAGGCAGAAGGAAGAAGAAAGAATGAAGGAAAGAAAGACAGATGAGAAAGGAAGGCACAGAGGAAAGGGCAGACACCCGAAGCAGCACCACATTGAGTGAGTGGATGGTACGCACCCCCACCTACCACCATGTTGAGGTGTAATAATAATAAGGAAATCAAATCACTAAGGGAAATGCTATAAAGTCCCATAGGCCACTTGGAATAAGACTGACAATATCATACCACAGCTAAAACAATTCAAAAAAATATCAGTACTCAATTGAATGTAATAAAAGAGAGCCAGATGGTGCTCCATTCTCAGTTCACACTATTGCAGACTATACAGCTGTTGCTGTTGCGGTGGCCCCAGGCTCAGTTTAATGTGAATCCTGTGGACTGCAGGCTAAAGTGCCAATACGAATTATAAAAAAAATCTTTTGCCTTTTCTACATGCCTACAATTACATCCCTCTACTCTCAAAACCCATCCTGGTATTTCTGAATACTGAAGGAGCTTAAACCCATTTACTGCATAAATAAAACACAATCCACTTCACCAGCAACATCCCAGCCTATATAATGACAACAAAAATCATCACTGATAATATGATACCACAAATATTATTACTTGTAGAGCTTGTTACAAAATATGAAGTATTTAACAGTGGCAGTCAATGCTTTCAGTCTGTTTAGAGTGCTTAGGTAAGATAAAAGGATGCTGAATGATAACACTGTGGTACAGACAAAAATTTCCAATTGGAATATGCTATTATCCTCACCCCACCTTGGGGATGGAAAGAAGATCTGGATGATGCTATTATGTTGTACAGTACCGAAAAAACATTCATGAAAGATAAATCAGCTTTGATGTATGGAGGATATCTTTCATGTTCCTTAGGGATAAAACAAGATTAGATGGATCTGATGGATGGATTGATGGTCAAATATCACATTGAACAACACTGAGGGTAGGGGGGTCATCATATGCATTAAGCTGGGCTGCCTGATGTAAGGGGTCTCCTGTATTGCACATATGATAGATCCAACAATACAGTACATGCACAAGGTTTTCTTCCCATTCAAAACTGTGTATGTATAAGAAAATGTCACCATTTTCCACTGGAAAAGCAACAGTAAACTCAGAAAAAAACATTAGTAGCAAGCAGTAAGGCAAAAAGACTGGCTGACACATTAAGTACGCAATAGCCCATATCACGCTCAACTCCACACAAAAACCAGATACTGCTGAAGAAGCATGCATAACGCACAACTCATACGTAAAAGCGGTTCTATCAGGAATGGACATAAGTGTGTCATTATGACTATACTAATGCATTCTGGAAATAATTAATCAGGTTTAGATAGATGTTGCTTGCACTACTAAACACACTTTAGCATTACCAAATTATCAGTTTGCTTTATTTCTATATACTATAATATTGCCTACAAACTAAAAATAATGTTGCACTTAGCCACCTGAACATACAGGTACTGATGTTGCTGTTGTTGTGGCCTCAGGCTTATCTGAACATGAAGTTGATGGACTGCAGAGAGAAGCTACCCATCTCCTGCAGTCCACCCTGCTCTTTTTGGGGGACAGGAGGGGAGCAGAGGGATGTTTGTATGACCAGGTGGCTCTACAGCTTAGTTATGCTGGTGTCATTCCCTGAAGGCCTCCTCTCCACCAACAACATACAGGTCATATCTACATGGTTTCCATCTAATTTATCAAAGTCTTGAGAGAGAGAGTGAATTTCTGAGTTCTGATTCTCCAACTCCTGAATAAATCTTATTCTGTATAAGCCAGTGATTGTTTTGGACACAATTACTACATAACAGAAAGCGTGAATCTGAAAATGCAAGTAAACCCACATCACATGTAGATCATATGTAGATACTTCTTCATACAGTACAGGACTTCAGGTGTTGCAGGGATAAAAAGTTAAATTACAAGGCTTCAGGGGTATCGACTATGTATATAAGATATATTTAATATTTCTACAACATCAGTTATTTCAAATCATGCACTATGCGAAAATGTTGTTAAAAACTGGTCAAACCTTCAGGCACTCAAAAAATATGGGAGATGGTCTTTCCTCTACATATCATACCAACTCTTACAAACATTTAAATGTTAACTAATACTGATGCTATAGGATCCAGCACTTTGAAGCACCAACAATGACATGCTGTTTCATATTATCTACAAATATGTAATGAAAACTGATGAATTAAGAGTTCTGTGCTTGCATCACTGTTGTAGTAAGTACTGTATGCTTCTTCTGAAACTTGCTTTAGTTTCCAATCTATAGAAAACTTCAGCTGTACCATGTCCAACCTCAATAAAGGGATTTCTTGACAGGAAGCATGGCATAAATTTTACATACACTGTAGTTGCCCTCAGTTCTGATTTTAAAGGCAAGCTTCAAGTTCTGCAGCAGTATCTTGAAATCCAGAGACTATGTTCAGTTATTTCATAGCATTCAAAATTTCTCAGTATGTGTCTCACAAACAGACTCATCCAATCAAATGCAAACATATACAGCAGTACCACAATACTTGAAACCTGAAACCTGTCCATTAATGAGGAACTGAGGGAGACAGTATATATATATATACAGTATGTATTGTATGTATGTAGAGGGAGAGGACCAAAGCCACACAACTCACCCTCCTCCTACCGTCCTCTCTTACACTTCTACCGGTGTCACTGGTCTGTCAGAAGGAGAGAGCCGGCTTCTTAGTACTGTAATATCCTCTTTGCAATATCTGGGATGAGCTAACATTCTGAGAACTTGGTGACATGACATCAGAAGAAATTTGGGAAACATTATACCGTACTGTATTTAACAATTCCCTGCAGCAAACACATGCACTGAGACAAAGTAACTTAAAGGATATACAGCATGTTCACAAAGTCATGCAAAGTTTACATAGTTTTAGTGCCTGTAAATGGCTTAACATTTTAAGCACTTATTTCCATATGAAAGACAAAATCTTGAAACTTCAAGAATTATTCTTTCATAACAAAAAAGCTGCATCTCAGTAATTTAAATGCAATAAATTTCTGTAGGACTTTGTGGATACCCTGTATTCTTTCAAAATTCCTGCTGCTGATTAAAGTTTTTCACACAATTAAGGTGTGTTCAAAAGCACCAGCATGTACCAGTGGCACCGATAAAGTGAATGAGACTTGCATTATAATTTACATATAACTGTCACAACCCTCAAACCAATGAATGCTGTATTTTCATATCAGTCAGCCATCCATATGAAGCTTAAAGAAGAAAAACAAAAGAAACTGAAAAACAAAAGCTGAGGACCGAAAACAATAAATGAAAGAACAAAGATACAGGTAATCAAAGCATCCATACCTAACTAATCTGCAGATGAAAAGATGTTAATCTATAATCTAGTTCTAAAAATGCTACCAAATATTGTGCATGAGCAAATGATTGTGCTTTATGGTGCATAATTCTGGGATAAGCACCTCTGGCCAGAGGATGTCAACTTTATTGTATTTATAGCCGTCTTTTTACGCTTTTCTTCAGCTATGGAGAGACTTTCTGAACTGGAAGGGCTGGACAGACTCTTATTAACCATCTCACAGCAAGAAATCTCCCCTACGAAGAATTAAGTAATAAGAAATAAAACAGAGATGACATACTAAGGCAGAAGGGCTTGAATTGTGACTGGGTGCTTTTCACTATCGACTTGGAATATTATTTGTTCATTCACACCATGCCTGTAACTTCCTTCACTTCATACTTATCTTTTGGCACAGAATCCTCTAGCCTTCTATAATTCTTTCCCAGTCATTTTCTCTCTAAAACTTTCTCCTGCCTTTCAGTTATCCTCCAAACCTGTCTTTCCTTCTCCTCTTTGCTCAAACTTCTCCCTCATGTTCCCTCCATGGCTCTTCCTCATCCTACCTCCAACCATGTCTCCCACATTTTTCCCTTCAACTCTGTCCCATTTTCTTGTCTTTCCTCTAAACCTATCTTTCTCTCAAGTATTCCTCCCATACCTATTGTCCTCATTCTTCTTTCAAACCATTATCACCTCACCTTAAAACTTGTCTGTTTTACACATTTTCCCTCCAAAACTCTCTCTCACATTTTTCCTTCAACTCTGTGTCTTTGTCATCTTCACTATTAGCCTCTCTTTCTCTTTACCATTCCCTCTAAACCTAACTCCCTCAACTTCTTTTCCATGCCATCCACATCTCTCCTCAAAACCTCACCTTCTTCATGCTATCCTCGAGGCTTTCTGCATCAACAGGGAGCAGTGAGGTGTTGGGTGTGGTTTTCTCTGGCGTGCTAAGGGTGGAGGGACTGAGGCTGGGCACTCGCTTTGCCAGGGACTTGGTGACTGCCGACAACACCCCAGGGCTTAGTAGGCTCTCACCCTTGGTACGATCCGACTCCTGTTGTGGTGTGAGATATGATAATTAGTAATGAACACTCCTTTGACTGCTAGTACAGGTATTGACAACATTCCTTTTGTCAATAGTACAGGAACTGACAACACTCCTTTTGCCACTCGTACAGGTACTGACAGCACTCCTTTTGCCACTATAGTCTTTGTTTTTTCCCTGATGGAACTGTCCACTCCCACAACTGAGTACAACATGAAGTGATTGCATGAAATCTGACAAGCTCTAGTTACAAGGTAGAAATGAGTCTCTGAGGCTTAGCACTCATTTGGCCTGGGACCTGGTGACTGGTGACAACACTCCAGGACTCTGCAGACTCTCACCATTAGTCCAATCTGACTCCTGTTGAGGTGGGGGATATGATAAGGAGTAAAGTGCACACCTTTTGCTACCATGATCATTTTTTTTTATATGACAAATGCCCCACTCCCACAACCTGAATATTATAGCCGATAATACCTTGAGACTTATCAGGCTCTCACCCTTGAGCTAATCTGACAGTGGCAGGGGATACAATCAGGGATAAAGAACTTTCCTTTTGCCACTACACTCTACTGTAACTTGGCCTAAATCTGACATCTCTTAATCTTGAATACTGAGTTGAAATAACGAAGTAATACTAAAATATGATGCAAGTCACAAAGAAGTGCTATGGAGAGGATAGAGGGCTGCAGCATTGTCTTTTTACTGCCACTGAACAATGTGAAATAAGCTGCAAAAGGACAAAATATGGGCCAAGTTAAGGAGAAACTACTATATCTCAATTAACCCTAGGCAGCACCTACCTCCAGCTGTCTCTCATACAGCCGACGATAGTGCTGCTTTTCTGCTTCAAGCCGTTCCGTTAGCTTCTTCAGCCTCTTGATCTCACCCTCATATCGGCCACCTGTCTGACCAACTGCATTGGCCACCTCCTCTGTCGATAAGAATGATAAGTAAAATTCTGTGTTCGTGAAACTCCACATTTTTTTTTTTTTTTTTTTTTTTTTTTTTTTTTATGTGTCCGACCCTGGGCATAGGCTTCATAGCCTGCTATCAAGGACATACAGCACACCACTTGAAAGAAGGTATGATGAAGAGAGCTTAGCACCATTCAAGTCATTTCTCAAGGGTAAAGCTCCAATGGATAACAGAGGGTCGTTTGACATATAAATTTCAGCACAGTGTTGGCTATTTTTTCTGACATTCCAATTAAGATACGGGAAACAATGCCACCATAAAATTATTTTATTGGTTCCCTATTCTTCTC
The DNA here is from genome assembly GCF_032717465.1 of Coenobita brevimanus. Classification (NCBI taxonomy): domain Eukaryota; kingdom Metazoa; phylum Arthropoda; class Malacostraca; order Decapoda; family Coenobitidae; genus Coenobita; species Coenobita brevimanus. Next base: position 54,187,626 of record NC_137018.1, on the reverse strand, counting down.
GTTGCTTGGGGTGGGGGGTGAGGGGAAGGGTTAGGGTGGTGGTGAAGGTAATGAAGGGGGCTGGGTAGGGGTTGGGATGAGGGAGAGGGGTTAGGTAAGGATAGGGGTGAGGGAGGAGGCTGGAATAGGAGTGATGGAGGGGGTTAGAATAGGGGTGGGGGAAGGTTTGTGATTAGGGGGAAGAAGGGTTTGGGACATGGGTATGGGAGAGGATAGGTAGGGGTGAGGTGAGGGTAGGGGTAGGGGTGGAGAGAGTTGGGATAGTGATAAGGGAGGGGGCTGGGATAGCGATGAGGGAGGGGGTGGGCAGGGGTGAGGGAGGGGGCTGGGGGTAGGGGTCAGGGTGTGGTTTGGGTAGCAGTGAGAGAGGGGTTTGTGTAGGGGGTCAGAGGGGGGTTTGGGTTGGGGGTGAGAGAGGGGTTTAGGTTGGGGGTGGGAGAGGGGTTTGGGTAGGAGGTGAGAGAGGGGTTTAGGTTGGAGGTGAGAGAGGGGTTTGGGTAGGGGTGAGAGAGGGGTTTGGGTAGGGGTGAGAGAGGGGTTTGGGTAGGGGTGAGAGAGGGGTTTGGGTAGGGGGTGAGAGAGGGGTTTGGGTAGGGGTAAGATGGGGTTGAGGTATGGATGACAGAAGGGGAAGGTAAGGGTAAAGGACTGGGTAGGGGTAAGGAAGGGGGCTGGGTAGGGATGAGGGAGGGGACTGGGTAGGGATGAGGGAGGGGACTGGGTAGGGATCAGAGAGGGGGTTGGACAGGGGTGAGGAAAAAGTTATTTTTTCATCCTTCAACAACATTATTCTACCATCTTAATCATTCTCTGTATCTCTCTCCTGTGATTTTTTTGGTGGGAGAGAAAACATTATGTGAATTCAAATGATCCCTCTTCAATGTTGCAAAAAACTTTAAAAAGGCAAATACAGTATCATGATAATGGCAAAAAGTACAGGTATAAAAACATTTTGAACTCTCGCTTACTATAATACATACTGATGAAAAATACATTCACAGTAATGCTTATACATACTTTACTTATCACCTAACTGACCAAATACGAATCTATCTGCTTTTAAGTGAACAACTTTCAACCATAACATATTCACTGTTTACTTTATAATCTAAAGTAAAATCTTCAACAGTTGGGTGAAATTTACATGACAGGCTATTTAAAACATGTGCCATTTGTTACAAGTCATCATTATGGTCCGTTTCATTCTTCCAAACAGCTGTCAGACTGGGTGCCAACCCTTCATTTCTTCTCCATTTCACCTGGCACACTTGTTCCTTGGGCCAATACAAAACAATTTCTCTCTCTCTCTCTCTCTCTCTCATTTACGCCTACAAGGGCTTTATAGGTCTTGGGTCAACTCAAGCAAATACATGAAAATGGGCAACAAGAATCCAACGTTTACATATATATATATATATATATATATATATATATATATATATATATATATATATATATATATATATTGTGTGTGTGTGTGTGTGTGTGTGTATGAACCATCCTGCATTCCCTCGGGAAAGTTGGCAATCTTTAATTCAATAATTCTGTTTACCTAGTGCAAGAAGAAAAATGTCCGTCATAATAAAATGGAGGCTCGGACTTCCCGGAAACGCCCCCCCCCTCCCCCTCAGATCCACCACCGTCAGGGATCATAGCACCGTAATATATATCAAAGATTGCATCACCACACCAGGGAAGGGGAAGGGAGGGGTGGGGAGGGGAGAAGAGGGGAGGTGATGGTTGTGTGGGGCGCGGGAGAGGGCTGCTGCTAACTCGGCTCTCATCTGGAATCGATAATATTACGTGGTCACGAAACTGGGGACACTATTTTCGTTGCCATAGATTGCAACACCTCTCCCTCGACGATTTATCTTAAAACCTCTTCCTCTACGATTTACTTTGGATATTACACATGTTACACCTTATTATTCTCTCGTGTGTTTCCGATGCAAACTATGTTGATACGAAAACAAGTAACCTACAAGAGAATATAAATGTCTACCACGCAAGAATCGGTATGCACGAGGAGTAAATCGAGAATAAATAAGAAAAATGGAGAAACAGGGCAATTCCGACGGCGGGGGCACTTCAGAATAGAACCTGCAATTTTTACTGCGTCCTGAACCACTCCCGCACTCCGATATTGTGCATTTTATATACATATCATCATTCATTCATTCATCATCTAAGCCAGTGTTGCCCCATGAGTACCATAAGAGCTCAGGGCTATGCAAGCTGGTCCTGACATTTAAGATGAGAGTGACCAGCCTCACTCATCCATGAGTGGAATTACATGAGCAATTAAACCCCAACCACCCCATAGACCCTACACCGGCTCATTCTGATTGAAGCGCCTTACATACCGTACATAAAGATTCCTTGATTCTGTTATCTTACACATACACACAAACTTCTTGAGCCCATTACATTACACATACATGGGGATTCCATGATTCCGTTACATTACACATACGGTACATACAGATTCCTTGATCCTGTTACATTACGCATAAATACACTGTAGATTCCTTGATCCTGTTACATTACACATATAGGTTCCCTGATCCTGTTATATTACACATTATAAGAGTCCTTGATCACGTAACAGCAGCGGATCTATCCAGGTTACGTCACACAATTCAGCTGCCACTGCATCCAAGGGAACCACATGCATGGTCAATGGAAACACCCTTATAAATGAAGCATTATTTCGGCTCTCAACTTTCACTTACATTCTCTTTTTCCATGTGACATTGTGGCAGGTTGGTGAAAGGTGGATGAAGAATACACGAGACAAAGTCGAAGTTTATTCCACACTAAAGCTCTAATTAAACTTTACAGCGAAATAAGTCAGCAATAAACTTTGACTCTACCTTGTGTCTCCTCTTCCACAGTTTCCCCCCAAACATGCAGGCATAGTGAATTACTGTACACATTTTTATCTACCTTTACTTAATGAGACACCGTCGTCCTAAAACCAAAGGACCTCCACGTTTCCAAGCAACACGAAGTTACTCTTAATCTACCTTGGAACTTTTAATCCCTTTACTCCCATTACATTACGTATTCTTAATCTCGCTACCTTCAGGCGATTTTGCTTTACTCCTGAGAGAATTTTAGGACTGGAGGGGTTCGGTTTAAACTTCATTAACCATTTTAATCAACTGACGTGTGTCCGAAGTTGAACACACTCGTCTAATAGATTTGTTTCATCTATATATCAATATAAACGTCATCGGACTGAAGAGGCTAATCCCTGTATGATCTAACACGTGCTCCAGCTGTTACCGCAAGACAATTTTATTCAGCTGAGGGAAACCTACGACTATTAGTCAAACGATTCATATAACAGGATTATTCAAGCAGCAGGAAGAATCACCTATAAACCCTCTGAAGTGCCGTTTGTTAATATACGTCAATCTCCAAGCATGAAAAGCTATCAAAATTGAGAGAGAGAGAGAGAGAGAGAGAGAGAGAGAGAGAGAGAGAGAGAGGAGGAGGGGGGAGGGGGAGCAGCAGCAGAACCGCTGTGTGTGCAGTGTGGTTGATCGGCTGGCCCGCTCGACCTACAAGGATCTAGCCGACATTGTGAAATAGTAATGTGTATACATCACACCACACATTCTGCATCACCCACAACGTACCCGTATTAAGATGATGCTTTGTATGAGAATCTGCGGTAAACTTGTCTGTGCTCGGTTTTGTGTGTGTGTGTGTGTGTGTGTGTGTGTGTGTGTGCAGTGGAGGGGTTATTGACATTCCAGGACAGTCTGTGAAGTGTGATGTCATGTGTGGTGCTGTGACAGGAATGAGAGATGGTGCAGGTTGCCTAGTACAGACGCAGTTATTCCATGCATAACTAAACGGCATCTGGGTTGACCAAGATGCTGACACGGAGGTGGGCGGAAATAACTCGTTAAGTGCATCAACTTTACGCGATGGGCCAACAGTGCATACAACTAATTTAAGCATGGGTACCGAGCCTGGTGTGTGTGGACAGGGGCAGTAGAGGAAGAAGCGGAGCGGCGTAGTCCACCCCTCAACTAACAGGTATCAACTGACTGAGCACCGGCAGAGGCAGCAGTTTCGGTGGGGGTTACCTCAGCAGCCGCCTCCACCACCACCACAATCGCGGTCCCGCCACTCCACCGCCCTCCCTCCCTCAAAGCACATTAACTTCCATCCACCAAATCAGCCTTTTCCACTAATCACACTTCCCACTTCCATTAATATCACCACCTACATCACCAAACTGCAAGTTCGCAATAGTTTCGTCACATAAATTCAATGACAAAATTTGGCTCTGTCACTCCACCACCTTTACAGTCGCGGCTCCGTCACTCCACCACCCTCACCCCCTTCCACCACACCTCCCACTTCCCACTTGCATCATGTCATCATTAATTTTACCAAAATTTTAAATCCACATTAATTTCCCAGCATGAACTCAAACTGACAAGAATAATTCACCCCTCAAGTCCTCCGTCATTCCACAACCCTTTCTCCGCCCACCACACTAACCTCTCCAGCACAAACACACTTCCTATTGCCAATAGCTATATCTATCTATCAACACCCAAACGCCCAATTCCGGAGGGGATGGTCACAAACAAATCGCCTCCATGTCACCGTGTTCTCCGTCATCTGGTTGACATTCCTCCAACTCACACCACCCCTCATTCATACACCTCTCCACCCCAACCTTCCACACTACTTCACCCTGACGTAAAGTTCAAGTTAGTCATCCGACATGAATTAAAAATGAGAGGCAGTAATTTAACAAGACTTGATATCCTCCAAGGTACTGTATGACTATTTTCGGGATATTATTTGGACACAGACACCCACCTCAGCCAAGTACCTGCCCATAGGTAATCCAGGGTGATACGTGGTTGCAAAATAATCTGCCACAAGACTTAACTCCGATATATTAGCACAGACACTGGGGTTATGCCGTCATGCGCGACTTGCACACAAACTCTCCACAACCTTACTAACTTCCACAGCTGTGTTCTTCCTCCTAGCTCCCTCCCTCTCTCCTCTCCCCCCACCACACTTCACTGCTCTCCCTCTCTCTCTCTCCTGCTCCCTTCCAACACAACAGGACTTTCTCTCCCCCTGCCTTTCCTCATTTCCTTCCTTTCTCCATTCTCCCCCACCCCCACCCACCCCTCTCTCGCCACTCCCCACTTCCTCATCTATTTCCTCTTTCGATATTATCTCAGTACCTCCCACAAGTTGAATCCCCCCCTCTCTCTAAACACACACCCACACACACGATCTTTTCTTACTCCTCCTCTAAACATCTTCACTTTTTTCTTGTTTCATCACCCTTCCACTCCCCCAATCTCTCTCTCTCTCTCTCTGCGCGTCAAACCCTTAAATAACAAGGAAGAAAAGGTCATACACGCACAGAGAGAGAGAGAGAGAGAGAGAGAGAGAGAGAGAGAGAGAGAGAGAGAGAGAGAGAGAGAGAGAGAATATTACAAAACAGCTCTCATCCTATTTTTCATCCTTTTACACTAGGAAAAATAAATAGGTCGGGAATGTCGACTAAACCCGCATTGCCTATCAAGGACAAGAGAGAGAGAGAGAGAGAGAGAGAGAGAGAGAAACAAACTACTCTCTCTACCACACCACTACAACAATACCATCCATCACCACACAATAATATCCGGCAGAGGGTACAGTAATGGACAAAATGTTAACTACAGTAATATTTCACGCCCCCCCCCTCTCTCTCACTCTAATACCTTCCACCACCACACAATTATATCCGGCAGAGGGTACAGTAATGGACAAAATGTTAACTACAGTAATATTTCACGCCCTCCCCCCCTCTCTCTCTCACTCTAATACCTTCCACCACCACGCAATAATATCCGGCAGAGGGTACAGTAATGGACAAAATGTTGACTGCAGGAACATTTCACCTCTCTCTCTCTCTCTCTTTGATGATGTAGTTTGATACGATTCACTGCTCAGGGAACAATGGATATGCCCTAAGTGTAAAGCAGAAGCAAGGGGAACTAATTCTCTCTCTCTCTCTCTCATGTCGCAGTTTGATATGATTAACTGCTCAGGGAACAATGGATATGCCCTAAGTGTAAAGCAGAGGCAAGGGGAACTAATTCTCTCTCTCTCTCTCTGATGTCGCAGTTTGATATGATTAACTCCTCAGGGGACAATGGATATGCCCTAAGTGTAAAGCAGAAGCAAGGGGAACTAATTCTCTCTCTCTCTCTCTCTGATGTCGCAGTTTGATATGATTAACTGCTCAGGGAACAATGGATATGCCCTAAGTGTAAAGCTGAGGCAAGGGGAACTAATTCTCTCACTCTCTCTACTTTGCACTTCCTACTAACTACCTCCCTGTGATGCTGTTCAAATTAGTACTAAGGAATAGTCACTGGCCATGTCCCTAAAGCATTCACTACTCAAACTAAGAACCACACAAAATGAATGAAGAAATAAGTAAATAAATAATTTTGCTGTAATGGTTCTAAGTCATATGAATAAAGTAACAAGAGATAAAAGGTCAAAATGTGTGCTGAATATATGTAAATGAGTTCTAAAAGTACTGATGGAAGGCATTTTGATCTGCTGTAAAAATTTAACTTAGGATATTCTAGACAATTTTCTTGCAGGAGAAATGCTTTAACAGAAATGTAATAAACAGAATGGTGTACATGCTACGAACAGGTGAGAAGGTACTCAAGGATATAATTTCAATATAAACAAGTGTTCTGGTAATCATAGTTTTTCAACAGTCACTGAAAGAGAGAGAGAGAGAGAGAGAGAGAGAGAGAGAGAGAGAGAGAGAGAGAGAGAGAGAGAGAGAGAATGACAGTCAGTCTGATATGGCATGCCACAACTTTACACACACATCACATGACCATCCTCCTAAAAAGTTAACCCTTTGAAGAGCAAATCTTTCCAAACAGTGAATAAAATAATCTGGAATTACCCACAATAAAATGATGAAGAGCAACATATGCCTACTGTACATGGGTTAAGTGAGATAGGTAACTGTAAGAGGCATAAACCTTACAATAAACTGAAGATAATTATTAGTCACTTACCATATAAAAAAACTAGAAAGACAACATTTCTCAATGAGTTAAAGAGCAGACAGGAGTAGATGAGGAAGAGGAAGGTGTGTGTGTGTATGTGTGACTGTGCACGTGTGCCCAAAACTGCACCTGTAACCACCAGGAGTCTGAGTCATAATTACAGACTATCCACTAAATACACTTTAAATCTACATTATTTCACTTTACACAGACAAGACCTTCACACTCCTTCAGTTTCACTACCAAATTATGGATCATAGAGCTTCACTGGCTAATCATAAATCATATAAAATTATGATATCTACTGAAACTGATACTGCAATTTCCTGTTCTTTTACTTTTCACTACTGGCAATCACCAACTCTAACTGTACCTTATTCCTTCTCTCCAGTAAACAGAATCCCCAAGAAAGCTCCTTCTACAAGCTGACACACACTATCCTGCTCAACTAGCTGCCTGTATGCTCAGCTCTTGAGTATTCCTGAGGAGCTGTGAGCAAAGTAGGATAAGGTGGTTTGTTCAACTGATCACAAAAATTCCCCTCTTCTACTTATCACTTTGTGCTGCTGACAACTGTCCTTCAACTAAGAATGGCTTGGCATGTTTCTCCACTCATAGATTATTCTCTGTGATATGATGCATCAGGGAGAAAAGTGAATAACTACAGCGAGTGTGAAGAAGACGCAGTAAACTACATTGAGATATTTTGATCCTGACTGTTTGTATGGAGAAGAATGTGTGAGTAACTAGGTGCAGCTCTGTACTGACCACCTTCCCCACCCACCCCCAAAATAATCATTCTTTAGTTCAACTACATGGCTTCAAATCAGCATCTTAGAACTAACCTGTGCTGGTCGTGTCATCTTGGGTGAAAAGTCGGGTAAACCTCCTGGTTACAGTCTTCACAGTGTTGTTGTTATTAATATTCCACTCCATTGTCACACACTCACTGCACTATCACATAGCACACAGAATAATCACAACAATCACAACAGTCATCTACAGTACTTTCTATTTCAGGACACTTATCAATCTATCTACAACCAGAAACAACAATCCTGGAAGCAGTGGCCACAAATGAATTGCCTCCACATAACTCTGCCCTCAGTCATCGGGCTACTTTTCCTCCAACTTACACCACTTTCACGTATATGCTTTTTCACTCCATCCCTCCGGGATATGAACAACATCAATACCATAACAATACTTTTCTAGTGTCCTTTAGTTACAGGAAAATATGTACACAACACCACACACAATGCCACCCAACACCATCATCACCTCACTTCCTGGTGCAACTGTCCTCTTTGTGTGACAGTGCTGTTTATACACTCCTTCACTCTTGTATTATGCACTACTGTCACCATGTCACTGTCAACAGGTCAGCCACCACACAATCACTGTAACAGGGTTATCACCTCTTTGATAACTACATTGTTATCTCATAGCTTAACATGAAACACTGACAACACAATCACCATGTAACTCCCACTATCATGATAACACATCTGTACAGAATAAGAATCCATCCATAGCAATCAAACTGTACATTTTGATCATCATTGTCACCAGCAGCATCCCAACCTCTTTCTCCCATCTAGAGATGGGGTGAGATAAGGCCCAGAAATCAGGGAAAGAAAACCCATAACAAAGGGAGAACTAATCAATATTATGCAAATGAAATGAGCCACAAACTCATTCACTCACCATTCAAGTCCCAAGAACCCTGATTGTCTTTTGCATATGCATTTATGCAAAGTAGTGGCTGGCTTATAGCAATTATTTTCATCTGGATGCAATTATTTCATGCTCAAAAGCCATTGTGTTTGTCATTTTCTGTTTCACCCTGCATCTGGTGTAAATTGCTAATGTTCACTATTCCAAAATTCCATAGGTATTGTTATTCATCATCATTACCATAAACATACTTTCCACTTTATAAAACGGGTGGACAGAATCAAGAAATTATAATAAGAAAGCATAAAAGCAGTAGGTGACCTGTGAACAGAGCTCAGTAAAACAAGCTACATATAAATTCAGTCATCATTCAGGTCTTAGGAATCTCAGCTGCATTCACTACGGCAAACCATCCATACCAAAAATGTCCCTCTTACTATGAACAGAATATAAAATACCCCACTGACAAATTTAAAAAGTGCAAAAGTACTGGCTATATGCGGCAACTTTAGGGCCATAATACAGTAAGAGGTTTCACTAAAGCCTAAGGCAAGAGGAGTGAAATGCCTCATTACCGAAAATGTTAGTGAACAACAGACTGACAGGGACACTTCTAGAGATGCTCCGGCATGTGGAAAGAGATACAACCTTTGTCATCAGCATCTCAATACATGCTTCATCCACCCACTACTTATCATATCCATATCAATCCTTTTGTTTCCACACTTATTAAAGCTCCCTTTCCTACATAGCCTACATTCACTTAAAATATCTAATCATCTTGGCTTTTCACATTTCCTCCCACCCTTAATCTCATTCTCATATACTGGCACCATTCTCTCCAACCTGGTCATATCCATTCATGAGCCCACAGACTCTCTGATGTAAAAATCATGCAAATGCCAACCATTTCTCATTAGGCACAATGAATGGGTGAATTAATACAGTATACTGAGTATCAATGCAGCATTTCAACTAGTGTTTTGCAAGGCCAAATACTTGTTTTTTATTTGCAAAAATTTCACAACACCCCATGAGTGTTTTAAATGGCAACAGGAAGAATCTTTCCAGATTCAGAAAGTCAAGAGAAGTGTATTATTTCAACTCCAATTATATTACCATTCAAGACACGGTAACCTTCCCCTAAGGCTGTCGAAGCTTTGTGGGCCCATTCAGTGTGAATACTCTTAAGATTCATTTCACATGCTTCCTCTGTTGAGAAAACTGGGAGCTCTCTCATGCACTATACATCACTCACCACCAGAGTACTTTGTGTGGTTTTGCTCAGTGTGATATTCAGAGGAGGAGGGAATGGAGCTGCCTCAGGCAGAGCAATCTATTTAGATGCCTCTAACTTAATTCACTGAGAGAAAGCTGGGTTTGTTTTTCATTCTACACTCCCTCTTTGTATGCCCCCGCAGTGGAGTACCTATGACATGGAAGGAGATCCAGAGCAAGGAGGAGGAGGGGGTCCTACAAATAGAGCACCCACAAAGATAAAGAGGCTTAGTGTCTGTCACACGAGCAGACTAAAACAACACTGACATCAAAGTATTCTGAAAGGCTAAGCTCAAAGGTGCAACTGTGCTGCAGGGTCATGTTTTACTTGTGCAAGGCATGTAAATACAACTGTACTCGCCACAGACGCAGTGCAATGTGCATCATTCATGTTCAGATTATGAGCATTGGAAGAACAAGAGAATCTTGTATCTTGTAACCAAATCCCATTAGAGAAATGCCCACCAAACTCAAATCTTGCAAGGCTAATCCCAGACTGTGAATAAATCTCCTTGTCTGACAAGGACTAAGAAATGCCCAACGCAGAGGACTTGGCCATGCACTAACAAAAGGTGCTGCTGGATGTCTTCAGTCAAAAGCTGCAGGAGTCTGCACTGGTAGAATGTTTTCACCTGTAACTCAACATGACACCAGTTTGAGAGGCACTGGAAGAGTAGACAGAAGCACAAAGCACTTTGAGATGGAAAAGGGCTGCTCTGGAAGGATGTTTATCTCTGCTTGACTTGTGTGTCTCCACTGCCATAAGATCCTCTCTGGCATAAATAACAGACTCACATGACGGCCCCTGGCTTTCTGAAGTATGTGGGTAGAAGGCATGAGGAAATGGAGTGCTCACCTTAGAAAAGTACCCAAGATCATTATGAACTGAAATCCCAAGAGCAGTAAAATGAGCTTAGTGATGAAGTCCCAGATGCTGATGGCAACTGCAATGATTTTTATCATTATCAATTGATTCAGTGCTATGGTCTGCAGAGTTCCTTCTTAATTTTAGGCACAGAGATCTAGTTATGCATTCTGTATGCCTGGTATGGCTAGGGCATATGCCAAGGTTCAGACAATGGTGTCACTCTTTTGCCTCTCATTCGTAAGTTCAGTGACTAGCAAACTTCACTTAAAGTCTAAAAACGAACTACAACATATCTGTACCAACACAGTACTGTCAACTGTAAAGTTGTTTGCAGAAATATGTATTCATGTCTATTGAAAATAAGAGCTCATATCTACCGCAAAATACATGATACTGAAGAAAACATAAATTTCAAAGTAACATTACTACTGCTTCACAACAATGAAGAGAGGGATCAGGGCTATTTAGTATCTCAGTGCATCTACAGTACTCAAGTTGCATTAAAAATAAATAAATAAAAAATTACTTACAAACTCCATGAAGCAAGTCAGTTTGTATTGTAGGAGATGGCCTCTATTATCAGAGATGTATTTATCAAAAACATGCTTAATCTGAATGGATGTGAACATATTAAGGCTTTTCCAACCACAGATTAACAGTACAACCAAAACAAAAAGTGAATTTTTGCACGTTGGAGGAGGTTTTCACTATTGGAAATGCCTCACAAGACAGCCAGGAAACAATACAAAATCATATCAACATCCTGACCACTTCTGTCTAAGGACGGGGTAAGGCTGGCAGGATCGGCAGGATCCAAAAAACAAGGAAAGAAAAGTATGAATGTGAGAAAAGAAGATTAACAACAGCATGCCCTGTGAAATAAGTCTGACACTCCTTCACACATCAATCATGCTAATGGGGAAAAAAAAAAAAAAAAAAAACACTAACCTTTCATGAGCTGATGAACCGTAGCAATCTCCTCCTGACACTTGCGTTGCTCCACTGCGATGTCATTCTCAGCCGTACACTGCGCAATGGTGGCTGCGCTGTGGGCCTCCTCTAATTCCTCCTGCAGCTGTCGAACCTGGGCTTGCAGCACCTCCAACTCAGTCTCCATGGATGTCATTTTATCATTCTGTGTACGAAGTTCCTCTGTGGGGAGAAATTATGAGAAATGTTAACTGTTATAAGCGAGGATGGAATGTAATTAAGTTTGAGTTCATCTGTGTTTATCTCATGGAAATACAATAAGCAACTCATTCAGCTTGATTAGTACATCATGCTAACATGAAATTGAAAGAGCCTTAGTTATGAGATACAAATGAGCCTGCTTGGTTACTAGGCTAATTAAGCTGACCCTCCTATATGAATACAACTGGCCATCAAGTGAACTGAAGGAGTTAGGGAACTGTCATGATAAAACAAATGCAATATACAGTATACACAGGCATTCCCTGCTATACTATTCCCCGCCGTAGCAATGTGAAAAAATTAACGCCCTTCCCCGCCTATCAAGGCCAGTCCCTGTTTTTTTTAAACTACTTTTGATGATATTTCAGACTTAAATTTTGTGTTTAGGTTGATTTACAAACTGTTTTCTAAACTAAAATTGATGTGTTTTAGTCATAGGTGGGGTGAACACTGTTATTTTGGGGTATTTACTAAGTTCAATTTTTTTCTAGACTTACTTTTGATGATTTTCAGATTTTATTTTTGGGTTTAGGTGAGTTATAATCTGCATTTAGGCTTAGTTTAGCTTGTTTTAAAGCTATTTGGGGGTTTAGGTGAGCTAGAAACTTGTTTTTGGACTAATATGGGTGGGTTTTGGACTTGGTTGGGGGGGTAATCCCAAGGCTCCCAAGAGCACCTCTCTACTTTCTATGTTATAATGTCCCCGTTTTATGATACCCTGGCTCAATGATAGGTTTTCCCAAATGCATCTCATCGAGCGAGGACGACCTGTAGTGAATACAAGAAAGGGGTATGTGGGAGAATACTGGAATCCTGGGATAAGATTCTGGGCTGAAATAATAGTACCAAGTGTAAACTGCCTTTCACGTAATGCATCATGAATGTATGCTCCACTCCACTGCTACTGTCACCAACATCTCAAAATATTCTCCTCAAAGTAAAAGATGATGGTGGACCCTGATGGAGTATGGGCGGTTTGGGCGATGGAAGGTCGAGGTACAAAGTTCTAGAAGATAGTTTTATGATTTACATCAGGCACTGCAGTGTACCCATATTTCCTCTGTGAATGGAGGTAGGAAAGACCTAATATCCTGGATTGGGGAAGCTGAAATCTGTAGCTAGGTACCTATCATTTCATATGAGACCCTTTGAAGGAATCCATCCTCTCCTAGGCTCATATTCTAACCAGCTTAGGAGGCTTTCTTACGTTTCTTCATGGTGATTTATTGTGCCTAGTACACCATATTAATTTCCTGTGTGCTATTCATATCCTTTTAAAATAAAAATGGACGGCACAGATATATACAGGTAATATACAAGAGAATATTAGTTCACCATATGCAAAAATAAACTGGAAAGAGACAGATACTAGGAAGCCTCTTTCACTGTTGAGAATTTAGGCACAAGACAGAGAGTGATGGTGAGAATTAACCCCTCTCAAGCTGGCCAGGTATGAATAAGGAAGGAGTGTCTGCAATCAGGCAGTGTACGAGAAAGTAGAAATAAGGCATTGTTTTGGATAGGGTTGTGTGAGGCAGAGTCTGTATACGTCACTGGCACAAAATGACAGTGCAAAGTGGTTAACTCTGTGCAGTATTGCAGGTCCTTCTTTGACTGCTCACCTTCCTTCTGCAAGTAGAGCTCCTTCAGCTTGGCACGGCGGTGTCCAAAGTCCTCTTCCAAGCGAGAGCGTTCCTCCAAAAACTGTTTTTCTCGTTCCTGCAACTTCACCACCCGTTTCTGCAGTGCTGTTGACAAAAACATAGCATGTCGTCATTTCCACCTTTATTATCATCATCTTCATACAAGTTCATGCTGATTGCCTATCACATTTTACCTTTTTGATGTGTACAAACCTGATAACAAACTTTGGTAATCATGTACACTTAAAAGTAGATACCCTGTCTACGTACTTTGGTGGTATTACAAGACCAAAGTCTACAGTCACCTCCTGGGAATGGAATTGCACTGTAACCCCATTATAAATCACTCTGTAATACTGTGTTCTTTTTTATATGAAGTTCTGCTGTTATAGTTCATTTTACCTTAACTTGGCCCAGTCTAACTGCCATATTTACCCTAAAAATCAACCTATAAATGACACACAGTACAGTCCCTAATGGTGAAAAAATCTGGAGTCAACAATGTTTAAAAGTAATTATTTTTTTTCCTTTCTTTTATTCTGCTTGTTGCTTTCTCAGCAGGGTTGAGGCCCATTAGGATTTGTTATTTTGTTTGTTTAATACCTATAATTGACCCTTCTGATAATATCACAGTTGCAATTAAGAGTTCTTTCTACTTCCAGAGAAGTTACTTAAATTTATTTAATTATTTATTTTTTAATGAAAGGTGTTAATGAAGGCTATAGCTTACTCCTTCAGCTTAAAAGTCTCACCCAATGATGCCAGATATGGGGATTTGTCCCTAGATTTGGGGATTTCGGGGCAATGATGGGAACATGGGGACATTCACTCTCGATTTGGGGACTTTTAAGGCTTCTGAAAAAATATGTATTTTATCGCTTAAAATAGTATTATTAATATAAAGGTTGAAAGAAAACATGAGGTTAAACCAACAGCTAGGAAGAAGTAAATTTATGAGGACACGGACTGAACGCGAATGAGCCAGAGCTGAAAAAAAAATAGACGGTAAAGTTGCCGACTTCGGGTTTTTTCGACGTTCAAAGGTTCAAGAAATCAATGATTACCATCAACATGGCAATTTTAATTTACATGTGGAGTAGCTATGTAGCATATATTTCAGCATTTTTATAACAAGTATGGAAATATATGAAATGAGGATTTTGGGGGATTTTTCAACCGAATATTTAGGGATTTTGAGACCAGAATGTCTGGCAACACTGGTCTCACCTAAGCTGATAAAACCGTTTGGGGTTAGTAAGACTACAAGACAGATTCAAATAAGTCATAATTACATAATCTCTTCAATTCTGCAAATCTACTTAACTGCTTTAATAACCTGGATATAGTTCATAATGGAAAAAAATTACAAAATTACAAGGCATGCTGTCTTATATGGGTAGAAACTTTCCTTAATTTTCACCAAAAGTAATGTTGGTACCTATCTATCTATAGCCAGATGCCATAATAAAAAATTCAATACTGCTCATGAACACAAACTACCATACTGGTTAAAGAAGAAAATTCAACAGAAAATATTCAAAAAGTGAAACTGCTATACTTGTAACGAGCAACCTATTACTTAACAACTACTGAAAGTCACTGGATACAAACTTCAATGACTGAACATTCCTTACACACAATGTGACAACTATTTTACCATCTTCCACATAGGTGTCAAGCCAATAGGGCCTATAAACGTTAAACATCAAATGCATAAACTAAATCATCTTAAAAATGTTAGGCAGGTTAACAACGGACATTTACATTCCTTATCTATTATAATGAGCCACTACAGTATTAAATGTCCCAGATCATAATTAAATTACAGTATATATTTTGACGTAAAGAAATGTCAACAGAGCAGCCTAACCCATTATATCTATACTATGGCAAGCCATCTCTCTGACAATCTTTAAAATATATGGTAATAACAAAGACTGACATTCATTATCAACTGTAATGATCAAATGTGTCATAATGCCCCATATCTCAATCAAATTATTTATTTTGATGTATGAGACAGGTCAGTGTGCAAGCCTCTGCCCTTATAGCCATTCCAGGGTAGGCCAACTCTTCAACAGTCTTAAAGTCTACAGTGACAATAAACATTAACAGACTTTATCTCCTACAATGAATCAAGGTAATGTTAAATGTCTTATGTCAGCGTCAAATACAGTATACAGTACGGTACCTGTTTATGCGAAGGCAGAGCGATTGGGAAGTCCCTGCCCTTGTATATTTCAGGTCGGTCTAACTCTAAAACAACCTTAAGAGCCATGGTAACAACAAACATTAACAGTTACTATCTATTGTAATTAGTTAAGATAAAGTTAAATGACTTGGGCCACAGTCAAACTATTTATTTTGATGTTAGGAAGACAGACCAGTGGGGAAGTCCCTGGACTTATATCTAGTTCATGGCGGGCTGACTCACCGTCCAACGTGGCCGCAGCCCCCACTTCCCCGCCCTCACAGCCCTCCATGTTGCTGTTCACGTCCTCTGTGTCCATTGATTCACCACCAAGCAGATATCACCGCCTTCAATGACATCTTCACACTCCCAAATCAGCTGCTGCTCCTCATCTATCTCGTCATTCGCCTCTCAAGACTGGCTGCTAAGAAAGGGCCAATCAGAATTCGTCTTCTCCTCATGCTGCTATTTTGATTGGTCGAACTGAATGGGTGGGGAAAGACCTTAGGATTTTGAGCTTTATTGATTATATGGGTTATTTCAAATTGCTGACACGCTGGATCGTCGATTCTGTATACCGACTGTCAGTATATTTTTGTAATTTCAAAACCTACTCCATTACTAAATAGCAGGATTCATTTATAAGAAGCATCGAAGCTTTCAAACTTAACCTTGCTCTCCCTGCTTTTTTCCTTGAATGAACTATTTTTTGTCCATTAGTATATTGAAAAGCATCGGATTGAGGACACCACCTTGTGGAGTGCCCAACTGAATTTCTTTTTCATAAGAAAGCTGTCCCTGCAACCATGAACGCTAAAATTATTTATCAGAAATAAGTCATATGCTACCATTTTTTTTTTTTCTTAAGAGGTAGTGACTAACGGAAATGTATCAACAGCTCATCATAATTAAAGAAAACCATGCTACATACAAAAACATGCATGAGTCATAAGCAAATAAGCTACGTCAGAGACCTTAGGGAATCTCACCATTTCGTAAACGTCAAAGATTTGCTTGACATTCTGTTATCAGATGCTATCTTTCAGTAACGTTATCGGAAGAACTGATCATATCATTGGAACTGCAACTTGTACGTGACGTTTTTAAAATTTACTGTAGATATTTCAAATACCTTTCGTATAAGGGATTATATAAACGCTCTAGAAGAGAACTGGGCGTATTTCGATCATATATCCGGTGTGAGTTATCGTTATCAACAGTGATCGGCGTTATCAGTGCACCTTATGGTATAGTAGATTTTGTAGGTTTCACCTTTCCCAGTTGGAGTGTCACCGGCATATAGCCCCTCAGGAGCCAAAGGAAGTGTTGGTGTTCCTTGTTTTTTCCTTCTGTATCAAGTTGCAATGAGTGTAAGTTCAGCCTCCGTAAAATTTATGCTCTTCATGTAATATTAATTACGTTAGAGATTATTTTGGTAGTGTTATCATTTTTCAGAGACACTAATATTGCTAGTAGACAGCTGTGTGGGCTTAGACAAGAGTAACATACAGATTGGCACCAGATGGTGTTAAGTTTTAGGTTACGACCCTGATTTCGTCGGTATTATTATACATATGTTGTTATGCCTAATCACGGTAATTTTAGAAAGTTAATTTTGGACAGATGGAAGGGGAGCTTCCATTAACAAATGCAGAAAATTTTATGACAGGGATTATCTTTCATGATATCCAGATTCTGCAGATATATAACACCCATAATTTTGCTAAAATAATGTTACTCAAGAGCTTGAAGTTAAGTTTGTTAATATCGGCAGTGGCATCCTGCAGAGGGTAATGGGTTGATTTGGATCTGAAACTAATTCATCCCCAAATTGTTCAGGTTAGGTTAAATTAGGTTGTTAGGTTTGGTTGAATTAGGTTAGGTCTGATTCAATTATGTTAGGTTAGGTTTGACTGAATAAGGTTAGAATGAGTTGTGTTAGGTTAGGGTAGCAGAGATGAACAGTTAGTGGTAGATTGACTTTGGAGCTGAATCAACGTATAAGTCCAACATAGCTGGTGACTGTTTGCCATGGTTTGTGCATAAAACTGATGGTTTAATTGTTGATATCTTTCAAGTTACACATTTCTGCAAGTTTTTAAAGCTGTCACAATGGCAATTATGTTAAAGTTTATTGATTAAAATATTACAACTGTAAATTTTATGCAAGGGAGTTCTCTTGCAATTTCACTTTTTTTTTTTTTTTTTTTTTTTTTCCAAAGAAAAATGTGTGCACTGGATACAGTATGTTGTGTTATGGTACAGATTCCCCCAGGTGGCTACCCTGGCCAGCAGCCAGGTTATGGTGGGTACCCAGGCCAGCAGCCACCCCCAGGTGGGTACCCAGGTCAGCAGCCACCCCCAGGAGGGTATCCCGGCCAGCCACAGGGTTACCCGGGACAGCAGCCTCCCCCTGGTGGATACCCTGGCCAGGGATACCCAGGACAGCCACAGCAAGGTACACTCGCCATAATTTTTTCACCTTAACATGTTCCTGAATTTCATCCTCTTGCGTTATTTCACAAAGCTCAGTGGCAGGAAAAGAAAATGCTATAGCTCATTTGTATTAGGATGGAGAGTGAGTGACTGACAAGAAGAGTGTATATGAGTGAGGTGGAGGGGGAAAGAGGGAGGGGGGGGAGGGATGAAGTGGAGAGGTATATGAGAGAGGGGGGTGTAAGCTAGGAATAAGGGAGTGAAATGGTGGGGGACAGGGTGACATGGAGGTGATTTGTTTGTGGCTACCCCTTACAGGATTATTGTGTCTGGCAAAGGAAAGAAGATTTGTATTAGGTTTATATATACACACACACACACACATATATATATATATACTGTCTATACACACACACACATATACAGTAAACTCTCAATAATTCATCGTCGCAATATCCAGCGCTGCTGGCTTAGCTCTGTTAAAGCAACAACTGGCAAAATTACTGAATATCTGGTTGAAACAGGACGTAACTGGCAATTCTGTGCAGTATCTGGCATCGAGGTGTATCATTCAGCTCATAAAGTAGCCAATCAACACTGTATTGTGTCATTACACAATGGGATTGTGGCATCAAGCTGTAGATAGATAGATAGGGAGACTATTGTATTTTATGCTTACTTTTCATCTTTTACTCAAGGGAAAGTTTTTAGGATAGAGGGTTGGGACGGATAGTAACGTAATATCTGGCCCAGCGCCAAATACAGTACTGTATTGAGTCGATTGGGGGTATTGTGCAATATCTGGTGTCTCACATTAGTCAGCATTGGGCATGGCAGAATTACACAGGATAATTGAGAGTTTATATATATATATACACACAGCAAACCCTCGATATAATGAACTATTGGGAGGAGGGGTGGGTCGTTATATCCAAAAGTTCACTATATCCAATGGTCGTTATTAATTGAGGGATAACCGACCCAAGGTCACTATATCCATGGAGTCGTTGCTTGGAGCCTTCAAAAACGAAAACGAAACAGTTACTTATCCATGAAAGCATTATGCTCACCGTTTCACCATTGATACCTCTCTCCTACCGTATTTGTGTGAGGCAAAAGTGCCTAATTATTTATCTGTTTATAACAGAAAGGGCTCTGGCTTACATGCTGCCATCCGAGTCCTAGAAGTGACTGCTGGTTTTCTCATCATGTAAAACACTCCCAGGGGTGTAGGTTTGTCTCCTACTCTTAAATGTTGAGGACAACTATAATCTAGCCTTAGGCTCATACACTTCAAAGAGGCCAGTATGAGATTGGCAGTTACCGTTGTTTTCATTCTTACAGGCTATCCTGGTGCTCCTCCTGGTGTGGACCCCAGTGTGGCGTCGTGGTTCCGTGCTGTGGATCAAGACAATTCTGGCCAAATAAACGCCCATGAGCTGCGTCAGGCACTTCAGAATGGCAATTGGTCCAAGTTTTCTGAAGAATCCTGCCGCCTTATGATCAGTGAGTAGCAGTACCTGTTGTGCATTTGCTGTGACCGAATAATCCTTAGTCCCTTGCAGGTCATTGAATGACTGAGTAAAGTCAGATTGGAAGATATATTTGACTAGCACCCTAAGTAGATTCATACCTCCTATATGTCATTACTAAGGCTCATCAAATTTCATATGATCATAGCATAGTACTAAAATTGTAGGCAAGACTGAGTTTTGTGCCCCTATAAATGTTGATGATAGCTGTTACACTTATAACAGTATGTCTTGTTATAAGTCTCATATTTTGACATTTCTCTGCTGCCAGATCTAAAATACAGTAAAGGAAAATTTCCTGTTGAAACTGCATTATTGGTAACACTGACACTTATAAAACTGAATTGCTAGTCTCTTCCAGTTTACAGTATCAGTTGTAAGGAAAATCCTGGTTATACATATGTCACTTGACTCCCTCCCTATCCCATGAAATGAGAGTGGTGGTGTGGAAGGGCAGTTTCAGCCAGCAGTCCATCTGTTCACATTCAGATGAGTCTGAGGCCAGAATAACAACTGTATTTTAGGAATTTCATGATACAGTATCCTGACATCAGATAAATCTGAGAGTATAGAATAACCAAGAGTAGGCAGACCATTGAAGTGTAGGATCACTGTCCGCTTCATATTCTTTATTTTTAATTACAGTCAATCTGTCTTTTTCCAGGTATGTTTGATCATGACCGTACAGGCACTATCAACTTGCAGGAGTTTGGGCAGCTGTTCACATTTATCAACCAGTGGACAGACGTGTACCGTCGCTATGACCGTGACAACTCTGGCACCATTGATGAGAGTGAAATGGGCACTGGTAAGGAAGGATGAGGGCTGACTGTTATTCTTATTGTGTTAGGAAGCTTTCTGGCACCTCTTCCTTGCCAGTTTGTTTGTGCATGTTAAAATTCTCTTTGTTATTTATGCAAGCTCTGTTTATATTGAGTGAGAGAGAGAGAGAGAGAGAACAAGTAAGGGTATAATGAGGTGTATTGAGCAAAATAATTCATTAAGGAAGACATCCAAGAAAGCCTCATCAACTGACAAGAATATGGACTTGTATGCTGCCTTTAGTTTTCCACAGTGGAGGGATACAGCTGTTGGTAAGACTCTTTGAGGTAAAATTTTTGTCTGCTCTTGTGGATGTTTGTGTCATACGTGGATGATCACATTACTGTGATTTCCCTGTCATATGTGGCACCATAAAGTCATTTGACTCTTTTCTTGCTTATACCATAGTAACCAGATCTAACTATCTCTTTTTCTCAACCATTAGCCCTACAGCAGATGGGATATCGACTGAGCCCTCAATTCATAGGGTTCCTGGTGTCCAAATTTTCACCACGGTTGCGTAAAATAACCCTGGACAACTTCATCGTATGCAACATCCAGCTGCGTAACCTGACCGAAGCCTTCAAGGCACGTGACCGAGAGATGAAGGGTGTCATCACCATCAACTATGAAGACTTTATCAACGTGGCCTTCACTAGTCTTATTTAGGCCAGAGGGTAACCTGGATCTGGTCCAGGGATAGCAGGGAAGTTGATTCTCACTCTTGTATTAGCAGTGAGAGCTCAGCCCCTTCAGTTGGTTAATGTGTTTTAAGTTTGCAACTGCCAGAGAGGTTTGTTATAGCTTCTGTTAATCTCTTTATCCTTACATTACTCTTCTAATCTGAACAGAATAATTTTGAAATAGCAGAATAAAAACTTGAATTGAACTGAATGGGCTAAACTAATGAGTATAGTACTGTAGTATTTATGATAGGGAAGTTTCAAGTTCAGATAATATCTGTTGATTCATTAGACGAAATTGCATTTTTGTTTTCTTTGAATCCAAGTATTTGGTACTCTATCCATATAATGAAAGACAACATTCTAGGAGTGTAGAGTGACCTAGATCTTGAGACAGGATAATTAAGCTGTCCTCATTTTAGTGAGACATGAAATTAAAACATGAAGTACAGCACTGTAACCATAAGACTTGGTAGTATAATATCATCTGGGTGCTGGTTTGATTAAATATTTCAATTAGATTGAAGCCTTTATGAAACTTTCTTCATAATTTGAACAAAAGGTACTATACTAATTTTTTTTTTTTTTTTTTTTTTTTTTTTCCAAAATGGAGTATGTAGATAGAATACAATAGATTTTGTAATGAATTTTTTTTTAAGCATGCTCAGAAATAAGTAGATTACAGTAGTGAGAAGAGGGATCTTGGTGTGTAGATATCCAGCTCAGGGTTGTCAGATTTGTACCTGTTACAAGCCATCCACAACTATAAGAAGAGTGCTAATATTATCCGTTGTAAGTTAGTCATATATATTTATACTTGCTATGACATGTTTCTAGACTGCTCCTCATTCAAATGTAATTCTGGGTAATCATCATAGAAATTTATATTATAAAGGTAATTTATTTGACGTAGATACTTCTTGGAGCCCTGTGTCAGTATAATGGATACTATTGTATTTTGTTTTATTATTATTTTTTTAATAGACGTTGCAACTTACAGTGTTAGGTGAGCCCTTCTGTTGCATGTTGGACAAGTAAGTAGTAATCATTATTGCTAGCCCAGTATTCAGCTTGTAGTTTTGTACTTTGACAATCTATATCTTTTGTAAATACTACCCGTAATCATATGGTGCTTCCTAAAGTTAGTTTTGAAAACTTGGAAAGTTTATGTTGTTACTACTAACATATGAGACAGCATTTTTAGATTGCATGAAATTTTGCATATTGCATTTTTAAATGAAATATGTAACCTGGATAGTGCCTGCAGTACTGTATCAATACATGTTCAGTGTAAAGTTGGCAAATTATCACGTGTATGGTAGTAATGGCCTTGTAGTGCCTGGAAATGGACAACTGTATTATTACTTGTATGATACATTATACTGATTTTGTTATATCTAGAATTAGACCAGTTATTGAACCTGGCTTACCATCTTTTATACCGTGACATGATACTGCATTATTTGAACAAGTTTAAAGAGTATGGGTGGCGCTAGATCAAAACAGCAGTTTTGTCTGTGACCAGTTGAAATACAGTAAAGTGCATCATTATGCGGTGTTTGGTGCTGGAAAGTATGAATCTAACCAAGTTCTCAGTCTAATGCATCCCTCTAACCATCCAGCAAGTCAAGATGATTTGAGTGTAAGGAAGGAATGAACACAATAGTTCAACCTAGAGGTGACCTGGTACTTGTGTGAAACATTACAGGTACAGAAGTATGGCAGACATTGTAAACGGTTACATATATTTTGTCAGAAGTAAACTAGATAAGTACTTAATATATATTACTTTTTTTTTTTTTACTTTATTTGGCCTGTTTATGGTTTATACATCATGTATTACAAAAATTAAAAATGTCCTCTTTTATTTATACCTGATGTGTTAACAAAAACTGATTTTTACTTCACCAAAAACCCTCTTTTATCTTTACTGAGAGATGAAGACAGCCATAAAATGTCTTCTGAGGCATGGTAACCCTCTTCTTCAATGTCTTGTCTGCCTTGTGGGGTTCCAGGAGTCTGTATCAAACCGCTCTTGAATGGTAGTGTTCTGTATGCACTCACCTAGCTTGTCCATAATGTTTCTCTGCCATTGTGCTTTTTCCCATCACATACCATTATTGGACTGTCCTGCCTTGTGTGAAACTGTATGCAGTGGGACTTTGAATTTTATGACTACTTTTTACTGCCAAGCTCTTGCAGAATTTAGATTTTGTGACATTTAAATACTGTAAAGAAATGGAAAAAATTTAAGTTGGTTATGGAGCCAGCATAATGGCCACACTTTTGCTTCATCTTACTTGCCCAAAAAGCAATAGAATGGTATGTGAAACATTAACATCTTAACACCAAAATCTGTACATTTATAGACAGGCATAAAATGATGGCCAGCATCCAAACCTGAAGAATACAGGCTACTGGTTGCATCATTACATAACGAAAGAGGTGCTTTTTGCTTGGTAAGGGTCTTGGGAATAAGGAATAATTAGATCCTTTACTTTTTATCATGTACTTTATTATTCAGACATGTATTATGCAATGTATACAGTATTACTATGGTACTTACCAAGGTATAAATAAATAAGTTTCATAAGGTGCAAACATTCTACTGTATTTAAGAAATGTAATCTCCCAAATGGATTTAGCATAGTAACAGAATTTTGGAAAAAGCATACGACAGAGTAAACAGAGAAGGATTGTGGAAGGTTTTGAGCATGTACTGTGTAGATGGTAAGGGGCTAGGTGCCGTTAAGAGTTTTTATGATGGTAGTGAGGCATGTGTAAGGGTAAATGAGCATCTAAGTGAATGGTTCACTATCAGTGTGGGTATGTGACGAGGTTGTGTGATGACCCCATGGTTGTTCAGTATATATATATATTTGAATGGTGTGTTACAAGAAGTAAAGACATGAGTAATGGAGAGAAGGATGGTGTTGGTAATGAATGGTGATGGATGGAATACAGTATCTCAAATTTGGTGTATGCCGATAATGCAGTGCTACTTGCAAGTACCGGACTAGAGCTTGGTTGACTAGTGCAGAGTTTTGTAGATGTCTGTGAGCATTGTGCCTTGAGAGTAAATGTAGAAAAGAGTTAAGTGATGGTTTTTGAAACAAGGTGATTCCCAGTGTGATATTAAAGTGAATGGAGAGAGACTAGAACTGGTGAGAGAGTTCAAATACCTGGGTACAGTGATAGAAAAAGAGAAAAATGTGCAAAAGAAGTGTAAAGTAGAGTGACACATGGGAAGAAAGTAGCTGTTGCATTGAAGGCCTTGATAAGAAACAGGCTTGAGTATTGCAGCTGCATGAGCCTTGTATGAAGGAGTGTTACTGCCAACTTTAACCTATAGGTGAGAGACCATGGTGTGGCATGAAAATGAAAAGTCAAAAGTAAGAGCAGTGGAGATGGGACTGCCGAGGTATGTATGTGGAGTGAAGAGAGTGGATAGGGTACAGAATAATGTGATTCATGAAAGATGTGGAGTGAGGAAGTCTGTGGACACCAGAATCAAAGAGAGTGTACTGAGATTGTATGGTTGTGTGGAGAGACTGGATGACAACAGATTGGTGAAAAGGGTATATCTGAGCAAATTTGAAGGTGGAAGAGTGTGAGGAAGAGAGGTATGGAAGTTGAAGAGGCTAGGGGACTGACAAGATCGAGCTGGCTGGATTTGGCACCCCGTTTTAATGTGACAGCGTTCGGATTGGCTCTGTTGGATAAGTATATGTGAAGCTACAGAACATGGTGAAATTTTTTGGCCTATCAGATGGAGCCAGGACTCCATGGGCTTAAATGATGAGTGAATGGAAGCATGGGCAAACTTGAGCTGTCTGGACGCTGCTACTCCTCTCCCTGCCCTAGGGTCACCATCAGTCAGAGCGACCCATATGTAGAATACTTGTTCTTGTGGCTTCAGGCTCATGTGGACGTGAACTGGGTGGACTGTAGAGTGAATTTACTTTTCTTCAGTCCACCACCTCCTCCTTCAAGAGATAGGGAGGATCAAGTTGAGGGACATTTCTTTTACCCTGCAGTGCTGTGTAATGACAGTTTGAGGGTAGGTTCTCTATAAGAGCGAGAGAGAAAGTTTGGGGGTAGGTTCTCTATAACAGGGAGAGAGATGTACTCATTAAGGGAAAGGGGCAGGAACTCTGTAGTCCCTATATGAGCCTTACCTGTGGATACCTCTGGTCGCCTGGTTATACAGTAGGCTGTCTTGTGTCACTGGGTGAAGGTTTCCCTCTCCACCAGCTGCATAGTACTTTAAACTTATATAAAGTATAGATTCAGTGGAACTACTACAGGTGTTTCCCTACCAGGTCTGAGGTAATGGAAAACTGCGTATGAGATGAGAGAACGGAAAAATCCCTGAATGAATACAGAACAACATTGAATGGAAAATAGAGAAATAATGAATTTAAAGAGCAGTACTTTCGGAACAGCGTATTAAATTCACATATAGGCTATCTCTGACCTTATTAACATGCATGGAGTGGTATCGTGGTGTATGAGTTCCTTACTAACTTACCCGCGGTTTTAGTTTTCTGCACGCTTTTCCCTGTGGAATGATCAGTTATTAAAAAAAAAAAAAAAAAAAAAAGTAGCACATCACAAAAACATAACCAGTAACCTCATTGTAATGCAAAGGTATGAGAAGGCTACAATAAGATATCAATGTGAAATTCAGGTGTTAGCTCTGTCGTAACTTCAGTTTGCAGGAAACGTCTCATTTAGTTCCAACAAACACAAATGTTAGTTGCGATGAGAGAAATAACCACCTTTGTTTTGCACGAAGGAAAAGGAAATGAGAATGCTGGATCTTTCCATGTTTCTAATTTGTTATGTTAGGTGTTTTTAGGTCGGCTTCCTGTCCTAACAACACCTAAGGTATATCTGAGTTCCCTTTCTAGACCGGAGCTTAGACACAGTGTAAGAGGAACACAGCATAAAAACACAGGGCGACAACCTTACATGTACAGCATGTAACCAAACTCTCGATGCAGGAAGTGAGACAATTCACGAGACTCTGTCCAAAGGCAAGAACTGGAATTGGCAGGTACAGTATATATAAGCCACAGGTGTCAAGCAGGATACCGACAGTCTCGGGAACAGATGGACAGACACTGTACTTAAGTGAGGATGGGATTACACTTTGTTCTAGGGCTGCTTGTATTTTATGATAATTGTGTACCTGTCTTGTGTTACGCTAAATGAAATAGGGAGGTGGAACACTGCTTATGTCTCTTATCACAATTTAGTAGAGTTCAGGTAGTTTTTTTTTTTTTTTAATGCGAGTAAGAAGAAATCAAAGGCTAGGAGCCCACAAACAATTCCTTCCAAGAAAAAAACAAAAACAATACAAAAGTGAGCCAAATTCAAGATCTGTTCATTTTGAGATGCCTGGACACACTGCATTTGAAAGACTGGAGATCATAGGAAGTAGGAAATACAGACAGAGGGAGACAGTTCCAGAGTTGACCTGTTGCATAATTGAAGGACTGGGAGTAACAGTTAACTCTTGCATTAGAGAGTTGGACAGAAAAGGGTTGAGAGTTTGTTGCTAAATGGGTGCTATGTGCCCATCGTAGAGGTGGAGGGATGCAAGCAGACAGTTCAGAGGAGCAGTGACGATGGAAGTAGCGATAGAAAAGAGATAAAGAGATAACAGTGCAGTGAAGAGACAGAGGTTGAAGGGAGCCAGTAAGAGGTGGAGAGTTAATGAGATGAAAAGCCTTTGACTCCACCCTATTAAGATGAGCTGTATGTGGGGAGCCTTCCCACACATGAGGGTTGTACTCTACACGGGCGAATAAAACCTGTGTATAAAGTCAACAACTGTGCAGGGGTAAAGAAGGTACGGAGTCGGCTTAGCACACAAGTTAGACTCTGTCACTGCATTCTTCACTCTGATAGTCACTTTCTCTTTCGCCTCGTGGGCAGGGAAATCACATTCACTAGGGGAATGTGGGGCAAGGGAGCGGGCCAACTAAAGAGGGGGGCCAGCGGCTTACAGGCGGCGTCCCAGTGTCGGCTGTGTCCCCTCAGGTGTCCTATCGTTGAAGGGTCACGGGACTACTCGTGGGGGTGTCGTCCTCCGGAACGGGCTGTCGTCAGGGGTGGTGAAGGGCCCTACACTGGAGGGGCTTGGTACTGGAGTTTGTCCCTCGGGATTGGGGCCAAAAATCCTCTGAAGACACTCCTGCGGGCGCACGGTGGGGGAAGGGCGTTGCTCCTTTTCTGAACTGGAGAGGTCACGCCGCGGGACACTAGGAGCACCGTGGAGAGCCCATCTACTGCGGTCTCGCTCCCGCTGCTTCACCATCAGGGTAGGGCTGTGGCGTTGCTGGTGGCAGGAGTCCGACAGGTGCTGGTCTCCCTCTGGTGCCTACTGGATGGAGTGCAGCCCTGGGGTCAGGACATGCCCTCTCCACCAGTCCTCGATGGGAAGGTTCTCCTCCTGGAGGCTGCCTTGGTCTGGGGAGTTAAGGGTTGGACTTGCTCTGCCACCGGTGGGGCAGCTGGAGCAGGGGTCTCCCTCAGGTTGTGAAGTCACAGGGGGCAAGGGGCTTTTAAGGTGCCCCTTCCTGGCGCGGCTACCGGCCATTGCTGAGGTCCCTTGGGCATCAGGAGGAGAGCGGCTACAGGCCATCCCTTTCCCGTCGGTGCTACAATTGGCCGTCACCTGGGCCCGACTTCCTAATGGGACTGCAGACAAAGGGCGGCTACCTGCTGTCACATGTCTACGGGCGCGGCTACCGGCTGTCACCGAAGTCCCGTATGAGGGGCGACGCGTAGGTGAAGGACAGCTACAGGCCGTCCCTTGTCTACTGGTGCGGCTGCCGGCCATCAACGGTGTCATGCCCCTTGAGGCAACTGCAGAAATAGAGAGGGCGTACCGTTCTCTCCCCACTTGCGGCAACAGGCCGTCACGGGTTCTGCAGGGAGGGGGGGGGCAGCACTATGAGCATCTGCTGGCCGTCTTTCAAAGGTGCAGCTACCGGCTGTCACAGTTGCACGACTACAGGCCATCGCTTTTAGTGTGCGGCTACCGGCCGTCACAGTTGCACGGCTACAGGCCATTGCTTGTAGAGTGCGGCTACCGGCCATCACTGGGGTGCTGCCTGGAGCTGTTTTATTAGCTCCACCCCGATCCTGACGAAGGCTGGATCGGTTGGAGGGTAATGCACTCGGACTGAGATGTTTGCGCCGGGTGCACTCCTTGGAATAGGGGCGCCTAGCCGTATGGGACGTATGCCCATATCGCACGGACGTCGCGCGCGGCCTTACCTATCCCTCCGTTGTCGCCTCCTGGGGGTGTTGTGATGCCCTCCGTTGCCACGGCTGCTATTTCAGTTTCCCCTGTAAAAACGGAATTAAGATATGTTACGATAAGTAATCGACTTAGATTATGTTTGAGAATCCCATCGGGCCTTCTTATTTATAAACTCCCCTAGAGCCGTATTCGTCCCAGCTTAGGATGCTTTTTAGCACCTTTTTTTGTTTTTTTCAACCTATTTTCCATATTAGGTTACATCCCAGTGGTCTTTTTCGTCCTATTTATCCTGCTTAGAATATTTTTAACATCAACGTACATTATTTTATTAATATGCAAGAGAATATGAACGTTTAATGTGCAAAGGAAAAAAATAATAAGAAAGAAGTGCTAGAAAGCCTCCTACTGTACACATACAAAACACGGATCCTAAACTTGAGAAGTTTTATGAACGTCTTCACTCATATAGCTATCACGTACTTAACAACCAAGCTAATGTGATTAGTAAAGTGGAACACACACACACACACACACACACGTTCGTGGCGACAGAGGTTATGGAGACTTAGTTATCGTAGAAAATGGCTAAGATCATTTGTAAATTTAGCCCATGGATTCCGATTTTTGGGCCAAGGTCAAAGGGCAGTGAATAGGGTACCTCGATTGGTGGTACGCCAAAAACCTGTTTTCACTCCACTATCTCTCCTCTTGTAATCTCGTTATCTAATATTTTTATCTAAGACTTTAAGATATAAATACGAGCCGTGCATTTCTCCGGCACGATAATGATGATAATTGAACAGTTCGAAGGAGTGACGCGAGGTGGCGTCCAGGATTGTTTACGTGAGCAACAGGTGACTTTCATCTGGCCTCCACATCACTCTTCTCACTCCATTTACTTAACAGACTCAGATTCCTCCTTGCATTGTGGCTGTAAGTATTTGCATGTTTAGTTTCTTTTTAGTGCCTGTGAGTTTTGACTCATATTGTAGCATTTTGTTGCGTTGGTACCCTCGTTTGTCGCCTAGAGGCTCTCGTCATAGGGCAGTATTGCAACCTGTTGATGTTGCAAGCATCCCTCGCAGTCTAGTGTTCAGTCTTAGGTGGCGTGCATATTGTTCTCCGTTGTGCAGATTTTTTTGCAGTTTTGAATACGAAAATTACCCTTGTGTTTCAGAAATCTTAAATTTGAGTCCCATGACTCTATTGGTTTTAAGTGGCTACCGCAGTCAATCCATCTGGTTGACAGAAGCATTTTATTCGGTAGTTTTTGTTAGAAGTAAATAGGAAAGCAAAAGCAATTAGAAGTTAATAGTATGCAACATTTTCCTTTGCAGAAAAATGTGCTTTGCAAGTTGCCTGTCTCATTGTGATAAACAAGTGGTGTTGAAAGTTTCAAGAGAAAATGTTAAGAGTACCATAGCCCGTATATATGCTGTTTTTTCTGATGAGAGAACAGGAGATGGGAAAATACACTGATAATGAAGACTAACCCATGAATTTATTGGCAAATTGTATTACTGGTAGTAATTTTAATTGGATTCAGTTTTGACCATCTTGTTTTGGGGAAAATTATTTCAGCAGAATTGCCTAAGAGGTGCATAATTTCAGTCCCTTTTTATCTGCATTGCAAAATTTAGGAAAGTGCCTGGAGCTATTGATGCTCTCTTATTAGTTAAAGAGAACCAAATATGACCATGAAAGGATGAAAATTAATAGCCATAATTTTTGTATCTGGTATTTGTGGCAAAAAATTATGGTGAATACTGTACTGCATGTAGGAAGTGTCTGCCAGGTGATTTTGTAATTTCTTTCCTTGGGTATTTTCTTCTTCTTTGCAGAATATTTTTTTTATTGTATGGTATACTTTTTGTGATGAACTTTTTATTTTTATTTTTCATTTTTCAGTATTTTTCATCTATCATCCAATCCTGTGCCACCCCATAAGGAATGTAGGAACCCAGGGCTAGGCAAGTTGGTCCGGCCATTTTAAGATGAGAGTGACCAGCCTCGCTCATCCCTAAGTGGCATTACATGAGCAATAAACTCAAACCATTCCTTGGATATAAACCTACACAGGCTCAGTCCAATTGAAGCATCTTAATTACCCACTAAACCTCCAGGCACCATAGTTTGGTTATATGGTTACCACCCAGCACAGCAAATGGTTTCCTGGTGTACAGGAAACCATTTGGTTTGTTACTCAGTGTAGTCACCCAAAGGCAGAAGGAAGAGGAAAGAATGAAGGAAAGAAAGACAGAAGAGGGAGTGTAAAGTCACCCATAATGTTTTTCACCTGGCAGAAATGACTGAAGCTGGCAGGTAATGTGAAAAGCCACTAGAGAAATGCTAAAATGATTGTACATTTCTGTATTGTATGCAGTAGAAATGTGTTAAGTATTTTTTCTGTAAGTAGTGTCAAAGTAGTGTCCTTGGTAAAACTCCAATTTTAGAAATATATAAATGTAAGACTTAGATATTATTATCTTGCCAGTAATGAAGCTCAAGGTTTGCAAGGAGAAAATTCCATGAAGCCCATATGGTCATCATTAATGCAGATGCTAAAGTCTGTGGATTGGGACCTGAATGAATACCTGAGCCATATTGTAGTGGCATAAGTGACTTAATAGCATGTCGTTCTTAGCGATTCATTTTGTGTATTACACCCTAATATTCTCCTGCGTGATAGAAAGTGTGGGGAGAAATATGGTTCACTGAGGTGGTTTGGCAGTGTGGAAAGGATGGAGAGTGAGATACTGGCTAGGAGAGTGTATATGAGTGAGGTGGAGGGAGGGAGAGGGAGGGGGAGACTGAGAATGAGATGAAGGGATGGAGTAGAGGGGTATATGAGAGATGTGGGTATAAGTTGGGGAGAGGGCAGTAAAACGGGAAGGGACATAGCAACATGGAGACAATTTGTTTGTGGCCACCCCTTACAGGATTAAGGCATCTGGGTATAGATAGATAGAAGTTATGTCGTTTAAAGTTGACAGAGTTTGTATCAGTAACATAGAAGCAACTGAAGTGCACTGTTCAAATAAATTGCTAAGGAAGGAGTGTTAGAAAATCTGGATGCCAACTTTGCTGTTACAGAAGTTGAACAAAAATTGTGATAGCTAACACATCCATGTACTGTATTTATTAAGAGAATATAAAAAGTACTGTGAATAGTGCCAGCCAGACTTTTAAGTGAGGAATTATGTGGAGAGACAAACAGGCTTATGAGGAAGTTCAGAAGCATTTGTGGTGTTGACGTGGATGTGCTGGAAAATGCAAGAAGTAGCTACCCCGAACTGAGTTAGCTGTGTGGTGAGAATGGAGACAGAGATTAAAAGGGAGAGTGTATGTGAACAAGGAGGTAAGGGAGGAGGTGGGAGAACAAGGATTAGGTGGAAGGATGGAGTGGTGAGTTATTCAAATGATGGTGGTGTAGATGGGAGGACGGGCAGCCTGATGGTAAAAACAAACCACATTCTAAGTTGTTTAGGCTACTTCATCGCACTTTCGGCTGTTATTAAGTTATCAGAATTTGTAGTCTGACTGTTCGTCAGTATCCAGAAAACTTTGAAATTGTGGGAAGTGAATGATGAACGATAATAGCAAGAGTACGTCCTGTTGGTCATTGAGGACTTGGTAACCAACCCCTTAATGGTCAGAACGGTTCCTGTGTTCTGTTCCTGCTAGTGTCAGATGGCATTGTTCAGCTTTGAGCGATTCATGGGTGACTGAGTGTTAATACTGTACTGTCACTGGTAACCATGGACACTACCTACCGCATAACTAGGGCTTATCAAATTTTCATACCACCGCTACTTACCCTACTAACCAAGTTGTGGGAGTGGCCCTCAGGTGACAACAGGCCGCCAATAGGGATGTGAGTTATTGGAGAACCATGCTTATTCTTATCGGTTATAGTATCATTGGGGACACACACACACACACACACACACACACACACACACACACACACACGACGGCATTACCTTTTTTACCGCTCGCTGGTGCAGTGGTAACGCTCTCGCTTGCCAACTGGTGGACGGGAGTTCGCGCTTCGCTCAGGTTGCGAAAAGTTTCACTGACGAAGTGGGTGGTTACTGTCCCCCTTGAGCAAGGGGACGGGTGTGTGCATGTGTGAAGGTCACAGCCTTGCCCTTAGATCGGACTATATGAGCTCTCAGCTCCCTTCCGGGAGGGTAAAAGCTGACGATCACGACCATCAAGTGATCCTGACCGACCCGGTGAATTACACACACACACACACACACACACACACACACACACACACACACACACAATTAACCATTGAACAACCTCCTGAAGTTTCTCAAAACTCCCTCAAGACACCACGTACAATTAAGAAATCAGTTATTGCCCGATGGTGGTCATAACCAATTTTCTAGAATGGTGACATGCTGTTTGTTGACAGGAAATAGTGTGTGTGTGTGTGTGTACATTCTTTTTTAAGAATTCTGATTTTAGATTTCGGCTATGATGCTTAACATTTACCTAAATAGACGAATTGTCACGTACATACATACATACATCATCATCATCATCATTATCATCATTTAGACCTCCTTTCGCATTCTAATGTGGGTTGAGGTACGGACAGGGTGAAAAAATGTTGATAAAATAGATACCAAAGTTTGCCCAGTTGAATGAGTCACACTTCCATACCATACTTTATATAAAAATGATGCTATATTCCTCTTACTGAATCCTCATTGTAAAATGAGTTGGCACGAAAATGAGAAATAATCCATTGTAGCACAAACATCTAGGATATAATTTTGCAGTGTGACCTCTAACAAAGGCGAATGGTCACGAGAATGAAGATGTCGCATAAACAATTTTCTTCTTTTCATACTCTGTCCTTGCCTAAAATCGCCATCACTCCATCTTGAATGCTGAGTTGTAACAGTAGATTAACTCTGTAATTTGATGCCAGTCACGAAGAAGTGCCGTGAAAAGGTTGTAGAACCAGAGCACTGTCCTTTTCAGCCACTGGACGACGGGAAGTCAGCTGCAAAGGAACGAAAATCGCCAAGAGTCAACAAACAATAGGATAAGATATTGTAATGTGTTCTCGAGAATGAACATGATGAACACTGAACAAGAACAGTGAACAAAGGGAGTCAGTATTTCCGATGGCTACGGGTGATGGGGATTGGAATGATAAAAAATGAAAGGTGAGGACTGCAGCTTAAAGGAGAACGTGCGGTGGTGGTGGTGATGGTAGTAGATAGTGTGGTTGTGGTGGTGGTAGGAGAAGGAAGAGTAAGCCCTATATTTTTTTTGTATGTCTACCTATATCTATCCTTCTGTGTGATTTTATCTAACAGTTCAGTTAAATTTTCTAACTATATAATCATCTACCGTAATAGCTTAGAGAGGTATGGTATATCTGTATTGGGTCTGTTTGTCCATCCCTCTGTCTATCTGTTTATCTATCTGTTTAACCATCTATCGGAACAGAGACATTGGTGTGTTGGTGGTGGGAGAAGGAAGGGTATACAGAATGACAATTATCTCCATTTTCTATCTGTCTTTACTTATCAGTCTGTATAACCTCTATCTATCTGTCGTTTAATGTATTTATCTGTCTGTAAGCTGCCCATCCGTCTGCTTATCGTTTATTAAATATGTAGCCGTTTATCTTAGCGTAAAGAAACGTGGTGGTGGTTGGAGTAGGGAGGAGGAAGGAGGCCATGCGATATATTTTTGTACCTATGCTATGTCTATCTGTCTATCAGTCAGCCTAAAAAACGTGATGGTGGTTATTGTTGGTGGAAGGAAGCGGGAAGGATTGGCAAAGTGATTTGTTTTTGGTTTATCGTGGAACGTGATGGTGGGGATGATGGGGTTGGTGGTGGGTGGAGGACAAAACAGGAAGCGTTGTGGACGCAGTTTATTTTGCGTTTCTATATTCTTTTTGTCTTTCTGTCTGTCACTGTATTTGTCTTTCTGCCTACCTTCCTACCTGCCTGCCTGCCAGCCTATCTACCTGTGCTTGGTGGTGGAATTAATGGTGAATGCATGGCACAGGAGACTTCGAAGAATCATCCTTAGTGATTTATTTTGCGTACTGATATTTCACTTACCTGTCTATCTAACTGGACTGGCTATCTATCTGTACTTTATCTACTTATCTGGGTATTTCCATACGTTTTCCTTATCCTGAAATTCGCGTCCTATCGTCCAACCTTCCATTGCGTCTCACCATCCTTCCACTTTTATCCCATTCCCAACTTTAAACCCACTTCCTCATCATGTAATCCTTCCTCGGTCCTCACCTTCCAACCAAGCCCCCCCATTTACTTTCAGTTAACCCGAATCAAAAGTCTCGCTTTAAACTCGCCCTCCTGTGAGATTTCATGGGCGGGTCTACTCCGCTGGCTCCTGTGATCTATTTCCATGTGTGTGTGTGTGTGTGTGTGTGTGTGTGAGAGAGAGAGAGAGAGAGAGAGAGAGAGAGAACGCTGAGCTGGGTTGGATCTGGATGGATTTGTCTGGGTCTTCGATTGCTTCTGTAGGCATGGTAGCAACTCTCTCTCTCTCTCTCTCTCTCTCTCTCTCTCTCTCATGTGCATAGTAATTTTTATTAATATTAATATTGCGGATGTACTGTACCGTTTATTTATGTTCTTATAGTTTGTTAAATTAATTAGATATCCTAATTAATACATGAAGTGCGGAAAGGGATGTGGAAGAGAAGGGCTGTACCCCCCACTTTTTACGTTTTCCCAAAGTCAGGTAGAAGTAGAGTTGTGGCTGTTTTTGAATGATGCTACCTAATTTAATGAAAATGACCATTAAGGTACTTTTCTTCATCAAGGACTGACCAACTTAAAAGATTAATTAACGATATATACTGCACAGCTGTAAAAACTGTATTATCATGATCTCTTGTTTGTTACCACATGAAATTTCTGTTCCTGACTGGTTTGGAAACATAAGTTCGATACGTAACAGTTTTTAAAGTAAACTGATATGGAAGAGACACTAGATCCGTTGTTTTTGTTGATTTGCCTGGCCGATTAAACCCGCCGACCTCAGGTAAACACCTGCATCTGTGTGGGGCCGTCCTACAAGACTTACAGTACGGTAAATATAGTTTAGGGAGCCGGTGCCCTTGTGATAGACACCTCCTCACCAGGGTCAGTCCAGGGTCCTTTTCCATGGAGTGGTGCAAGGATACAGGAGGAGTGGCTCTGGGTGGACGTTGTAGCTGCCAGCGGCTTTGCTCCACCCAGGATACCCAACGCCACCAAGTATAGGCTCAAACATAACATAGTAGCAATTACAGGAACCATCTCCGCCTCCACCAGGGTACAGCATACACCATCTCCAACACTGTCCCTCCTTCCTTCCAGTTTTACCTCATTCCCTACCTTTAAACCCACTTCCTCACCATCTTCTGATCCGCTTCCTCCCTCCGGTGAGAATACGAACCTAAACAGTATACGTAAACCTTAAATCCTGAGGTGGAATACAAGGCTTGTACTTCTTGACGGTTATTTATGGAACACCTGTGATTATTAGGAGATTTTCAGCCTGCATCCCACACTACAGAGTGCAATCAGCAGCGATATAGAAAGGCCACGTGGGTCAGAAATTGTCGTCATGAATTGTGAGGTTGCATTCCACGTCGCGATTTATTTAAGGTGTTGAGCATAAGAGCCTGAGTTTGTTTATAAATCCCGGCTCAGGGTAGCAAGCAGAGTAATGAGGAGTTGGCCATGGGAACACACACTTGTAAACTTTGTACGGCTGGCAGCGAGGAAGAGTGAGATGAGACACGGGTGCTGCATCTCGGGATTATATTTTTGCGTTGTTATTGAAGCCGGCGACGTTTTCTGGATTATTCTATTTTTTTTTTTTCGCCTACAGACGACTTTATTCAGCTTAGGCTAGACCTCTAGTAGTGATGGAATTAATGAAGACTATACTGCTGAATCTCCTATTTATATTTTGTGCTGTTATTCCATCCGGTAGCGTGTGCGTTAAGTTTTGCTGTCTCCAGACGATTGTACTCAGCTTAGGCGATTATTTTTCAGTCTAAGGAGGTGACGCATACGAAAATTTATTCTTGCAGCCTCCCTTTTTTTTTTTTTTTTTTTTTTTTTTTTTAGCCCAGTGCTCTTTACCATATATGTCAGGAGGAAACAGGTCCGTATTCTTGTTGGGTAAGGAAGTCCCGTAACACCTTTTCCCAAGCGGTTTATTTTGTTTATTACACGTTACTGTCCTCTTCTGTGGTAGATAAACCCTACCACTATCGCCATGCCCATATTCTCGGTGGATACGGAAGCTCCCTAACACCTTTTGGTAGGCGGTTTATTTTGTTCATTACACCTTACTGTCCTCTGTGTATTATAAATCTCCAGTATCGGCATATTCTGCATCAACAACGTACAAACGAATATTAATCATCCATATCAAAAAATAAATCGCCGAGGAAAAGATGCCAGGGAGCTTCCTCACCTGACGATAATGCGGATTTTAATGCTTGCCAAGTACACGTAAGTCGTTAAGGCAGCAGGGTATTTTTTTTTTTCCTAATTCCAACTTCCCCAAGGGGAAAAAAAAAACGCGGGGGATTTGAGCCCATAAACTCGATGGGTAAGGAAATTCCCCAACACCTCTTCCTTATCGATTTATTTATTATTTTTTTTTTTAATACGGCTAGTTAATATCAGTTTGTATGTTATTAATGATGAGCATGGATATATTTAAATGACTTGAGTGACCTTGAATAGTTGGGAGTAATAAGCAGAGTAAATCACTTAGGAAGAGGTGTTTGGGAGTTCCTGAATCGACGAGAATAGCATTGGTAAAAATGGTCAGACTTTTAATATTGGAGGGGTACTAGTTTTTTTTTTTTTTTAATATCATCATTATCATCGTCATCAGTCAGTCAGTCAGTCAATCAGTTAGTCAACCCTCCTCCTCCTCCTCCTCCTCATCATCATCATCATCATCATCATCATCATCATCATCATCATCATTATTGTCGTCATCATCATCATTATCATCATATTTTTCGTCGTCGTCATTGTCATCAGTCAGTTAGGCATCATCATCATCATAACCATCCAGACCTCTCCATCCACCTCGGGGCAAATAATATGATACCGTCTTAGGCAGCCATGAACCAAATTATGCAAGAATACATTGTAAAAAGAAAAAAAAATTGCCGGAACTTTATTTTTGGAGCTTTACAAATACTAAACTTTTTTTTTATATGTAATTCTAAAGTAGGTTTGATATTACTAAGCATATTATTGACCTGGTGAATGGAGGAAGGACAGAAGAGATTAAAAGAGAGTGGAAGAAAGGAGGAGGAGGAGGGTGAGAAAAGAGAGCCAAGGAGGGGAGGAAGAGGGAGATAGCAAGAATATCCAGTATATCATCGTTGTGAAGGGATTAATGCAGAAAAGGCAAATAGAAGATACTAAAGAGAGCAGAAAGAAGAAAGAGGTGGAGGAGGAGGGTTGGCGAGAGAGAGGAAAGAGAGCAAGTAGGGGAGGAGAGGGGTCCGGGGAGATAGAGAGTGAGAAGAGAGGGGAGGGAGGGAGGTAGGGGAGGGGAGAGAGAGAGAGAGAGTGAGAGCGAGTGGCAGAGGCTGGACGAGGGCGCCATGTCACTACTCCAGGAGCAAGGTAGGAGAGAGTCTCTACATTTTTCATCCATTTCTCCCCTCCATACATCTCCCCTACGCCCTCACCAGTCCATCCATCCCCTCCCCTCACCCCTTCCCTCCCTCCAACACCCCGCTACACCCCCCTGCTTCTCGCTGTGTAGGTGTAGGTGAAGGTGTAGCTGCGGGTTTAGGCGGGTAGGTGTGTGCGGTCGCTTACAGGTGTGGTAATGTTGTTCCTCGTAGCCTGGGTCGAAGCTTTACCCCCCCATCCGTTCTCTCTCCCTCTCTCTCTCGTCTCCCCCCTCCCACCTGCTCTCTCCTCCTCCTCCTCCTCTCTCCTCTCCTCCCCATGACTGTTCCTCCCTCCACACTACCCCTCCCTTTTACCCCCCTTCTCTCCCCTCCAAACCACAGCCGTCTCTTTTTCTTATATTTCTCTCTCTCTCTCTCTCCTAGGTTTCAGACAGATAAAAGGGTTTAAGCATTGTTACACTTTCCATATCCCCTCTTCAGTGAACCATTCTTTGCCTTTTTATGTCAATTTTTGCTTCTCTTCCAGTTTCGTCGTTCGTCCCCGTCTTTTTTTTTTCTTTATTTCTCCTCTTGCATGATCTGTTCTTTCCTGTATTTTTTTTTACACAGTTTATATTTAGTGTTATCCTTCTTAAAATCTTCCCTTCTTGTTCTGTTCATTGTTATGTGTTCTTTTATGAGCTTCATGGATTTTTTGTTTTTTTTTTACTTAGGCTTTTATGACCTACTGAGGTGTATAATACTCATCCTTGTTCGTGCTCTGTCCATGTGTTTGTGTGTTTTATATGTGTTTGTCATTGTTTCTTAGTGTTCAGCATTCTCTCTCTCTCTCTCTCTCTCTCTCTCTCTCATTAGACAAATTATGCATAAAAAAATGACCTCATACCTAAAAAAATGTAGTCGTGTGAGAGGTTGGTGAGTCATGTGTTGCTGTGTGGGTACGTGTTTGCAATAGGAACCAATTGATGATGATGATGATGTCGATGGTGGTGGTGGTGGTGGTGGGTGATGATGATGATGATGATGATGATGATGATGATGATGATGATGATGCTAATATTGAGAATAATCATAATACTATAATAATGATAATAAAAATAATAATAATAATGATGATGATAATGATGATGATGATGAACGACTGGATAGTGAAATACCGTATAAATATACAGTATAATAACGTACTCCCTATGACTTGTATAATACTACGGGTACCCTGTAATTGCCGCCTATTAACCCTCTTTGGTCGATTTCATTAACATAATAAGAGAAATTAGCCAAACCATTACACTCTAGAACAGAACGGCTCATTAGATTGGTTAGAAGGGCCCAAGCCATAAGAGAGAGCAGTAAGAATGAATTGTTTGAGATGGACATGATGGGGTACTTGGAGAGACACATGGAGAAATAAGGAGGTGAAGGAGCGGTTTGGTGTTGATGTGGACGTGATTCAGAGCGTTAGGAAAAGTACCGTAAGATGGTTTGGCCATGTGGAGAGGATTGAGAGACTGACTAGAAGAGTGTATGATTGACCTGGAGGGGGTAGGGGGATGGGGAGACCGACGATGAGATTGAGGGATGGGGTGGAGAGATATATGAGAGAGAGAGGAGGTGAATTGGAGTGAGGGAAGCTAAATAACAGAGGTCAGAGTGACGTGGAGGTGATTTGTTCATATCCAACCCTTACGGGATTAAGGCGCCTGTCTATAAATTTTGTTGGTTTATTTTCGATGAGTTTTTTTTTTTTTGGAGAGAGAGAGAGAGAGAGAGAGAGAGAGAGAGAGAAGGGGAGGCAAGAATAATATAACAGTCTTGCGGGTTCTGGTCCTTAGTTCCTTCTTCCATGCATTAAAAAAAAAAATCCCCTTGAGCACGAGAGATGTTGCCTACGTTGCATAATATTCCTTAGAGGTAGTGAGAATATAACGAAAAAGACGTTTTCTAGTTTTTTAAGGCATATGATTGGTTTCTGAATAACAACTGCAGCTCATTGCGGTGTTAATG
>NC_137018.1:54142276-54144776 GCF_032717465.1 Coenobita brevimanus | reverse complement strand
GAAGGAAACAACAAAAGAGCCTTGTGAGGTGTCAGGAAGAGAAGGAAGGAGGGAAAAAGATTTAGGTGTGAGGAAGTTTGTGAGGTGAGAAGAGGCCGTGTGTGTGTGTGAGAGAGAGAGAGGGAGAGAGAGAATATCGTGATGATTAAGATACGTGGATGTGAGGGGGAGATGAGGTACTGATCAGATATATATATATATATATATATATATATATATATATATATATATATATATATATATATATATATAGAGAGAGAGAGAGAGAGAGAGAGAGAGAGAGAGAGAGAGATGGATGAGGCAGTGGACAGAGGATGAAAGGAGAGGAAATGTGACAGAGAACGCTGCAGGGAAAAGAGAAATGGAGGCAGAGAAAGGTTAAAGGTAAACCCTCTCTCTCTCTCTCATGGACGTATGAACAGGTTTTCATTTATTATCAGTTAAATATTCGTGATATTTATGTCGTATATATACATTGTTATTTTCGAAACATGGAAGAGGGTTTGTAATGTCCTATAAAAAAAAAAATCCATTGACTGAAAGAAAAAAACCAACTCGCTTTCAATGATACTTCATAGTGGATTTAATGTCTCTGTTAGTGCTCTGTTAGTGTCTGTTAGTGCTCAGTTAGTGTATTAGTCCTCTGTTGGTGCTCTGTTAGTGTGTATGTTTTTGATCTGTTGTGTCTTTTAGCGCCCTGGTAGTGCTCTAAAAACCGCTTGTCGTCAGGTTAGTAATAACAAGATTGCAACATATGAACCTGGTTGGAAGCAGGATTTTTTATTATTTTTTATTATTATTATTTTTTTTTAGGCTGTTGCGCTTGTCAGATGGAGTTGAATTTTCCCTCTGGTTTGGACAGTTTCTCTCTTAGGAGTGACACGCCTGAAATTTAACGTAAAATAACCTGACGACCTGAACTGATCTTGCCTAGCCTGACCTAACCTGTCATATCCTATCCTTACATAACCTGAACTGACCTAACAGTATAACATAACCTATCCCTACTTGACCTGACCTAACCTAACGTAACCTGACCTGACAACGTAACCTATCCTTACCTTACCCCACCTGACCCGACCTAACCTAACCTAACCTGATTTTTTTTCACCTTTTGTAAACATAAATATATATTTTTTGAGTTTCAAGGATAAAAAAAAGGCCGCAGGCTTCCAGTCAATAAATGTTTCACTAGTTTCCACGTCGTTTCCTGTGGCAGCATCATGCTTGGACTGCTTTTCTTTTCTTTATTCCTTTTTCTTATTCTGTGCTTTTCATGAGTTGCAAAAAAGTGTCCGAAAGTACCAGAATAAAAAATGCGTTATTGGATTGAATAAATTAAATGTTCCTTTTGCTTTTGCAGGAGAAAAAATGACATTGCTGTTTTTTTTTTTTTTTTTTTTGGTTGGAGGCTTTTCCTAAGGTGAATTAATAGTAAAAAAAGTAGCAAAAATAAACTACACACACACACACACACACACACACACACACACACACACACACACACACAGTCCTCTTAAATTCATAACGCTAAGTTTCCTCTGGTCTTCACAGTGGCCCCCCTCAATAAATAAATAAATAGATCAATAGATAGAAAGATAGATAGATAAATAGATAAAGAAGAAGACGATAAGATATAAAGCATTTTTCAAGCCTGCCTGTGTTAAAAAGAAAGCTCTTAAAAGTAGCGAAAATAAATTAAAACAGAATGTAACTGGATAACATATTCCATAAACTTTTACTGAGGACCCCCCTCCCTGTGGTGACATGCTGGTGCTGCAATTTTTTTAGCCTTGACTCAGAGAAGCAGGATGGATGTTTTCCTTTGATGCTATCCTTCAAACGAGAGAGAGAGAGAGAGAGAGAGAGAGAGAGAGAGAGAGAGAGAGAGAGAGAGAGAGAGGCTAATGAGAGAAATTGAGGGTAATGGGAAAGAGGAGGGAGGCAGGATCCCATGAGAACGTGGCTATAATAGTGTAAAGTAATGGGACCTAATGGACTAGTTGCACCTTATAAACTTTTAATTAGTGTGTGTGTGTGTGTGTGTGTGTGTGTGTGTGTGTGTGTGTGTGTGTGTGTATCATTCTATTATTTCCTTTCTCCATATATTCTTCGTACCTACTTTCCTTCCGTCTTTCCTGCCATCCGTTCTTTCTTCATCCTATCCTTCCTTCCTTCTTTCCTGCCATCCATTCTTCCTTCCTTTCTTCATTCCCTCCTTCCTTCCTTTTTTTCTTCTTTCCCTCCTACATTCCTTCTTTTCCCTGTCATATATATACATAATATAATCGTCCTTCCACCCCTTCTTACTGACCTTCATAAGCTGTTTCACGTCTTCTATTTCCTAATTGCTTCCTGCTTACCTCTCTTCTCTCACCTCTCTCTCTTCA
Organism: Coenobita brevimanus; assembly: GCF_032717465.1. NCBI lineage: Eukaryota > Metazoa > Arthropoda > Malacostraca > Decapoda > Coenobitidae > Coenobita > Coenobita brevimanus. The sequence continues at coordinate 54,142,386 of NC_137018.1, read as the reverse complement.
CTCTTTTTCATCTCACTCTCCCTTTTTCCACCCTTTTCTTTCCCCCTTTTCCCTCATCTTTTCTCACCCCTTTTTCTTATCTATTCCCCTTCACTTTATTGCGTATTTCA
>NC_137018.1:54137276-54139776 GCF_032717465.1 Coenobita brevimanus | reverse complement strand
TCGGTTATTTTGATGTCAGGGCGTGAAGGCATTCCTCTCCATCACCAAACCACTCTGTATGCGTCATCGTTGTGAAGTGGATGAACCAATGTGTCCACCAGTATAAGTTAGATATCCACATACTTAAACTAAACCAAACCCCGAGTGGCCTAACCCTAGACTAGCCCAAGCTCGTCTTGTCTTCCTTTACTTTGCTTTGTTCCGCCTTGCCTTTCCTGTTTACTTCCTTTCCAACCCACCCCACCCCACCCCAACCCAACCCAACCCAACCCAACCCAACCCAACCCAACCCAACCCCAACCCACCCCAACCCAACCCAACCCATTCCAACTCAACCCAACCCAACTCAACCCAACCCCCTGCCTCACTACCAACTTTCTCACCTTCCTCCCTCCTTCCCTTCATTATCGGTTCGCTTGTTCTCCCGTCAACCTTGTGTCTCTCTCCCTCTCTCACTCTGTCACTCTGCCTATCCCACTGCCCGTCCATCCGTCTCTCTGTCGCACGATGAGAGAGAGAGAGAGAGAGAGAGAGAGAGAGAGAGAGAGAGGCGGCAGAAGCAACGTTTGTGGGACAACCTCCACCCACCGTGACCCAACCTGTTCTCTCTCACACCGAGAGAGAGAGAGAGAGAGAGAGAGAGAGAGAGAGAGAGAGAGAGAGAAATACAAATAGCTCTAAAACCTGGTTCCCTAGACTTTGCCGAAAGCTGTACTCATACAACATCTTGTCACGATATGGTGTAGGGAAGTGACGGGGGGGGGGGTGCGGTGGAGAGAGAGAGAGAGAGAGAGAGAGAGAGAGAGAGAGAGAGAGAGAGAGGCGTTGTTATTCAAGGGGATAGGTTAGAGGTGAATGTGGTGGTGACCTAGTATATATAATTTATATTTTCATACCCATCCTTCTCTCTCTCTCTCTCTCTCTCTCTCTCTCTCTCTCTCTCTCGTGGAAAGCAGTCACTCCATTTATGACCTTTGACATAGAATTTTTGAGATGCATACGAGTCGTGTGAACCAATATTTTCGTGTGTGTGTGTGTGTGTGTGTGTGTGTGTGTGTGTGTGTGTGTGTGTGTGTGTGTGTGTGTGTGTGTGTGCCCGTGTGTGTGTTTTAAGCCACTATAAAGGGAAACATGAAAAAAAAGGAATGAGAATGGAAGTCGGTCAGATACGGGGGTTGAGGAAGAGAGAGAGAGAGAGAGAGAGAGAGAGAGAGAGAGAGAGAGAGAGAGGTGATTAGTGTCTGGAGAGGAGAGATGCTAAGAGTGAGATAATTGGAGAGGGATGGAGTGAGAAAGTGGGTGGAGAGGGGCGTGAAAGGGCGAGAGAGAGAGAGAGAGAGAGAGAGAGAGAGAGAGAGAGAGAGAGGCGGGGGGTGGCCTGGAGGTACGGAAGGAAGGTTGGAGGAGAGAGAGGTGTTGGAGGAAGGAAATAAATTTGATCGAAACTACCTACTGGAGAGAGAGAGAGAGAGAGAGAGAGAGAGAGAGAGAGAGAGAGAGAGAGAGAGAGAGGGAGAGAGAGAGAGAGAGAGTGGAAAAATCTGATGGTACGAAATAGAGAACATTAAAGTTGCAGGTCGCATGCACGCACGCACGCACGCACACTTACACTACATACATACAGTACATACATACATACATACACGGTTCACACACACACACACACACACACACACACACACACACACACACACACACACACACACACACACACACACACACACACCATCTCACAGTGTTAACCCTTCACTCAGCGTATACATAATTTTATTCATGCTAACTCTAGACACATTTTATTATTAATTTGGAGGGAAATTTCGAAATGAGGAGGTGAGATGTAACTTCATTTCCTCTTTCACTCCAAAAATATAAAATGCGTCCTCGGTATGATGGGGTTGAGTTGTTTCCAAGGCATTAAGTATTTGTAAATCCAGACTTCTGAACACCCTGTATGAATAACAAGAAGAGGCAGAACACTTAAATGGAAAATAACAGGGAGAGAGAGAGAGAGAGAGAGAGAGAGAGAGAAAGAGAGAGAGAGAGAATTCTGGTGTCTCAAAGCCTCTTGCCCCAGTAATGGAAGGGTGAACCAGGAGAGAGAGAGAGAGAGAGAGAGAGAGAGAGAGAGAGGGAGGGAGGAAGGGAGGGAGGGAGGAGGCTGCATGAGTCTAAAGAAAACAGTGAAAAGAATGAGAGCGAAATCATTGTTAGAAAAGGAAAGAGAAAAGAGCAAGAGGGGAAAGAGGTGGAGAGAGAGAGAGAGAGAGAGAGAGAGAGAGAGAGAGAGAGAGAGAGTTTGGTTAAGAAATGGCCGCTTTTAGAACGTGGATAATCTTTTTTTTTTGCTTTATTTTTCTTTCTTTCATTTTATATTTAATTCTTTCATTTGTCTTTATTTTATTCAGCTCAGGAGTGGAAATATATGAGCTGTTAGAAAATGATTTAATAATGTATTATGATGGAGACTTAGTAAGTATAAATGCTTATCACTCAGGGACTC
>NC_137018.1:54059776-54129776 GCF_032717465.1 Coenobita brevimanus | reverse complement strand
TGCTGTTACTGCTGCTGCTGCTGCTGTTGGCGGCTGAGGGGTGCCTACTGTGTTAATCCTCTCACTGCCGCCGCCGCTGCTACTTCCACCTCTTCTTCCATCACCTCACAGCCCGCCCCTAGATCCCACCCGAGAGCAGGTATGGTATCCCCCCCACCCTCGGTATGGTATGCCTTCCCCCCCCCCCTCAGTATGGTATGTTTCCCCCCCCGTATGGCATGTCCTCCCAGTGTGGTATTCTCCCCAAAATATGGCATGTCCCCCTCATCCATCATCATGCCATTCTCTTATTTTCTCTTTTCTTTTCCCCTCCCTTCTCTCCCATTGAGTTCCATTCCCTTCTCTTCTCTTTTTCCCTTCCCTTCACCTCCCCTCCATTGATCTCCATTCCTTTATCTTCTTTTCCCTTCCCATTCCTTCCCTTCTATCCAAGAACAAGTATGATATAACCCCGACCTCCTTCTCTACCCCATCCCATCCTGTTATCTCTTCTTTCTCTTTTCATTTCCTCCACTTCCGTTTTAGTGCATTTCTCAAAGGGTAGGTGTATCGTTCTTTCTATATTTCATCTTAGTCTTTGGTGTCTTTTGAACGTTTGTTTCTTGAACTCATACTTTTATTTCTTGTCTGATTGGCCTGAAAGTTATTAATGATCTTGGTCTCAGATTTATTGTTATTATTATTAACATTATTATTATTATTATTTAGGCCTTTGCGATGATTTTATACCCCCCAGAATGTTAAATTAAAAGATGGGCAAGGAATCACTAGTCCCCCGCGGGTGTGAAATTACCAGACTCCAGAGTAACCATTTCAGTAACGGCATGGCCGCGATGTGTTCTGGTCGACTTTGAACACGGTTACGGTATTGGGCGTGCTCCCGAACGTGCCCTTTAGGCTGTTACACATGTGAGAGAGAAGACACAGAAGGAATTATTATACCAGAAGCAAATTTTGGTCAATGCCTTGCATATACCCGGAACTGTTGCTTCTCTAGTTTCCCTCCTTGCATTTTCCTTCACTTTTCTTTTTCCGTTTCCCTTTCATTTGTCTCACCTCTACTTTATACTCTGCTCTGCTCTTCTCCTCTTCTCCCCTGTTCCTTCCCCTTCCCTTCCCTTCCCTTCCTTTCCTTTCCCTCCCTTCCCTTCCCTTCCCTTCCCTTCCCTCCCACCAGTCGCTGTCGCTGTCACCCCCAGCCCCTCCTCCCCCAACATCCCACCCACCCATCGTATTTTGAAGCCCCTGCCTCTCATTAATTTGCCCCTTCCCTCCCTTCCTTTTTCATTCCATTACATGTTATCCTTCTCTCCTCACCTCTCCTCTCCTCTCTCTCTCTCTCCCCCTCTCCCCACACGTACACATACATTTTTCAACCCTCCATTTTTGTTTCTCTTGCTTTTCCTTCATCCCTTCCTCTTTTTCACTAACCCTCTTTCCCGCCGCATTTTCCCCTCTATATTCCAGTCCCGAATCCCTCTTAACCCAGATTTCCATTCCAGTCTTTGTTTGTCTTTTGTTTTCCTCTGTTTCTTTTATCCTCTGCTTCTCCTCATTCCGTTCTTCCTCTCAACTCTTCTCTTCCCCTCTTCTACCCTCCTCCTTACTGTCCCCCCTTTACTACCTCTTCCTTCTTCCCCCTCCCTTTCTCCACTCTGCCTTTCCTCCTGTTCTCCCCTCCCTTCCCCTCCCCCTCTTGCTTCTTTCTTCCCCTCCCCTTCCCTCCCTTCCGTATCCTCCCTTCACCTTCCCCTCTCCTTGTTTCCTCCGCTTTTCTTTCTTCCCCCTCGCCTCCCCCTTCCCTTCCCTTCCCTTCCCCACTACCTTCCAACATATCCAATGAACCACACCACAAATTTCACTAACTTTAATCGCTTATTTCCTGTGTGGTTGAATCTTTAATATCCCACAAAAATGACTGAAACAAATTTGAATCTGATTTCCGATTACAAAATTCATCTTAGTCTAATAATTGTAGTTAGTTTTATTACGTTCTTTTTTTTTTATTAATGTTCGTCACGTGTTTCGAGTCTGCTTGGTCCAGTATCGAATGTATACCAAAGCGAAAGATAAGTTATGAATTTAAGTAGCAGAAATCAACCCTTTATGATTAGTTTTGTGCCCCTTCATTGTAATCTACGTAGAGCATTTCCAGATGATTTACACACACACACACACACACACACACACACACACACACACACACACACACACACACACACACACACACACACACACACACACACACACACACACACACACACACACACACACACACACACACACACACACACACACACACACACACACACACACACACAGAAAGCCTCACTTATTCATCTCTCAACTTTAACCTTTGCACACACTCTCCCATGAGAGGGGGACATTCTTTCATGATTTTTCCCTTCCCCTCTCCTCTGTCCACTACCATAGCCACCTACCATTGCCCCCTACCATTCCCCCCACAGTGCTCACGTTTTCCTTATGATCTTCCCTTCCTTCCCTCTACCTTCCACCATACCCACCCATCACTGACCCTACCATTCCCCCCCATCATGGTGGTTTATTCTTCAGAACCCCCCCACCCCTCCCCCCACCACCATACTCACCCACCGTGTTCCCCATGATGATCCCTACCATTGAACACACTTTGCTTAACAGTTTGTCATTTAGCAGCAGGAATATATGAGAAGGGGTATCTCCAGATTAAAGGAGTTAAGTACTTCAGTATAAGGAATTTGTTTTCATGTTTTTCCTGTTAGTTCATGCTAGATTCAGACACATGGGGAGGTTGGGTGGAAGAGACAGAGGCTAGAGCTTGAATTCTATATTTTCTCTGACGTCTTGGGCTACACAACCCATCTTCAGAGAGTGTATCCCCAAACGTTAGAGAAAACAGAAAATTCAAGCTTTAACCTATGTCTCTCTCCACTCAACCTTTCCACCTGCAACAATGGATCATCTACATTCAGGCACATGTTCAAGTTAAGATGGACATTTATCGAACTGGAGGGATAGATACAGCCTTCAGTAGCCACAACACTACTGGCAGTTCTCCTGGGTTGAATTAAATAGCCTGATAATAGTATGGTTGAAATAGAATTGACGTTGATGGGCTGACGGGGTAGAAGGGAAACAATGAGGATTTCAGCGAAGATAGCTCAGGTTGCAGAAATATAAACCAAAATATTAATGGTGGTACAGAGTGGTGTGCTAATTCTGTCTATCTGTCTGTAGCCAGGCGTCTTAATCCCGTAAGGGGTGGCCACAGACAGATTGCCTCCATGTCGCCCTGTCCCCTGCCATTTCGCATTCCTACCCCCAGCTTACACCCCTCATTCTCATATATCTCCCTACTCCATCCCTTCCATCTTATCGTCGATCTCACCCTTCCTTTCACCCCTCCCCCCCACCTTACTCACATACACTCCTAGTTAGTCTCTCATTCTCCATCCTCTCCACATTGCTTAATCACCTCTGCGTTTTTCCCAGCGCTTTCTATCACGGTCACCAAATCTGATTCCCAGCTGTGGCCTTGGACAGCATCAGCGTATGAATATCCCATGATCTCACCCAACCCCTTCCATAACCAGCCCACTACCCTACATCCATAACTGGTTCCCCCTTTCACCACGCCCTCCATCTCTCTCCCTTTATCACACTCCCTTAACGCTCTCTATCTCCTGCCTTTATCTCACTCCCTTAACGTCCTCCATCCCCTCCCTTTATCTCACTCCCTTAACGTCCTCCATCCCCTCCCTTTATCTCACTCCCTTAACTCCCTCCATCCCTCTCCCTTTATCTCACTCCCTTAACTCCCTCCATCCCTTTCCCTTTATCTCACTCCCATAACGCACTCCATGCCCTCCCATTATCTCAGTCCCTTAACGCCCTCCATCCCTTTCTCTTTATCTCTCCCTTAACGCCCTCTATCCCCTCCCTTTATCTCACTCCTTTAACGTCCTCCATCCTCTCCCTTTATCTCACTCCCTTAGCACCCCCCATCCCTCTCCCTTTATCTCACTCCCTTAACGCCCTCCATCTCTCTTCCTGTATCTCTCTCTCTTCACGTAGGTTACACAGCATAAAAAAAGAAAATAAAAAAACTTATCGCTAGGGCCACATAGATAAGAAAATAACCAACTTACCCAAATAAACACCGATTACAGGGGAAAGAGATGATTCTGTATTTCCAATAGCCCTTATCTCCTATCTTTGAAGTGATCTGTCTCCAGGCATCTCGAAATGAACGTACGAGTATCTTTAATTTCAGAGAGAGAGAGAGAGAGAGAGAGAGCACCATCATAACCACAGCTCCCACAATACTCGTTCACAGCTACCCTTTGATTGTCCACAGCTAACACCAAAGAGAGAGAGAGAGAGAGAGAGAGAGAGAGACCCCCTCCACCGTCTCCCTCTAACCTGCCAACCGAATTAATCATTATCGGTCAGCGGCTCAGAAGATTGCATTGGGGTTAAATGAATCATATGACGTAATACTGTTGACCTGGTTTGTTGTGCCGTGACGTCTTAGATTATTATTATTATTATTATTATTATTATTATTATTATTATTATTATTATTATTATTACTATTATTAGAAGCAGTAGTAGTAGTAGCAGCTGCAGCAGCAGCAGCACCAGCACCAGCAATAGTAGTAGAAGCAATAGCAGCAGCAGTTGTAGTAGCAGTAGTAGTAGCAGTAGTGGTAGTAGTAATAGCAGTAGTGGTAGTAGTAGGTAGTAACCATTATTATTATTATTATTATTATTATTATTATTATTATTGTTTACCTATTTTCCTTACCTAATTTATTAACGTTCTTATTACGATGATCCAACATTATTATTTCCTTCCGCTAAACGATTTCAGTGGCAAGTTGACCGTGTATTTTTTTACTTAATTTATTAACACCTTTTTATTATTATATACAAATTTATTCTTCCGACTAACAAAGGATTTAATTGGCAACTTCATGAAATAATTTTTCATGTCAGTTTATAGATTTTTTTACACAATTTTGTCTTACGTCGTTTTATTCGTCTTACGTTGGTTTATTCTTCTTACGTTGGTTTATTCGTCTTACGTTGGTTTATTCGTCTTACGTTGGTTTATTCGTCTAACGTTGGTTTATTCGTCTTACGTTGGTTTATTCGTCTTACGTTGGTTTATTCGTCTTACGTTGGTTTATTCGTCTAACGTTGGTTTATTCTTCTTATCTCCAGGCGGTTATGCAGTTTATTACCGGATTTCCTTGGCCTCAGAAATTACCAGATAAGATAGGCGTGTGGTTTAGAGCAAGCTTTAATTAGCAACGCGTGTGAGTTTAGAGTTAGCTTTCAGTAAGACATTGACTGGTGTGTTAGGAACTATACTTTGTACACAATACCTTGGCCCATCGTGCGTGCTGGCTTATAACTATGGCTGAGCATTTAACAGTTGTACTAGTCACGAAAAAGTGATATGAAGAGGATGGAAAACCGTATGGTATTGCCTTGTATTCTGCTACTGAGAACATGGGAAATGAGCTACGAAAGGATGAAAATTTGGGCCAGGTTAAAGTGAATGCACTGTACTTTGTGTTTGAGGTACTGATGGGAGTTCTTTTATTTTTTTCTTAATGGTGAAAAATAGTGATTGAGATAGTAATGTTAATCCTTTCAGCCCGATAACGTATTCTCTCTCTCTCTCTCTCTCACTTTTGATCTTCCAAGCGACTCTGTCCAACTTGGACTCTGTTTCACCTACAAGTTTTATATAGGATTGTCACAAATGTTATCCTTTTTGGGCTGACTGTATTAAGTTTAACAGGAATTGTGTGGTGGCTGTATGCGTGTGTGTGTGTGTGTGTGTGTGTGTGTGTGTGTGTGTGTGTGTGTGTGTGTGTGTGTGTGTGTGTGTGTGAGAGAGAGAGAGAGAGAGAGAGAGAGAGAGAGAGAGAGAATTATTGTTCATGGGGAGTTGGCTTGCATATGAAATAGTTACAAATCGCCTGGAGAAACAACAGAAATAAATGAAAATTAGCGTTATAGTTAAATATCCCCTGAAATTATGATAAAGAAACAGTAAATAATATCTATATTGAAGATGTATAATGTAGGAACGTCATTCATTTTCTATTTCCTCCCCTTCGCTGTGACCTTTGCCCCTCAGTGACCCAGTTTCTCTCTCTCTCTCTCTCTCTCTCTCTCTCTCTCTCTCTCGCTGATGTTTTTGTTCATCCCTCGTAGCTCACTCGGTTTACTGTCTGTCTGTCTGACTATAGATTAACTTTAGAATATGGTGCCAGTCACGAAGAAGTGCAGGGAAAGGATGTTGAGCCGTAGCATTTTCCTCTGACGCTAACACTAGAATATGATGCTAGTCACGAAGAAGTGTTAGGGAAAGGATGTTGAGCCGTAACATTGTCTTTGACGCTAACAGTAGAATATGGTGCTAGTCACGAAGAAGTGCCGTGGAAAGACTGTTGGGCTGTAGCACTGTATTCTTCCTCTGACCTACGTGTAATAAGCTACAATTGGACGGTAATTGGGTCAGGTTAAGGTGAGAGGACTGTACAACCAAGAGCTCCCTAACACCACTTCCTTAACGATTTATGTGTGGATATGATGGGTTAATATCCTTTTACACGTTAGTTATGCAGAGTAGGGCGATATTAGGATGATTTGTGTAACACAGAGAAGAACCGTTAGGTGTGATTAGCAAAATAAGTCGCTTAGGAAAAGGTGTTAAGAGTTTCAGGCCCTTAACAACAACCAGACCAAAACCACACCACATCACACCACACCACACCACACCACACCACACCACGCCACGCCACGCCACGCCACACCACACCACACCACGCCACACCACACCACACCACACCACACCATTGTCTTCTGTCAGTGTTCTGTTTCAGCGTCTGTGTTGTATGTCATTCCTACCATGCTCCTACACTTACCCCCCCCCCATGAATTTGCCCATTACCCATCACTTTAACCCCTTCAGAGAGAGAGAGAAAGAGAGAGAGAGAGAGTATCTTGAGTGAGTGTTGAGCAAGGGTGTGAGTGAGTCTGAGCGAATATGAAGGTGAGTGAGTGAGTGAGTGAGTTTATCTGTTGGTTCCACTTTAATCTTGTCCCTCTGGCTCTGTGCTTGCCTGAGCTAGGAGAGAGAGAGAGAGAGAGAGAGAGAGAGAGAGAGAGAGAGAGAGCATGAGAGAGAGAGAGAGAGAGAGAGAGAGAGCATCCTGCCACATTCCTCACCGTATCCTATCTTGCATCACTTTACTTTTATCACTCCTCCTCTGCTGTAACCAGCTTCACCACCACTCTCAACATTCTATCTGTTTATCAATCTGTATATATATCCGTCTGTCTGTCTATCTTTATCTTTCTGTCTATCTATCTATCTATCTATCCTTGTGCATGTCCGTCTGTATATCAATCTATTTGTGTCTATAGTCAGACACCTTAATCTTGAAAAGAGTGGCTACAAACGAATTGCATATGTCACTCTGTCTTCCAACATCAGGCTGCCCTGTCCTCAACTCACATCTTTCTCTCTTATGTACTTGTCCATCCGATTCCTCAAACTCATCCTTGGTCTTTTACTCACCCTCCTCCCCTCCACCTCACTGACGTACACTCTTCTTGTCAGTTTCTCACCCGAAATTTAATAAAATCGTCTCCCGTTAGGTGGAATATAGTGTATCATTAATTGCCCCCTTGACTACTTGGGTTTTTTCCCCAGCTAAATTAAAAAATCTGGCTGTAGTAGTCGTAGTAGTAGTAGTAGCAGCAGCAGTAGTAGTAGTAGTAGGAGAGAGAGAGAGAGAGAGAGAGAGAGAGAGAGGTAATGGTGCTCTGTTGTTTAGCAGTTGGCATGTTTACTGATGTTACAAGAGTCGGTTTATTATCATCTGACGGAACTGGACCAGGCTTACAAATTGAGTACGGCACTAAGCCAAGCTTGTCTACGAAATTTTGTTAGCCTTAGTTATGAGGTTGGAATAAATCTCCTTGGTTACCAGTAAAGTCAGCCATCTAATCTGACTGTACTGAGCTAAAAGGGGTAAAGGATCTTTGTCAGGTTAGTGTATATGAGCTATAGTAGTTTTAAAATTCAGGTACTTGATGTGTATCATAAACTCTGGAACTGTCTTCGACTGTCAGTGTTTCCTAATACTTATGATCTCCAGTCTTTTCAACGCTGTGTCCTGGCATCTCGAAATGAACGGATCTTGAATTTGGCTCTAATCTTTTTTATTTTTCTTGGAAGGAGTAATTGCTTGCTTTTGGTCTTTGGTTCCTTTTATTTGCATTAAAAAAGTACAAGAACTGAGCCCTGAGGACTTCACGAGTGGATAATAATCAAAATAATTTTCAATAATCAAAATAATTTGCTCAGGATGGGTGTTTAGGAGATTCCTTAACTGACGAGAACACGGACCTTAATCCCCCAGTTTGACTACTATGTAAACTTGTTGTTTCCTTGCTTTAGGGTACGTTTTATTGCGTCACATCTATCCTCTTATACTCTGTTCTTCGTAGCCACACACACACACACACACACACACACACACACACACACACACACACACACACACACACACACACACACACACACTTTCAACCCTCTCCCCCCGCCACCTTTTCACTCATTTATCACCCGTTATCCGAACTCACCCTTCCGCTCTCCGATGCACACGGGAGGGAAAAACACGCGATGATTTAAAGGCTGATAATTAAAAGGAAAAAAGGTCACTGTATTCACCGCACGCGTGGAGCTAGTGAGAGAGAGAGAGAGAGAGAGAGAGAGAGAGAGAGAGAGAGAGAGAGAGAGAGAGAGATGGGGGAAGACAGATGTAGGTTGATCGACATATAGATAGATAGATAATTATGACCAATGGTGATGTGCTGTAGTCTGTGGTTTGGTGATGGTGTAGTAGTGATAACATATTACAGTATTTAGTACTGTTGTGATGGCTAGTTATTTTGGGAATGAATGTTTTAGTAAGAGTGAAAGTTGTCATGATGAGTATGATGATGATGATGATGATGATATAATGATGATGACGATGATGATGATGATGATGATGATGATGATGATGATGCTGTGGAATGTTGTGGGCGTCAAAAAAGATTGATAACACGTCTTTATCTGTAATTCACCCTTATCAGCTTGAACCAGATCAGAATATATGTGAGCATGACATTAGCTTCTTCTAGTTGGTTTGTTTTCATCTGATGGAACTGGGCAACTACTGTACTATAACATATATATATATATACTGACTAGTGGTTCCATGAAATTCAGTGAGCCTTTTGTTATATAAGAATGAGTCGCCTTGGTTACTATAGAGTTCTTCTAGGCTTTGGCCCAGATTTTCTCCCTTTAGCAACTTACTTCACGTAGCTCAGTGCAGTACAGCACTGTGGCTGTACATCGTTCCCATAGCACTTCTTCATGACTAACACCATGTTCGAGTGCTAATCTCTTGCAGCAGCTCAGCATTCAGGATTGAGAGATAGGAGTTTGAGACCAAGTTAGAGGTATAGTTAAATCGGCCCAGCAATCTGATGACACTTGGCTGTCAGCTGAGCTAAAGGGGGGTTAGGGATATTTGTAAGGTTACCGTAAATGCACTATAGTAGGCTGTTTGAGATTTAACCAGCTATGACTTATAAAAATTCTTGCTTCCTTCAGACAATTTATTTAGCCTTCGAGAGAGTCTGTAAGGTAGAGAAATTAAGGATATCCGTCACCATCCCTTTCAGTACGAGATGGTTTTCTTAAGTTTAATATAATTGTCAGGAGAGAGAGAGAGAGAGAGAGAGAGAGAGAGAGAGAGAGAGAGAGAGAGAGAGAGAATATATCAGACTTGCTATTGACTTGTGGCAGTGTTCGCAGCAACCGAACTTCTCAGAAACTTTCCCATTAATTACCCTCCGGTAAACCGAACTTCTCAGAAACTTTCCCATTAATTACCCTCCGGTACTGGTCATATCACTAGTTATTTAACCAGTTTCATTCTCTGGTGCAAAATCTTCTTTGTTCAGTTACTGTGGGGTGAAGAATATGTGGGTGTGTGAGTTGGAGAAAGGGCAGCATGACAGCAGAGGACAGTGACATGGAAGCGATTTGTTTGAAACCGTTCTTTCCAGGATTAAGTCATCTGGTTGTAAATAGAGGGACAGATGATTGATAGATAGTAATTTTGCCAGATGAGGAATCATACTACAAACATTGCCCATTAACTCCTCCAGTCTGAAAATGTCTGCACAGCCAGATGGTCCAGGTTAAGCAGCAACAGTAACCTGAGAATATACTTGTTTATTAAATTCCTCCTGCCATAAAAAAATGTCGTTCTTCTTAGAAAAACTCCTCAGGCTAAGGAGGTCAGCTGTAAAAGGTAGAGTTTTGTAGAGGTCGTAATACATGTAGCCTACCCATTTGAATGAAAAATGTTAGGCTCCTTAGTCATATATTGAGTGTCTTAAGTTATACCAAATGCTTCCAGGTGGTGAAAAGAGGGCTGCAGTTGTATATTATGTATGCAGTATGTTTTGTATGTGAAATGTGATACTGTTGTCTTAACCTGAACTTTGAGGAATGACAGTCTTGAGATGTTTCCCCTCCCCTCCCCAAAGAACAGAGAGGAGGGCACCTGCTGTGCAGAGTCCTTGGGGAGGGAGGGAGATCACTTATATCCAGGGGCGTACCTAGAGATTTGGGGGCCAGGGGGGCTAGGTTCTTTGCGGGGGCCCTCAGGGGGGCTAGGTTCTTTGCGTGGGCCCCCCTCCTGGAGGGGGGGCCCCTGCAAAGAACCTAGCACCCCTCATTCTCAAAACTTATCTAATATCTCAACTGGGATTGTCGGGATGATAAATAAATAAAAATATATATATATATATATATATATTAATAAATTAGCTTATAAATTTTTAGGACTTTTGGCCCCCCCCCCTCAATTGGGGGCCCAGGGGGCAGTTTCAGACAGCACCCCCCACCACCCCCCACTGCTTATATCCTGTGAAGGCCAGAATTGGTGCATTTGAGTGCAGTACTTAATATAAAATTCTGAACACTTATGATTGTCTTTTCAGTATTTGCCTTTCATGGTATTCATTCTAGCAGGATCACATTTTAAAAGTGATATGTTATAGGCAGGTGGATTATCATCTTTCTGTATACTATCAGGGGTCTGCAACAACTGTGCCAGGATATGTAAAGGGGAGCGTGTACTGGATCTTGTGGAGGTGGAAAGGGACTGGCAGTTGTGTAGGTTAATATGAGGGAGGAAGGGAAATGTCCAACTAAAATACAATAGATCATTCAAGGGTGGAAGAGAAAGAATGATACTTTTACAGTGTACACTAGGCCATGTGAGAGAGGGATTATCAACTGAACTGGGTTATGTGAGCAAATCAGGAAGGAAAATACTGATTGAGAGGCCTGCTGGTATTTGAATTAGTGAATGTTTTCTTATTCTCGTTATTGTGTGCATCTCTATGCACTACCATGTTCAGTACAGTGTGACCCATCATAGTTCTGTGTTACACTGTATGATTTCCTATTTTGCTTTTTATTGTGTATGTATCTCATTGCTTAATCTTTATATTTGTTAACAGTGTGGCTGAACAGTTATTCTGTTTCAGGTGGGAGGTGGAGCAGCCGTCTGTCTGGCCTGCTGCACTCTCTGCATGCCTCTGCCCCAGCCCCGGCCACTGTCAGCTATACATGTGGCCAGGAGTCCCCACATGTCACTGCTCATGCCAGCACCACCACCACCACGACCACCACCCTTGCTCATGCCCCTCCCTCCTGTGGCCATGCCCCACTCCTGCCTGCCAGTCATGGATCACTCTCTTCTGTGACAAGTACAGAGTCCCCAGGTCTGACTCCATCGCATATCACGTGTGACCACACCCACAATCACACACTCACTGATGCCTGTAGTCAGTGTCTGGCTGCTGCTGGAAGTGGTGGGCACCTTGGCCCTCACCCACATCCCAGACTTAAAACTGAGGACAGCAAAGGGGTTGCACAGGGTGCTGGGGCTATAGCTACCAAGAAAGACTGGATCAAGGGAACTGGCAGCCTTGGACAGCAGGAGATAGAGAAGGGAAGTGGGGAGAGTAACCGGAGCCAGCAGAGCTTGGGAAGGAAACTTCGTAGACTCCTGCTTAAGTGGTCTGATTCAGGGCAACAACAGCAGCAGGAAGGTAGTGAGGAGAAATCACCCTCAGGACTGAAGGATCAACCTGTTTCAGAGTCACAGGAACCTAATTCTGCACCACAGCCAAGTTTAGAGTTACACATTGAAAAGCACACAAAGACTGGGAAAGGGCAGGAAGATGGATCAGGACCATCACTGAGTGAGCTGATAAGGAAGAAATCGTGGCAGAGTAAGCAGACTTATGGTGACCCAGGTAGCCCAACCTTCAGGACACCAGAACATCAAGACAGAAAGAGCCACCAGGCTCCACTCACCCCTCCATTAAACGCCTGGGGCCTGCGTGAGGCAGTGCGACGAGTGAGGCGAGATAGTGAGGGCAGTGTGGTGAGTGAAGGTGGAGCGCGCGGTGTGCGTGGTGTGGTTACTTCAACTTGGAGTCGCTGGCGGCGATTGCAGGGCAGTGTAGGTTCTCTCACTACCTCACTTAGGCACCGTTACCAGCACCACCGATTTGCTCAACAGGACTCTCAGTCCACAGAGCATACCTTGCCTGTAGATTCACCAGTGAGCCCAGCCAAGGCTACCAGTAAAGCCAATGCAGTCAAGGACCAGGAGGGGGAGCCTGAAACTGAGGTCACTCAGATATCAGCCAGTGTTGGGGAAAGTGGCCAAAAATCACCAAAGTGCTGGTCTCCTGTGGGGGACGTTTCACCACCCAGCACATCATCAGATGAGGCAGGAGACTCCAGCACTGGCACTGTTATTTTCAGACCTGTCAAGGGAGCTGCAGACCATGTCATGACACCGCCACCAGCACCTTGTCCTGATATTGTTTCACCGCAGCAGCCAGCACTGTCTGAGGTTGCCTTAGTGGACCCCAGTCAGATGGCATCAGTGAGTAAGGGTGAGGAGAGCCAGGAAGTCTCACAGACAGGCAAGAAAATGTTGAGGCGTACAAGTGATAGCCCTGCTTGGGAGGGAGAGCCAGAGGCTAAAAGACGCAGCCTCTCATCTCCTGTTCCTCCCCCTTCACCCCCGCCCTCACCACCATCATCACCACTACCCCCATTACCCACCTGCCCTCCACCTGACAGTGTCACTGCCTTCACCACTGCAGCTTATTCCCCACTTTCATCTCCATCACAGTCTCCACCCACCCTTCCTTCATCCACCACCAGCAGTAGCCCCAATTCCCCTCTCTCCCTCACCAGGAAGCTCTTTTGTGAGACCATGATGGGAGAAGATGCCTTCTCCCCACCCTCTCCTCCTCTCCCCATTGAACCCACAGCCCTGCCATATAATACAGAGAACACAGGAAGCAGGGAAAGGGAGAGCAGTGATAACGTTGGCGGAGAATGTGAGGGAGAAGGATGGAGCACATCTGCCATTGATGGTGACAGTGGTGACAGTTTCTCAGTAACCTCTACAGAACAGGAAAGCAGGCAGACATGTGATGATAGTGCAGGTGATGGATCTTCTACTCCCACAGATAATATCAGTAAAATATCCAGCGATGATGAAGGAGTAATGACAGAACAAATAAGCACTGAGGAAGAAATGGGAGATCATAGTGAAGGAATACTTAATTTAGCAAGGACAGGTGTGATGCAGGCAGGCCATGACACAGTTAGTGATGTAACCTCAGTGTTCAGTGACTCGGAGCCAGATGTTACTCTGGGAAATGATGATGAACCTCAGATAAACAGAGTGACCTCTAGTGAACAAGAGTTGGATGTAGGTATGTTATTGAATGGTAGAGACTCATCAGTAAGTAAACAAGAGGGAGCAGTTCAGGTATCAGATGAAAATAACCTTGTGAGTGAAGTAGGAAATTACCAAGAATCAGTTGTGAGTTCTTTAACAAGTGGCGAATATCATATAGAAGATAAATATGATGGGGTAAGAATGGGAGTTAGCCAGAAATATGGTGTAAAAGATGAGAAGATTATAACTGATCAAAAGCATATTCTTATCACGGAAGCAAGTGAACGAGGGCCATGTTTAAGAACAGATGCAAGTAAGCAGGGAGTAGGTGCGAGTGCAGATGAAAGTGAGAAAGTTGCCTACTCCTTAAGAACAGAAGTAAGAGAACAGTTAGAAACTGTATGCTTACAAATAACAGAACAAGATCCAGAATTAAGAAAAGAGCCATGTGAACAAGACAGTATAAGCACAGAAGAAAATGAACAAGAGGAACATGTAAGTTTAAAAATAAATGAGCAAAAGTCAGATTTGAGGACAGAAAAAAGTGAATCAGAAGCAGTTGTGAGCCCCGAAATAAAAGACGAGGAAGCAGGTTTTGTATGTGGTGACCAACAGGAGAGAGGTGTGAATAGAGAATTTGGCAGTCAGGAAAACAGGTCACAGTCATTAGTAAATGAACAAGAAGTTTGCGAAGATGTAACTTTAAGTGGAATAGAGCCAGACATAATCTTAGTAACGAGTAGTATTGAAACCGACATCAGCCTTGTAAAACCTAATGAGTATAATTATGTTAAAGCAAATGGCAAGCCTTTGGTAACTAATAGTCTTGAAGTAGAGGTGCCTTCCACAGTGTTGACCGAAGAACCAGATGCACCATCAGTATCTGACAGTTGTGGTTATGATGAACCAAGTGTAAACACCAAAGATTATATGTCAGATGAGGGTAAGGCAGAGTCAGAAGTCATGCTTGATGATGTCTGTATGCCTCATGAATTTAGCAGTAATGAACAGGCTGGTGGTGTTTCTGTAAGCAGTAGTGATTATCACAGAGAACCTATATCAAAATTAGAAACAGAGAAACTGGGAGAACCAGTGCTGAGTATAGAAAGAGAGGAACCAGAAGAAATAATACTGAGTGATGAAACAGAGGAATCACGAGAACCACCACTGAATATAGAAATAGAGAAGCCCAAGGCAGTTATTACTATAGAGGAAGACCAGCCAAGAGAAGAACAGTTATTTAGTGACAGCCAGTCAGACCAAGGTGTGCAGGTTTATCATGGTGAAGGGATGGATGTAACTCCCTATGTTAATGATGGGCCTGATAGAGAACATGTAAGCTTAAAAGATATTTCCAGGCTTCGTAGTGGGTTTGCAGAGAAAATTAACGATCACCACGAGCATTTTGATAGTCCTGAAACCTGCAGTGACCACCAGATATCAGGTCTTAGTGAACAGAGTACAAGTGCAGCTCCAGTCTTCCACCCTGGCGAGCATTTAGTGGTCTTGGAAAAATTAGGTGACGAGTCAGAAGTCAGTACTGAAGAAATAAAAGTCAAGACTTTAGTGAGTAAAGTAGTGAGTACCAGTAGTGGAGAAAATATAAAAACATCAATGACCAAATTAGATGACAAGCCAAAAGTGATGCCAGTAGTTGTTAGTGAAGAAGTGATAGGCAAAGCATCAGAGACCAGTGATACCGGTACTCAACAGCCAGATTTGAGCCAAGAGTGTACAGATGACAAGCAGGAGCCCTCCCAAACATGTAAGACACCTGAGAGTGAACAGAGTGCTAATAGTGGTAGTGATAGGAGTGTAGGTGCTGTGTGTGATGGTGGTGAAAGAGACAGCTTGATAGTAGACCATGGTGATAGTGCAAGTGATAGAGGTGATGTAGACGATGAAGAAATGGAAGATGTAAGTAAAGATCAAATGAGCTCAGATGAAGAAAGTGAGACACAAAAGAGGTTCAGTGACATTGAAGGTGATGAAGCACAGAAGAGACCAAGTATCAGTGTAGAGGCACAGAGAGCTTATAATATCAAAAGTCTAGAGGATACTACCCAAGGGGGACTGTATGCAGAAGGTGCAGAGCACAAAGACAAAATCAACGAGATGACCCGAGCAAGCCCCAGAATCCTGATCACCGAAGTTGGGGCTGAGGATGGTGCTGGGATGGGGCCGGGCAACACTCCCACCATCGCGCTGGGGAGTACCAGTGCCACGTCAGACCTGGGTGCAGGATCACTTGAAGGGGCAATCTTCCCCATCCAGGACACCAACATTACGTCCAATTACACCACCACCTCCACCACCTTAGCCTCTCACCTGGCCACCCATCCTCGTGCACCCACACCAAAGTCACCCATCACCGTGGATGAGTGGGTGGCAGCACTACCACCTAACCCAACAAGGTTAGTACCTGGTAACTAAATTATTGGTATTATCATTGTGATCTACAGATTAGCTGTTGTACTTTACATTCTTGATCTGTGTAAGATTTAATTAACTGTAGCTGCTTTCCTTCAGAGTATTGTGGATGCTGATGTCTATACTGTAGTCATCCAAAATACCAAACTACAGGTACCGGTAGTTCTCATTATAAGAAGCGATGTACCCAGTAATCGGAAATATAACTTTTCCAATACAACTGATGCTAATGATCTAAATGGTTGATGCAGCAGACAGCCAGTTCTCATTGCCTCACTCCAGACAGTTGGTACTATAAATTAGAACAAGAGTGGAGAGGTATATGAGAGGGGGGTGTGAGTTGGGATCAGGGCAGTGAAATGGTGGGGGACAGGGTGACGTGGAGGTTATTTGTCAGTGGCCACCCTGTACGGGATTAAGGCGTTTGGCAATAGATAGATAGATAGAAGAAAAACTAGGTGATCACTTTTTTTCTATTTGATAAGTCAGTTTATTCAGCCCCGCCCCCGTTTTCTGCAATTCACTGTGACTTTACGGTAAACAAACACCACAGAACGTGACTTATACTGAGGACTCACCGGTATTATATATAGTTCCCATTTTTATTCACCAGTGTCCACTTTTTGACATCTTCGAGTGTGACAGTTGGATGGAACTCATT
This sequence comes from Coenobita brevimanus, assembly GCF_032717465.1. Taxonomy (NCBI): domain Eukaryota; kingdom Metazoa; phylum Arthropoda; class Malacostraca; order Decapoda; family Coenobitidae; genus Coenobita; species Coenobita brevimanus. Next base: position 54,112,817 of record NC_137018.1, on the reverse strand, counting down.
TTTTTAAATATTATATTTTGTGAAAGCCTTATTAGCCTACCAGTAGTTACTGGTGGTTTAGTGGGCAGTAAAGGTGCTCCAGTCAAACTGAGCCAGTGCAGGTTTATATTCAAAGGGGTGGTTGGGGAATATTGCTCACTTAATGCCACTCAGGGATGAGTGAGGCTGGTCACTCTCATCTTAAATGTTAGGACCAACTTGCCTAGCCCCAGGCTTCTATGCTTCTCATGGGGCTACACTGGATTAGATGAATGAATTATATATATATAGTATATTTTTCATTTTTTCCCCAAGGAAAAACAGGTAAGAAAAAGTATACATGTTTATATTTCTCTGTTCATTTTCAAATTTAACAAAGTATAGCTACTAAACAAATTTATTATAGTCTATTCATCAACAGCATCACCAAACGTGTATTTTCCTCGCATAACTTTGGGCAAAGGAATTAGACCAGGACAAGGAACCTGGCCAGGGATCTCACATATGCACTGCCGATCACATCCCCAACCAAAATTGGCCGGGTTGTCCAGACTTTTAGCCTCTATTGCTTCCTCTGCCAGTAGGGCATCTGACTTGCAGAAGACCTTTTTCAAGTGGTCGTGGATATCTGAGCGAGATTTTGAGTCAACGTCCATGAGGACGTCTTCGCCATCCTCAAAGAATATTCTGAGAAAAGGGGTTGGAGTAATGTTCTTGAATGTTACCATCTGGAAGAGAGACATGGAAGCTGTTACTGTCTGATTACTCTGTGTCAAATAATAATAATAAATCAAAATAATAAAAATATGATAATAATGCTAAATAATAAATATGAAGATACTGTATTTGTAATATTTAAAGACATTCGTAATATATGAAGAAGTTTGTAATATTAAAACATGTAATTTATAATGAAACGTATTTATGAAAAAAATTATGTTTAAAGACCCCTAATTTATGATAATTGATATTTTTCCGTCCTAATTTATTATGAAATTTGCAATATACTGTATCTAGGACATCTATAATTTATGATGAAACTTTAATATTGTGAAGAGAGAGAGGGTGTGAAATGGGAGCAGGACAGTGAGGGGACAGGGTGACATGGAGGCGATTTGTTTGTGGCCACCCCGTATAAGGGATTAAGGCGTCTGGCAATAGATAGATAGACAGAATAATAATAATTACTTAAGATGTAGAGCCATCTATGTGTTGTTTGAAATGTTTATTAATTTATTAATTATTTTATTCTGTACTGAAGAACAGCAGATGGTTGTTTTTTCATTTAAAAAAAAAAAGTAACAGTATTATGATTCCTCTGAAAACTTCTTACCAAGATGACTGGTTGACTGATATATTACAGAGAAATAGTGTACAGTATACCGTATAAATTATATTACTTGTATGTTGGGGTTCTTGTATTGTAGTTGAGGTAGATGCCAGAAAACAAAGTCACGTGCCCCCTCATGATGAGCTCCGTGGGTATTGTAGTTCACTGTCACCACCTGCAACACATACTTAATTAAAGTGTAACTATATTTTTTAACACAGTGTTGTTAAAATTCTTATTCCCCTCTAAATCACTATATTAACTACACTAGCTATAAGCATAACAATTCCAATGGCACATATGGTATGTACTTTTCATAAGCACATGGCCACCCTTATGTGTTTGAGGCCAAGAAATTCCAAATTAAAAAAAAAATAAAAAAAGGGGGGGGGTTCATGATGATGATGATACCATCTTAGTTACTATGGCAAAAATGTAAAAATTGTAAGCCCATTCCACCAAAGTCCCAAGAAGAGAAAACATTAACAGTCCCACAATGCCCCCTTTCTTCAGGATACAAGGGGACTAGAGACAAGGTATCTTTACAACAGTTGTTGTAAGAAACTGACTTACACCCCCAGGCAGTTACCGTATGTGCTTAAGACTCATCCTGTAGACCACCAGGTGACCTAAGAAAGAATATTTACTTTACTGTCTAAACGGAAAGCTGTTGTTAATTTCTCCAGTTCTGGTGGAGTTAGTGTTCTTGGATAAGGGGAAGTGAAACAGCTACTGCCTCATTATTTTGTATGCATGAGGGAGAGAGAGAGAGTCTTTACTTGGATATAGCTTAGTCTTGAAAACAAGATTTCTTACCACTGTTCTGAGAAATTGTTCATAAAAAAAAAACTATAACTTAGACAAAACCAGTTTTTACGTACAAAAGGAAAATAATAATGAAATTCATTTTCCCAAATATGTGAACTATCGAAAACTGACCTATTAATTACCACTTAAGAGCAGAGAAAAATAGATGTTAATCATGCTAACAACAATTACGGTAATAAAACCATGCTAATATTACTAGTCAGATTATGCTGTTCACTGAAAAGCTCCAGAATCTGGCACTGATTACAGAATCCCACGCCCGCCATTTAGGAAGTATTCAGGCTTGTCAGGTTACTGTGTTAGCTATGCATCCCCTTTAACAGTGCTCTTCTGCAACCGGGTTAGGTCCAGCCTCACCTTCACTCTGTCCTTCAGCACTAACTGGGACGACTTTAGGTACTGAAGCGTTCGTCTGACCGGAGCTTTCCCTTTCATAAACGGCATGTTGGTGGTGTGTTCTTGAAAGTTTATATTCGCTAAATGTGTGTGAAAACCATGAGCCTACATACGTACTGCTATCCGCTGCTGCAACTGTAAACAAACTGAGCAGCTGACGAGTGGCGAGTTGGTAACAAGTGCGCAGCGCTTTGCGCGCAACCCAGCCTCCATTATCTCGCTTTCAAAGCTCCTTGAATTTTATATCTGTGCTTTCACAGTGTACCTCATCCCCTTGAGGATATGCACAAAAGAAGCATCTAAGATCATAACTTTGAAACATTGTATTATGCTTGAGCAAACATTGTTGAATCTTTAATTAAAGAACTGTATTTATGATGCCATATTTCAGAGGTGGATGTGTTAGATTGCCTGTTCATAAGGCATTTGTAATGTTTGTGCAAGAAATTTTATTAATATAGACTCATAATAACCCTTGCACTATTTCGGTGTATTTTTCTGGCTGGCTAATACCTGACGATTTTATTCTAAGGCCAGACGATTTGAGTCACCTGACCAGGTATATAACAAAATGCAATCTCGTAATTGTTTCTACGGTGGACGCTCTGTAATATATATATATATATATATATATATATATATATATATATATATATATATATATATATATATATATATATAATGAACCGGTATGTTGTGGCCACAGGCCTCCCATATAATCGACTCTCCAATATTCACAGTAGGGCAGCAGGATAATTCAGAGGGCAGTGGTAAAAAAAAAAGAAAAAGAAAAAGCAGCATTGGATAACTTTCATACAAGTCGAGACGAAAGAAAAAAACCTCGTTAACCTAGGCAAAGCAGAATGTATATGAGACGTACGAACTACATATTATGTACTTCGTACGTCTCATACGAGATTTTATTATTCAGAGACAGCCTGATTTGATAGCTGATTTCAAATGAATTATAAATGGTAAATGGTCATTGAGTTAATGTTAAATGTATAATACAGCTTCATTAAGTAGGTATTAACTACTTAATACCACCTAAGTTAGATGCTTAGTGGAGTGTAACAAACGCCAGCAGTTATTCAGCCAGCTCTACTGTTGTACTGTACATGTGTGATTCAGATGGTGTCTGTGGCACCAGAGGTAGGCAGCTTGGTTTTGCGGATAGATCAACTCGTCAGTCATACTCAGGTGCACTGGAAGTGAGATTTGTGGCTGAGGTTAGAGGCTGCAATCAGTAAAGGTGCTGTAACTCTACTTGTAAAAACGTTTAGAAACATTTTCATGATCCTTTACTTTGTCATTTCATTCAGCTTATTAAGATATTCAGAAATTAGCAAGAATTTGCAATCTGAAGTGTTTGCTCAACAAGGGTTAAATTCAGACACAGGCTGCAGTACACCCTGTGTGTGTATGTGTGTGTGTGAGATGCGCATGTGGAGGCGGGAAGGGTTGGATGCTGTGAACTTAAGTTTGACAAGTTTTTATTTTTTCTGATCTTGAATCTGGTAGAAACTTGTCAGCATTTGAGGAAATGTGTTTAATATATCAGAGTACCCAGTTCTATATGAAGTAACTGAAAATAGTCTGCCTGACCTTACAATTTTTCTGGTGATGCGAGTAACCCATTCACACACCCAGTTTCTTAACTAAGCAGTGCCTTATGGGCCACACATATGGTTTGTGGGGTTGCCTGCCATTCACACATTTAATGTAGTGCTGTCTGTAGGTGACTCTTACATTGAGTGACAGGCAAAAATGGCTTCTTATAGCCAAGAAAACCTTTACAGTACTATGTTAGTTGGTCCCCAATCACCAGAGGGATGCTTAGTGGTCTGTAGGTGGCAAGACTCTCCACCTGGGTGTGGCCTCAAAAGGTTTATATACAAAAGGCATTTGGGATTAATTGTTCAGAGCCACTTGGAGAAGGGTGACTAGTCAGTAACTATAAATGTTTGGGCTAAGCATAACTTTGAGCCCCTACACTCCCAGTGGGACAGTAAAGGATTGGATGGTACAGTAGAGATTGTCTACGCTCATGTCCTTGAAAAAAACAGAAACAAATAAGTTCTCAGTGGTTTTGGTTTGTATGATCCATGTAATTGTTGGGAAAAGTTTTATGGTCCTGTGATGCTTAAGAGGGTGGAGAGTAATTGACACCCCCCCCCCTTCCCTTAGACCATGGGTCTGGCTTTGACTGGGAAGCAATTGCCAAAGTCACCAGCTACCCCGTGCAGCCCTTTGCCATGCATCAGTTCATTTTTGCCATTGGTAACCCACTTGGTTGTCTTCCTTTGAATTTACCTTTTCTAGAGTCAGCCTGTTGGCTGTTACATTTAAACATTTCTCCTGTTGTTTGGTGGTCTGGTAGTTGAGCTTTCAGGTCAGAGAGGGCTGTGGCTTACTAGCTAGGGTTTGAATGCCGCAGGTGGCCATAGGCATTTCCCTCTTTTACAGTAAAATTCTGAATAAAATGATAATGAATGAAATGAAAAAATCATTTGGTATTTGCTGAAACAAAATACATGCACAGTATTTCATTCTCAAGCTAAACCGGTGGATGGTGTACAGTACTTGACAGTCATTTTTTTTTATCCTTTTGAATGGGTTACTTATTATCTGAAACCCAGTGATGCATTTCATATTCTGTTAGTGCTACCACCAAGAAATTTCATTCAGCTTTGGAGACTTAGAATTGTCTAGTTAGATATGGTCATCATTAATTCCTTTGCTGCAGTAGTTCGGTCATAAGTAGAATGAACTAATTTGATGGTAGCTAGAATAAAATTAAGAACATGTGTCTTTGGGCTGAAGCAGATAAAAATTGGCTCGAAATAGACGATACATGTGATTCACTTTCGTGTCATTGGAATACACTTCATTATTATTACCAGTTGTAGGGATGCAATTCTACACAGTTAACAATGCTCTTTTGTCTTTGTCCGTGGCAGTGTGGAGGATGAGACAGAAGCATGGGATGGAAGTGGAGAATGTGGAGTACCAAGTGGCATAGAAACACCATCAGAGGACGTTACTGAAGACTCTCTCAATCTGGGTGCTGAGGGTGAGTAATTTGTCATACACCGGTACAGTGTAGAAGTCATGTAAGTAAACAGAAACACTTCATGTATAGTAGATGCTTGTAACTACTCCGTCAAATAGAAATTATTATATGATCCATATGTGTTCATGTGGAGGGCTTGATTAACTTGTGAAATTATTAGGGAAAATAATTAAGTCCTTGATTTTGATAGATACCACAGGGCTAATTCACAAAAAGTTCAGTGCAGTTATTGTATTGTTGTGATTTACATCCACTGGATTATTACCTTTCATTTGGCTTCATGTATAAGCTCCATGATATTGTCCTCCCCCTAGCCCCTACTAGTGATATAACTACTTTACCCTATTTATTTTCAACTGGCTTTACAACAGTATTAACCTACCTGGTAATGTCTTCCCCCCACCCCTATAGTTGTATAGCTTCTTTCTTTACCTTTCAGCTGGCTTCATGTATGGGTCAGGCTCCATGGTGACATCCTCCCCTGCCACCCCAACTAGTGAAACAGCTGCTGCCACTGCCACTGCTGCTGCCACCACCCCCACCACAGCCACACCCAGCATCACACAGTCCACGGATAGTGACACTGGGGTGAGAGGCCGGCCTATACCCCTCCACATCCCAACACTCCACCACACCAAGCCATACCACTCAGCTTCCACCACCTCCACCACCACCACCACATCCTCATTGTCCACGAGGTTGGTCTGTCTGTCATACTGTATTATTATGTCAGAATAATTGTCATCAGAGAGTGGACTTCAGTAAGAATTCAGACTGTTCAGGAATACATGAACAGCCTTTGTGCTTTTCTTTCCTTGTCTTCAGTGCTGGCAAATTACCTTAATTATAAAAGTACCCTTCAATAAACAGCCTTGGAAGAACTGATATGTCTGTTGCTGTTTGCTTTGCTTATAGTCCTTTGAACTAATATTAAAATATTAATGATTACTTTAAAGTAAAAGAAGGATATTTTCTGTAGATCATTAACCCAAACACCCTGCAAGAGAGAGAGAGAGAGAGATTGAGAGAGAGAGAGAGAGAGAGAGAGAGAGAGAGAGAGAGAATCCTTTATCTTAAACCAAGGAAAGCCAAGAATGGAAGTGCTTTAATATTGGCATTGCACAGAATGACTGATTTGACCTTGCTCTTGTATGTTATTATTATTCAACACACTCCTTACGGTGGTGCCACAGCTACACACTAGAGGCCCCTCATAGCACTTTCTACTCTGCCTCCTGTTTAGTAACTCCTCATGATGTGTCTGTGGTGTGTTCCAGAATATCACAAATTTTACTGTACAGCCAGTGCTGTAGTAGTGTGGAGGAAAGTGGCAAATCATCTTTATAGGTAGTAATGGATCTTTAATAAGCAGTATTTCTGTATATTACTGTGAACTAGGTTGTAAAAGAACATAAAAGAAGCAACAGTATACTGAATGAGGATTTTCTGAGTTTGTCTTGTGGTAAGTTGATTCTGTAGCCTCAGGATATGGTGTGTTGACCTGACAGAGTACATTGTAGGTGTAATTTTACCTTCCCCAACAAAATTGGAGGAGGTTATGTATTCACCTTTGTCCCTTTGTTTGTCCACACAACATCTCCACAAGGTCTCAATGAATTTCAGTTAAATTTTGTGAAAGAGTGGGCCAAGGAAGAATTGATTCAATTTTGGGGTGGATCCGGATCCGGAGTATACCGCACAATATCTCCAAAGTTCTCCATGAATTTTAATGAAATTTTGAGGGGTGGGCCATGGGCCAAGAAAAAAGTGACTAAAAATTGGGGTGGATCTGGGTCCAGATCTATTTGTCCCACACAAAATCTTCAAAAATTCTCAATGAATTTAAATAAAATCTTGTGGAACTGTGGGCTATGGGCCAAGGAACAATTGAGTAAATTTGGGGGTGGATCTGGATCCTATATATTCCACACAATATCTCCATGGGCATGGACCCAGATCCTTTTTAATGGTAATGGCATTGGCAGAGGTATGTGCTTTCTGTGTGCTATCTTGTGATACAGTATTTTTGTGTCTGTTACTTGAGCTAAATTGTAATGAAAGGAAAAGTAAAGATTACATTGCACATGTATTTATAGTTTTTACCTCTTGATTGAAGGAAAATTGTATTTTAAAACCAGCAAAAAAAAAACTACATTGCAGATGTTTATATTTTTTACCTCCTAAATGAAGCAAAATTGTAAAAAAAAGTGGAAAAATCATGAAAGAGTAAACATATGAGTATATAAGCGGTTGATCTTCACTTCATTCACTTTGCTCTCTAGAATGCTGCACTGTTCATTGATTAATTATTCACTATTTATGTTTCTAATGGTGATGTGTTTCTTTTGACTGTTGTATTGAATTTGATTTTCTGACCTTGGGAAGTTAGTTCTCAGTGTTTTGATACTTTGGCATTTGTATCATTTTAATATCACAGATTAATAATTAGTATTTATTGTGACTAGCAATACCGGTAGATCATTTTGCTAGCCTGATTGCATTTTTGGTAAGGGTAACGTATATATATCAACGTATGCAAGGTATTGTATCTTCAAGAGGTACAAAGATATGATAATATTTCTGTAATTTACTGTGGGCTTTATATTTTAAAAAGTGTGTGTGTATGTGTGTATGGGGGGGGTGCCTCTCAATTTAAGAGGCTGTTTTTCTGTAATGTGCTTTGGAACTAAGTGCAAAATAGGAATTTAAGAAAATACGAACAGTTGCACCTTTGAGGATGGAGATGAGGTTAAGATGATGATGATGATGATGATGATGATGTATGGGGGTGACATACTGTATGAAAAGAACTTGCTGAATTGTAACGCTATGGTAAGATTTTTTTTTTTTTTTTTTGCAGAGGTGACAAAAAAAAGACAGAGAAAGGAAAAAGGAAAAGGGCGACATACAGTGAGGAATTGCTGTACACTGTTGTGTAAGGAATGTCAGAAAATACACCATAAAATGAATTGCAATTCAGTATTATAACCCTGTTCTCGCAGACCGCTGACTCTGACTGATGTGGCCAATATACAGCGGCAGCAGATAGAGCAGCAGCAGCAGCCGGACAGTGCTGGGGTGGAGTGCCGCAGATCCCAGTTTGCTGCTCTGCGGGACAAGCAATCATCCTTCCAGAGTGAATTGTCGGGATTGTCCTTCAACAGCAGGTATGGATTATAGTTGTCATTGTTTTAGTTCTGGTCCCAGTCTTAACATAACATGGAGCAAGTGGACTGCAGGCTGAAGTTTTCTTTTCCAGCAGTCCATCATTCTCCTTTCAGGAATAAGAAAGGAGTTGAAGGATACTTGTATATGGTAACTGCTGCCCAGTTATATCGCTGCCATCATGTGGGGGCATCTCTCTGAAGTTCCCACCTTAGGGTATCACTGGTGAATAGGGTCAGTCAGTACACCACTATGGAATCACCTCTTTCAGCAAGTTATTGATTTACATTTACTTACATCTTTCAGGCATTATTATTCACAGGCTTCCAAAGAACTGATCCAGTTAGCAGTTAAATAGTCAGCAAGCAGCGTCATGTTATATGTACTGTATAATATAATTTTGAAATATTGTTTTTCACCATCCTTCTTTCATTCCTATTTTAACTCCCTGGCTTGCAGCTGTGGGGTTACCTAAAACAGTTCACAGTGATATTATTGATATTCAAGCTATATGTTACTTGCAGATCTTATGGTATAATGATATATTTGAGAGCCTGTTTCCTTTATTCTTGAACAATTTAAGGCAGAAATTTTGCTCTCATTACTTGAGCTTGGCCATAAATTGCCATCTGTCCATCTTGAATGCTGAGTTGTGGCAATATATTAACACTACAATATATGCTATGGGAAGGATATAAAGCCATAGCATTGTTTGTTTCTGGCACTGAATTGCATTAAATAAGCTACAAAAAGATGGAAATCTGGGCCAGGTTTATGTAAAAGAACTTTGATCAGAACAGACTGTACAATATACCACTAACTATGGTATCCGAAACTGTATCACTGTGTAATCTTCTCTCATTTACCTACTTTCTTACTTTGGTGCCCCAAGACTCCCATCATGGGAATCCAGCATCTTCCAAGAAACTGAGCACAGCCCAGGTGAACTCCCAGAGATCTATCAGTGAGGCTATATTATTGATGTACCTTTGCAGAGTGGAGTTTGTGTATGCGGTATTGGCATGCTGGTTGGGAGTTTGGTTTACGTTCTGTGTAGATTTAACCCTGTTAGTCCAGTGATGCATATTTTAGTTCATTTCATCTCCTAATGACTTTATACAGCTTAGGAGAGACTTTTCAGACAGGAAAGATGATACACAGCTTTCATTAAACCCTTCACTACAATGGTCCTCTCCTAAATTGAATATAGTTGTAAGGGGATACCAAGAATAATTTTGAAATACTATACATCATTGGACTGAAGGGGTGAATGAAGGGCAATGGACTGATCAGTCTTGCCAAAGTTATTTGTATTGAGTTTGGGGGGTTGAGTTTGCCTGGGTGGAATGCTGTCCAGAGTGGGGTTTCTCTGTTTAGGAGAGCTTCCTGATTAGCTTGTGTGTGGATGTGTTTTATGACATTTATGTTTTGGGGAACTTGCGATTAGTTGTCAGTACTGGTAAGAACATTGGCACAGAATTGTTAAGTTGTTTTTGGTTTGGGAAAGTCATGCATGAAGAAATTGAAGAGTGTTGGAAAGAGTATTGGTCCATGAGGAATGCCATTATTTTTTCTTGAGAATTTTTTTTGTGTTACTTTACCTGATGTATCAACTAGGAATTGTACGATCCACTTTTTGCCATTGTTGTGCTTTTCTGTTTGGTTATTTTGAGGATTACCATGTGGGGGATTGCATTGAAAGTCTTGTAAACATCTCTTGCTGCTAATAGAGTAGACTACTTTACTGGCTGGGAGGATTTATGGTAAAAAACATTAATTTTGTGCTAGGATAGATTCATGGGTAGTGTACTGATATGTTGGTTTTGTGTGAAGAAGTGTTAAGAGGGGAGTGTAAAATTTTATAAAGTTTAGGATTAATTTTCCATTAACTATGATAGAATGGAGAGAAGAGGTATGGGGATACTTAAAGAGGATTGGCTTGGAGGTGTATTTGATTTTATGATTGCCATTATGTATGCTTGTTCACTTTTTTTTTTTTTAATTGTTGGTATTTTGCTATGCAGCCAGGAGTTATGGGAAGTGTTTAAGTTAGATGTAGTATGTGAATGTAAGTGTTTGAGGTGATAGTTTGAAATGTTATGTGGGCCTTCAGTGTGCAAGTTTTTGAGAGATTTGAGAGCCTTTTTGTCATCTCCTGTGTTGAGTGATGGGTTTCAGTTTTGTCATGATGTAGTGTGTTATTTTGGTTAAGACATGTTGTGATTAAGTGGTTGGAGTTTCCCAGTCATCATGACTTTCTGCTGATGCACAGAGGCTTGATCCCCAAGAGAAGACTGAAGGTTTATTGATAATGCAGTGCTATCAACAGAAGTAGACTCTTTGACAATAGCTAAGTCTAGGACATGTGCACTTCAAAAAGAGTAATGTGGGATTGGCAGTGTTGGTCTTTATTGTGTTGTTCACTGTCTAGATGTTTGAATTCCTGATCTGTTGGGTTTGTGTTTTGTCTTAGGGTGTTTCTTTGTTTAATTTGATGTGCTGTATCCTGTGCGAAGTTAGTGTTACATGGATTTCTACAACATTTTGGGATGTGCTTCACGGCATTATCTATGGAGGAATAGTTTTCTGTGTTAGTTTTGTAGAATATTTTAAAATTCTCTGATTCAAGTCTTGCCAGTTTACTAGTTTGGATTCAGTACAAGGTAACGTTAACTTTGTATTCACATAAATAATTTTTGCTACAGGAAGGAACTATAAGATTAAATCCTAAAGCAGAATTTTCTTATGACCACAGGTCCAGCATAGACTCCCTACTGGATTCCCGGCAGGCAGACCCAGTGGAGGTGCTGCTCAATCTGGGTTTTGGAGGGCAGAGTCAAGATGGCGTGGCTCGCATTCCTGAGCGATTCCTCAAGCCCTCACAGGTTAATTGCTATGGATTGATAGTAGGATTTTAACTGCCGGGGATGAATGAGAAAATGCTACTTGGCAGGGATGACTGGGAGGATGTTAACTGCTAGACATTCAGTTACCTTTTGCCAGGTAGCTGGCATGTTGCAGAAGGTGTGAGTGATGATAATGTTCATAATGCTTGTCACTCTGACTCTAAGCAAATATTTCTGATCCTTTATCAGTTTAAGTATTAAAGTGGATATTAATTATGATGATACTCTGTAAAAGCATTGGATAAGAGGGAATTTATCACCGCTTGCAAGAACTCTAATTAAAATATGGTATACCTAACCTATGGTTGGATAATGACATCATTGGGTGTGGCTTATCTCACCTATGAAGTGAATGAATACTGGTAGTACTCTCAGTAGTCACTCCTACCTCTCACTCCTCAGGTTCCTGGCAACAGCATTGATGACTTCTTGAAATCTGAGGAAGAGATGAATGAGATGATGGAGACTGCCGAAATGATGCCAGGGATTGATCCTCAAGGTAGGCCTTGCTGTGTTAATCTTTCGCATACATTCAGCTTCTGACTGACTGTGTGTGTGTGTGTGTGTGTGTGTGTGTGTGTGTGTGTGTGTGTGTGTGTGCGCGTGCGTGTGTGTGCGTGCATGTGTGTGTGTATGCATGCGTGTTTGCATGCTTGTGTTTTTTGGAGTCAGTGAGTGATATATAGTTTTAGCTTTTTCAGTGGTTATTAACATTTCTTTAGGCTGATATTATCCTTACCTCATTGCCAAGTAATGTGTCTTGCTCATATGCACTGGTGCCTGTGAAACCCCTTGAACCTCGGTGACATCCTTTTTAACTTTTTTTTCAGCCATGAGACTATTTTATTCAGCTTAGGAAATGCTTTTTATATTGGAGGGTTTTATGAAGGCAGTTGTCTAATCCATCCAGTTCAAAAAATCTTTTGTAAGCTGAATAAAATCATTTGGAGACGTCAAAAAAGAAATACAAATGACGTCCCCAGGCTAAAAGGGATGCGACGCTCACTGTTCCTCTTTTATTTTCACTTGATGGTTATTTGACTTTCTCAGTATGCTCCTTGTGTTTAATTGTTTTTATATTCTGTGTGTGTTGTTATTTTTGATTGGTAGAAGTTATAACAGCTTGTTGATTTTATTTTTTCTCCAGTATTTCTTTTGTATGTGCACTGTATTATGTTAGCAACATTATTGCAGCAAAAAATGTAGGAGGGTGATAGTTTAGTTTGTGACACTTGCTGCATTGTTTAAGACGTAAAGTTGTGTTTTTCATTGTTACAACAGTCAGATCATGACATTGATTGATTGATTGATTGATTGATTTTTTTTAAATGAATGGTTTGACAATATATAGGCTAGTACCATAACCAAATTGTTTGGTTTTTAAAAACAGTGAACTATTCAGAATCCACAAGAAGAAGTTACACAGCTGTGTGAGGATGTGAGCATAATATAATCAGTAATATGTTTTATCCCAACAGCTGTTAAGAAATAGGAGAGATTGATTTGGAAATTGAAGTAAATGATTCCTGGAGGTCTCTATGCTGTGAAATGCCATCTTGTCAATTTTTGTTCTGTGCTGTTCTTTCATTTTTGTTCATATTGAAAACCCACCACTAGTGCTGCTAAATGTTTCCTAAAGTGAAACAGAATTTTACTTTACATTGTATTGGGAATCTGAAAATTTCGTATCATAGCAAATTGCACTGATGGAGAGGTTTTATGTACCCATACTTTATATTCATACTTTGTGTTTATTTATACTTTATGAGTGTTTAGCTTGGATATGTTTTTGTTTTGCATTTGCTTTTGCTGTGATTACTGCCTGTATTGTGGATATATCTGTGTAGAGTTATCACAAACCCGTGAAGAGATGGTTGCCAGAGTAATTCTTGAAGTACCCCAGCCATCCTGTAGCGGTTATGGTCCTATAGATATGCCTTGGTTTGGATATATTATCTCATTTGGGAAAATTAGTTGGTTATTTTTTCAATATAGCTCCTCTCTTTCCTGACAAGTGGCTGTGCTGTAGTGATTATCCGCTCCAACAGAACTTGTCAGTGATGGGACTGTGTAAAGTTACCTCTTACTAGTGTGGTGCTGGAATGATTCTGGGAGTTCAGAAAGGCACCATAGAAGAGTTCATCGGAAATTATATTATTGTTTCCCAATCCATTCTCCTGCATGGTTGTTGGAACATTGCGCCAATTTTTTTTTTCTTTTTTTAATATTTTACTGCTACAGTATTGCTGTTTCTGTTTGTCTCTGTTCTTCATCCTGATTGAGAGTAGATGTTTGGGGGGTACTTTTTATAAAACTTTATGTAAAATTCAGTAGAATTCCAGTTTTCTAAACAGAATGGCTGTGACCTAAAGATTATTATGAGTTTAAAAAGAATAAATAGATAAACTTCACCTAATCCTTAGGTGGAAAGTGGTCTGGATGATGATGATGATGATGATGAAGATAAAGTAAATAAATGAATAAAGAACATAAAAAAATAGCTTTTGAATTATTTGGTGTTTGGATGTCTGGAAATCTACTAGAATTTTGTTTATTATTCTAAGTGGAAGTTTTTTCATTTTTTTTTAACTTGGGTAATAATTCCATCCATTTAGTACCGGGTAGGTAATAGTTGTGCTAATCTAGTGGTTGTTGTTGAATTGTCAGAAATTAAACCAGCATAAATAGATTGAGGTCATCCCTTATTTTTTACAAGATTTAAAGAACAAACACCCCCTTGAGTAGTGAAAACCTACAAATCTAAAAGGTACCCCATAGTTGCAGTTTGACTACTCTACATGATTACCTAAAAACCCTTATAGTGCCCAAAATGTCACTGGACATCAAAATTTTGTTTAAAGTTATTTCAGAATTTAAAAAAAAATAAACAAAAAGGTCAATCATCCCAGAACGCTTCTTAAAGTAATGTATTTTGTGATGGCTTATCTGTGAATAACCAAAAGCAAAGAAGTCAAAACCACAAATATGAGAGATGACCGTAGTTTAGTATGAAGTATATGATATAATAATTTGTGTAGGTGAGCCAGTCTGTATTGTAGTGTGGTGTGGTAAGAGTAAGCAGCACTGGGGTGGACACTGTTACAGGGCTTGTGGGGAGGACCGGGTTGTCCCCCCGCGGTCGTCGCTACCTCCGCCGCCGCCACCGCCTCCGCCCACAGTCACCCCAACCCTCTGTCCGCTCCGCTCCGGCCTCACTCCACCACTACCACCGACATCGCTTCCTCTCCATTCAGAGGGAGTGATGCTGCTTGGAACTGCACATCTGTCTTGCCTACAACATCCCTCTACATCATTGTTGTAACTAAGCATCACCTCCACAAAATACCACTTTTCTTTGTAACTAAGCATCTCCTCCATCATATTCCACCTCAGTTGCATTAACTAAACATATCACCTCCACACCATCCCATCTTGTCTTTATTGTAACACGACATATCGCTTTAATATCCGAACTTTGCACTAGTATAACTAAATATATCACCCACTACATACCACCTAGTGTTTGCTGTGACTAAACATATCACCTCCACAGCATGCCTGCTCAGTGCCCACCTCATCATTGTTATCTGCAATAAAACACCTCAGTGGACTAAAATATGAGCACTCCTCATATCATTTGTGTATTACCAGCATTAATACAATATTCTTCCTGCTAACAATACTAGTGCTTTCCCTAACACCTGTAGACCCCACATCACACAGTGGTGCAGTATTAAATTAGGATATTTCCCCAATACACAAAATCAAGAAAACATAGCTGTTGTTGGCTTGTTTTCACATGATGGAACTAGGCAACTCCCATAGCTTGAATGCCAGTTCATGATTGCATGATGTTTGATGAACTGTAGCTATGAGGTAGGAATGAGTGTCTTTGGTTACCACTCAAATAAACCTTTCACCTCAACAATTCCTGGCATCAATTGAGTTGAGAGGGAGTAAGGATATTTCAGGTTAGAACAAATATGCTTTAGTACAGTATTCTTGAGGTTAGAACAAATGCACTGTATGCACAGCATTGTTGAGGTAATATACAGTATATGCCATTACCATATTCCATATCAGTGACTTCTAACATGTTAATTGTGTCTTTCCTCAAACAAGTGAAATTGTAATTGGGTCCAATTATCTGGAGCTATTTTCATAGAATGCTAATGTTTGAAAAGTAGTGAAGTAGTAAATGGTAAAGTTGAAAGTAATCAACACTTATTACTTGTAGTGTTGTCCTGTCATATGCAGCTGTGATGTAGTATTAAAGCACAGTGCAAATAAAAAAGAAGAGTGTGTAATATAAAGTTGAGGTGGGAATTGAAATATAAAGCTGTTATTGCATATATTATTCTCTGCTGCCCTCACCTCCTAGCCTTATAATCTAAATGCTGCCCTCCTAGCTGTAATGTTATTGTGTATGTATTTGGGAACAAAAGTTTGCCCAGGATTTTACCACTCCTGCTTCTGACTTTACATTGCTAGTCAGTATTTCCAAGCTGAGAGAGACTTCGTAAGTTTCTCTGCCCATAGGTGATTCTGTGTGCCATGATGCATCAGAGAGGAAAGTGGTGGACTTACCAAAGAATGAAGTAGACAGTGTGGAATAGTAGGTGAACTTTTGAGTCTCATTGTACAAGGAAACCAAAGTAGTACTGTTTGTACCGGTGATACTGTGATTTGTACTGTTACTCATATTTCAAGTTAAATTTAAAATTTTCAAAAATAACTACAGTAGTGTGTTTACATTATGAATTTTCATGAAGCAATGTATCTTAAAATGTGCTGATACAGTATTTAAGTAATGTTTATTTGCCATAACAATATAGACTGTAACAGATGATGATCAGGCATTTCATGTGTAATTGCCTGTATAGTAAAGAGAATATGGAGAGTGTACAGTATTTAGGTTTTGCAAATATTTTGTCAGAAAACTTTAACAGTACTGGGCATCTAGTTTCTTAACTAGAATGATGGTCAGTAAATAGTTCCCTGATAATATAACTTAGTGGCAGAACTGCAGCATGGTGTTGTTAGTGTATTCCTTCTGTCTTATTTATTTTTCCTACACCAGTGGAACACTGATGAGTTTACTTACCAGAGACTTTGATTTTACATATACCAGTAAGAATTACACATTGTCATCACAAAGGATTGATCTTTCATGTAATTTAACTACAAATGAGGAAGGGTGTACATTAATACTTTACCATAGTTAGTATTAGACCAGTAATTACTGTACAGTACTTGTAGGTATTGTCAGGTGCCTTCTTTTTAGCCTCTTTAAGTCTGCTGTGAAACTAAGCTGCTGGTAGCTACTCGTTGCCACCTTTTTAAGGGCCAGGATTTTGTTCATCTGGTAGTAGTGATATCAGAGACTTATGAAGTGGCACTGGAAAAGTATATCAAATTGATGAATGAGTAGCTTGTGTTGCTGGTGACTGATGTTGAAATTTGTTAATAAAATCTACTCTTATTACTCAGTACTGTACATTTGAGCACTGATTATCTGGATATTATTTGTACAGAACTTAATAGTGTAGCTCCATACCTCATCATCCTAACCTTATATCCTGTTATTTTAAATGGGAGGGGTAGCAGCTATTTACAGGAAAAGGAAAGATACAGTTAGAACTACCAACAGAATGCCCATTGGTATGGGCCACACATCCTTTAGTTTGCTATTCAGGCTTGTTGTGTAATGGAGGGACACCTTTACGCAGCGGCAGTGCTGTAATCGGGTAACTTTACTGCCTGGTTATACAAGTGTCTCTCAACTCTCTCCCTGTCCCTTGAAATGATGATTGTGGGCTTCAGATAAAGGGCAGCTTCAGCCTGAAGTCCATCAATTCACATTCAAAGTAAGTTGTGCCATTCTGAAAAAGAATTGGCAGTTGAGAAAACCCAGTTCCCAAGCAGTGTACTGTATTCGGAATAATCGGTGTTTAGCTGTATTCAGTGCTTATGGTACTTATACATTGGCTAATTAGGTATATTTCTTGTCTTTGGGTGTTACTTTCTGAGGACTGAGGTTTCTTTTCTTTCCCTAAGGCAGTATGAACTACAGTCTCCTCTTGAAGTGTGTTCATTATGCATGTTATCATTGATGTTTGGATTTTGTTGTTTAGAGGATCATAATCCATAATGCTTTGTGTCACAGTGAAGCTTTTGTGGTAGTTATATTCATTACAAACAATACAATCAATATCCTAAGCTAAGGAATAGAACATTAACTCCTTCAGTCCAAATGACATTCTATTTCATTTAGTTTTGTGGTCTCCTGATGATTTTATTCAGCTATGGGAGGACCTTATGTAGTGAAGTATGCTTTAATTATCTGTCTGACCTGTCCTGTTTGAAGAATCTCTCCAAAGCCGAATGAAATCATCTAAAGATGGCAGATGTAAAATGAAAAAATAATGTTACTGGAGTGAACTGGTTTAATATAGCTCTCATTTTGAGCCATAGTACATGTATATGGCATAATCATAGCATAATTGTAAGGCTGATATGTTTTCAAGATATTCAAACATTCATTACCATATAAAGCATAGGATTCAGGTTTTTGGGTGCTGCATAAAAGCTCTGATACATAAATAGCTGCATATCATCATCATCCAACCACTACATCTCAAGTTCTGTCCATAGCTGGTTACTCAGTATACTATAGTTCCCAGAGCAGAGAGTTAACCCCTTTGAACTGATGACATTTATGTTTTTGCTACCTGCAAATGATTTTCGTCAGCTTGAGACAGAGCTTCAGCAGTGAAAGGGTTAATGAAAGCTAAATCCAACCCCCAAACCCCAAAAGTCTCTAAAGCTGAATAATGTCATATGCAGGCAGTAAAAACAATATAAAAATGCCTTTGGATCGAGGGTGTTGAAATGCAGACGTTGTTATCTCAAGTAAGATAGAAAGTGTAAGCTGAGTAGAAGTACAGTAATGTACTAGGTTGTGTGTATATGTGATATTTTTATACCTCTACAACACATGCATCACCTCCTCAGTGTTAGCAGTGTGTGCTTGGCCAAGTTAATTGTAGTTTCACAGTACAATACAGTATTCAGATCTCATTCATGGTACAGCCTTGGTAAATGGTTTAATTGATCTCCCTTAGAACTGTATAGTATCTGTATGAAAATTTAAACTCATCCCATTATTTGTTAACTCTTTCAGATCTGGGACCTGTTTTCATTTCATTCTTGCCATCTGACAGTTTTATTCAAGGTAGAAAGGTTAGGTTTAGCATTAGTAATTCCCAACAATATGAGAGGCTTTTCCTAAGATGAATAAAATAATTTGGGGTGAGATTGACTCTATCGGATATGTTTATGTGAAGCTACAGAATGTGGTGAATGTTTTTGGCATATCAGATAGAGCCAGGATTCCGGGGAGTTGAATGATGAGTGAATGGAAGCATGCCCCATTAGATTGGGTAGACTTGGACTCTCTGGACATTGCTACTTCTCATGCTGCCCTAAGATGGGAAAGGAGGTCCGGATGATGATGATGATGATGATGATGATGATATTCTCAAACACATTTATGGTCAGTTTCCTGTTGTAACTTAGATTTGTTCATGCAGGATGAATTGAAGAGATGGGAAGACTACACTCTCCTTCTTATGTTCATCTTAGAGAAAACACTTACAACCTGTGATAATTTGTCTCTTAACCATTAATTGTTTCCTGAAGGAAGAACAGGAGACATTGGGAGACTACACTTTCCTTATCCTTCCTGTAAAAATATATCCTGGTTGTGACAGAAAATTTATAAGTTTGTTTAAAGTATCTCAGTCCATGTAACAGAAGATTAAACTAAAAAGGGAGTCATATCAACTTGAAATCTTCGTGCAGTCATGTCCCAGAGATATAAAGGAGCCTTTTACCTAGACTGTACTATAAAGAGACAGCTTTTGCTTCAGGAACAGGTTTGACCCAAAATCATCTCATGCTCATGTCCCTTGCTGACCCGTTTGCTATAACTAGCTAGTTGTTTGCTGCCAGTTTTGCTTAACCACCTGTTATGTTAATATTTGTTCATAATCTCAGATGTTGGAAAATTATACTCAACGTACTTTTGAAGTTTATGACCCAGGATTATTATAGAATCAATGCTCTGATGTAATACAAGAATAGCTTTAGAGGCCATGCTCAACTGTATCCCATAATCTCTGAATGAGAACATTGTCACACTTTGGAAATCAATTTATTGGTCTCATTTTGCATATTTTAGTCTCACCGTGCCAGCTATAGATACAAACCAAGAAATTTAGACTCAAATACCTGCGGTAGTTTCCCATCTATCCCACATTCCATCCTTCTTTAGTCAGTCAAACACCCCAAGCTCCATCTCTTCAGAACAAACAATCCTTTTTTTTCCAGCACCACCTGCCACAGAACTTCTACACATATCTAAAACTCATCTCAAATAAGAATTACACTTGGTCATAACTCCCACCTGTCCCCACCTACTTATACTTCCTCTCTTCACCTGTAGCTACAGTCCATTCCAAAATAGAATTATAGTTACAGGTGATGCAGGTAGAGTGAAGTCCTGTGGGGAGGGAAAGGCACTGAAGGGGAGCTTACATGTGGCGAAGCTGTGCACTGCGGGTAGAGCAGCTGCACTGTCTGCCCAAGAGTCAAACCTCCTCATATTTTCCAGCACCTCACCATGGCAAGGACCCTTGTCTGACCCTGGTTAGGTACTGTCTGCCAAAAATGGGTATTGGATCCCCATGTGATGTATATACTTTACTTATACTGTACTGTACCTGTAGTTGGCCTCACAGATAGACTGGCATTAAGCAGCAATAAACCAACAGCTAAAGGTGTAATTCATTGCCAAGTGTAATTGTTATATGGAATGAACTACTGTATGGTCATTAGATTTAGTTACATTATTTTTCAAGTCCATAACCCACTTTTCATCAGCTTTATCTTGTGCCATATTTGTTTATAGATAGACATTATAAAGGTTTCTGTGGTATGTAAGCTGAGCATAAAAGTTTGTTATATCTTGCTCCCTTGTTGCTCCTGCTGTTGATTGTTATTATTAAGATCAGAATTAAAACAACATTTACCCCAGTTTGTTGGTCTCTGAAATAAAAAAAATCTTTGCCATTACTTCCCCCAAATTATTATTCCTTCTGTATATTGCAAGGAAGTAAAGTACCCACCTCACCTAATATATTACACTAAAGTACAGGGATTTCTTTGAAGGAAGCATGGTGTTGTATTAATTGAATTGGGAACTTGCCAGAAACTACCATCCTAGAGCCTCACTGTTATGTAGTATATTTGTCATGTTGAGAGTACATCACCATTGATTAATTCATCCTTAACTTTTATAACATAGGAAACATTTATTCTCATGAATCTGGCTGTAGTTCATGTCAGTGGTCTAGTGTGATTCTTTAGTACATGTACTATACAGTACTGTTGTGGTGTATATATTAGATCTTTGCACCTTCATACTCCTTTGAGATACAGTAGGTAGATAGTAGAGTGCTGATAGCCACACGTGACACATCCAGTTAGCGTACATTTCACAGCAAAGCAATTTAATAAGTCAGGAATATTTTTTTGTTACCGAACGATCAGGTTTTGCCGTGAAGGATCATGACATAAATGATTCATGGTGATGTTTCTTAATAATATAAATAATACATTGACTGGAATATCAACTACAGTATTTGCCACATGTAAGTACTGTACAGGTAGTTTATATTAAGCAACTTTTGTGTGACAGTTCAGGCTCTAAGTAAGTGGTCTCGTGTGCCATAAGTATGCAGTAGAACAAATGCGGATGAAGAGGATGTGTTTTTCATATTAGTCCTATGGAATATGAGTTTGATCTGAAATTTGTGTGTGTGTGTGTGTGTGTTTGTGTGTGTGTGTGTGTGTGTGTGTGTGTGTGTGTGTGTGTGTGTGTGTGTGTGTGTACCAGTGTGTGTGCGTGCTTGCATGCGTGCGTGCATGTGTGTAGGCGTGGTATAGGCGTGTGTGTGTGTGTGTGTGTGTGTGTGTGTGTGCTTCTTTATTCATTTATTTATTACTAATTTTTAAATCTGAAAATCTAATTCTTTTATAGTCTGAGTATGTTCAGTTATGATTCAGTTCATTATTGGTACTCTGTTTCTTTCTTGTAGCAGTAATCATCTACCACATTTTTATGTTTTAAGTATCCTTCCCTCAATGTATAGAAAGTCATTATACACAAGTTCTGAAGCCTTTTGTGCAATATCTGTATAATGGATATACTGTACTTGTAAATTATGTTTTTATCAGTCCATATAGAGCAAGCATTTTGTTCTACTGTTTTTACTTATTTAATTATGTTCCTTACCAGATGGTTTGATTAGTTCATTAATGTTAAAATTTTTCATATTTTTTGTACACTTGGTACTTTATTTTGTTTCTGTTTGTGTCTCAACTTCATTTAATTTTTACCCTTCTCCTTTTGTGTGACTGTGATGATATGGATTGTGTGTGGTCATGTGTGTATACATGTATGTCTGTTGTGTTTGTGTATGTGTGTATGGCTGTTGTATGACTGTAACAGCACTGCGGAAGTCGTCGGTGGCAACTGTATCTCCACTGATAACACAGCTCCTGGAAAATATTCGTGAAAATCGTGAGAGGCCACCCCCACGGACTGAGGATATTCCAGCCCCCCCACCTACCCAGGAGGTGACTGGCCTAAAGAGGTTTGCTCAACTGGCCAAGCAAACAGTAGTGACGAATAATGTAATGAGCACCTTGCAGGCTGCAGCACGACCGTCGCGCCTATCCTCTGTCCTCAACCCGGAAAACCGACGCTTCTTAGACCTGCAGGGGCAGAAGTCCCCGGAGGTTCCCCGCAAGAGGCTCATCATCGGCCAGAAGTCCTTCGACATTGGCCGTGATGGCCAACTGCTCAGTGACCAGGAGCCTTCTGATGAAGTCCAGGAAGCTCAGGAGGGCAAGGAGGAGAATGAGGATAGAGAGGAGGGAGAATCATACCATGACCTTCTGCAGCACAAGGACTCAGTGTGGTCTATGGCATCATCCAACACCAGTGTGGATAGCAGTGAGGAGGACCTACGGGAGTCACTGCGCCTGCTTCAGCAAGACCTGAGTCGTCGCTCCCGCCACCACCTCTATGACACTCACCACGTGGCTGACCCATTCGATGCAACCACTTTGGTAAGTATACATTACTGTGTTCTTAGTACTGTATTATTGTCCTCAGAATTTACTCCAGTTAAGTGGGAGAGAAGGAGAGAGAGAGAGAAAGAGAAATGGGCATTAAAGGAATGTATATGTTACAAGAAAGATGCAAGGGTGAGTCAGTGAAACAAGAGTAGTATTAGGATGTAGGTTGGTGTCCAGGATTGTCTGGCTGAATGAATGTGGTATGAAATTAAACCATATTCTAGGTAGTATAGGAAGCTTAATAACATTTCTTCTTTAGCCATTTATTATTTAGCATATTACACCTTAGCATTCTTTTGTGTGTATTGTATATTGTTATCGATATAGTTTCCACCAGTAATGCACAGGAGTATATCTAGGTTAATGTGCTATGTAGTGTTACCGTAAGTAAATTATGGCTGCATTACAGTGCCCTGCATGCTTTATTGACACTCCAACTCAGTAACTTGAAGGCAGTCTGACTCCTATTCTGAACCCATTAGCTCTATCTGACCTAGCCATTCACAAGCCCTATTGAAGGTCTAAAGAATGGTGAGTTTTTTTTTCCTAAAATATATAATATGCTAAAAATTATTAGGAGAAGTGCTGTGAGATGGTTTGGCTATGTGGAGATAATGGAGAATGAGAGAATGATGGAATGTATGTGAGTGTGGTGGAAAGTAGGAAGGGGAGAGAGAGATTTAAGATGAGAATAAGAGATGAGGTGGAGGAGTATATGAAAGGTGTGAGTTGGAGAGAGGTCAGCCTGATGGCAGAGGACAGAATGACTTGGAAGATACATTATTTGTTTGTGGCCACCTCTTCCAGGATTAGGGCATCTCACTATATGTAGATAGATGGTATCAAAGAATTAGAACCACATTTAGGAGAATTGTTTTATTATGGAGATACAACAGTTTTGGCCCAACTTCGACCTCTTCAATCAGTCCAAAGCTGTTGTATTGCACTAGTAAAACAGTGTTTTCCAAATGTCGAAATAATTCTGCCACTTTCATCAAGGCAGGGCACTGTGATGGCATGGTATATAGTTTATGGGGCAGTTTACTTGCAGAAAGCTTCGGCTTCATTTGTAATATGACTAATTATTTAGAGTGGATGGAGAATGAAAGACTGACTAAGAGACTGTATTTCAGGGAGGTGGGGGGGAGATGAGGGATGGGGAAACTGAGGATGAGATGAAGGGATGGGGTGGAGAGTTATTTGAGAGGGGAATGTGAGCTGGAGAGGGGATCTGATGGTGAAGGACAGGATAGCATGGAGGCAGTTTGTCTGCGGCCAACCCTAAGTAGGTAGACAGAATTTATTCAGGACCCTCTTGCACGTAATTACCCTATAGCCAGAGGAGTGTTGCTGTGTGTTGTTATAGTGGCATATTTTCCCCAGACCAGCAATGCCAGTGACTCAGCAGAACGGCTGCGAAAGGAAAGGCTATTGAAAAGGCTGGGTAGCCACAAGCGCAAAAGTACCAGCAGTGCACATGAGGTAGAGGAGCGCATTCCTGAAGAGGACACAGAGGATGAATGTTCCAGTACCATGCAAGAGGCCATCAGTGAAGCAGATCCCTCCCAGCATAGTTGTAGTGATGCTGGCAGTACTTATAACACAATTGCACCTCACCATCTCCCATCTTGTCCTGTCACATTGCAACAGTCACAGCTTCACTCATTTCACAGCCCTGTACCCCTTCAGCAGCCGTGTACTCATGCATGCACCAACCCAGCATTCCATCACTCCTGTCACAACCTCATAGCTCCTCAGCAAACTTTCAGTCACCCGTCACACAGTCTTCCCATGCCTCGCCCTTGCCACTGTACTGCCTTCGTTTCAGACCCCCGCCACCAGATACCACAAATTTTGAGTCCATCAGCAAGGTTCCTACACCCCTCTCAGAACCTGGTACCCCCTGGCCAAAACTGTATTGGGGCTCGACCCCAAGTTTCACCTATCCACTGTATTAGTCATTTCTCACATCCTTCTGGCATGGGGGTAAACACAAATGAACTGAGACACCAGCCCTCCTCAGCACAGCGTGGAGGAAATGGTGGGCTCCGGAGACAGGAATGTGTGGACGAGACCAATCCAGCCTTCCTTGATCCAAGTGGCCATCAGCCTGCTACTGTAGTGATGGATCAGGTTAGTTATATATTTTTAGCAACTTCTCCAAAGGTTTCCAGCAAGTGTTGGGAAGTAATTAGGTGGTGATGGCACGTGGTTCAACCTTCAGTCAGTATAAAACATCAGTTGTACCGTGACTTCAGTATGTGGATCAGTGTAAATAATACTGGTACTGTGTCTCTCAAAAACACCTGTTCTTTTAAAGGAATTCACTAGTGCTTGAAATACATAATACAGTTACAAGAATTGTGACATTATTCATACATAATACAAACTTCATCTGCCAAGCAGTCTTAGAAGAAACATAGCATCATATTTGTAGTTTTATATATTGTGAGTCACCAATATGAGGTTCCTTCCAGCAGGGTAATATGAGTAGTGGTGAAGTTGGTGGTGAGGATGGGACGAAGCTGCTGGTGCGTGGTGGAGGGAGTGTGGGGCCCCTGTGTCGCTCCAGCAGTGCCCAGTCCGATTCGTCTGGGTTTATGGAGGGGGAAGGGGCAGAAGGGGAGAGTCGAGCAGGTCCCACAACAAACATCACAGTCACCACAGCGACCTCCTCCACCACAACATCATCACATTCTCAGGTAGAGCCACATGTTTGGTGTTTACTAAGTGGTTAGAACACCTTAGTCAGAGTGATGACCATTCATAAGTGGAGACTGGAGGCTTTTCAATACTGCCAGGGGAAGCTGGTCATCTACCTTTAAGTGTACTGAACTGCTATAGCCTAATCTCATGCTCCAACACCACATAAAGTGTAAAATGGAGGTGGCTGTTTCTTTAATTTTCAGTTTTCACGCAAATAACCACCCTGGGTAGAGACAAAATGTTAGCTACGCAGCAGATTTCCACATTTATAGGAGGTGTATGATGTATGTAGAATGTATGTACTGTATGTCTTTTACTTGTTGCATTATGTACAGTATTTAGTGTGTAGGTACGTTATGTTCTTTTTATGTTGCAATATAATGAAAGAGGCTTGTTAGAGGCTGTTTTCCCTTCCTTCTTTACACTTTAGGGCTGTTGGTCTGGAGCAGAAGGTACAGTTGGTCCTCCATATTTCCAGACTTAATAATTGTGGTTTTGGTTACCTGGAGGTTAACAGATCATCTCAAAATACTTTTCTCTTTCAACAGTTGGTAAATTTCTTACTTTTTTCTTGGGTATTTAGTTACTGTAATTTTTGTCTGTGAATTTTGTTACTTGTTCATGTGTGAAAATCTTACTTACATGAATGAAGAATGTTGTGAGTTTGATTGTGAACAAAAGGAAGTTTGCTTTAGAATTGATGCAAAGTAACTGTTATGTAAAGTATACTTATGATGTACTTTAAAGAACTGACCTCATAGCTGTGGCATAGGATGAACATTTCCTTATGGTAATCGTCCTCATCCACATCATCATCATCCAGAGTTAGGAAAGCCTAATAGAAAGGAATGTTAACCAAAGTTTTCCCATTTGAATGGGCCACACTCCAATTCACTTTCCATTCAAGCGTCCAGAATCCTGGCTCCACCTGATAGATCCAGACATTCCACACAGCTTCACAGTCACCTATCTACAGAGTCAGTCCACTGACTGTCAAGTTAAAAAGGGGTGCCAAACCCTGGTCATACACTCCATACCTTATTCCTTGTCAAGTTGATAGCTTCATCAGCTTCTATACTTCTGTTTCTAACACCATCATTTACTGTATCTACCCACCTTCTTCTTGGCCTACCATGCCTCCTCCCACCTTCAAACTTGCTCAGATATACCAATTTCACCACTCAGTTCAAAGCCATTTTCTCCACATACCCATACCAACTAAGAATACTCTACTTGACTCTGTCTATTGACTACCTTACTTTGCATCTTTCACAAATCATTTTGTTTCATGTCTTTTCCATTCTCCACATTCTGCATACATTCCACAACAGCCCGATGCCCACTGCAGGTATGCTTGACTTCTCATTTTATGCCACATCATAATCTGGCAGTTATATTAGCACAGGCACTGAAACTTCGTGGAAGTTTCTTGCATCTGCCAATGTCAGATTTCTTTTCCTTGTTAAGGCCTTCATAGCACCAGCCATTTTCCTTCCCTGTGCCATTCTGCTTTCACTTCTATTGCACATTTATGTCTCTTTCAAATATCACTATCCCCAGGTACTTAAACTTTCGTACCAGTTCAAATCTACCTCTTCATTTACTGTCACACAGACAGTAACTTTCTATCACAACAACCATAACTTTCCTTCTCTCTGCATTAACTGTCAAAGCATGATGATTACAGACATATATACAAAACTCAGCACCAGTCTAACAAGCTCTTGTCCATTATTTGCAAGTACAGCATCATGTGCATACATCAGATTTGAGATACTCCATCCTCCATAATTCATCACCAGTGCTATCCCTCTCTCCATTACTTGTGTTTTTACCTCTCTCATAACTCAGTTCATATATACCTGTACATGTATCACATCACAGCCATGTCTCACATCATCACTGATCTTGAACCTTTCACTTAGATGCCCACCTACTCTAATGCATGCTTCACTACCATCATAAAAGCTGTTCATTGGCCATCAGCAACTTACCATTTACACCATATATATATGCAAAATCGTCCATAATCTGTTTACCGTGTCGTATGCTTCCTCCAGATCCATAAATGCCATAAATCCCTTTTAGTCCTTCTCACAGACCTTCACTAGTATCTGTGTCATTGCAAATATTTGATCCACACATCCTCTACCACTCCTAAAGCCACCCTGTTCATCACTCATCAAGGTAATACTGTAGTGATAATAAAGTTGTATGTTATCTTCATTTATTTGAAGGGATCATAGTTCATGACCATTAATTAATATTTCCTTATGCATAGCATGAACTCCCCAGGTTTTTCAGTACCTTATTAACCTTTACAGTTAAATACAGTGTTAATTTTTTACTTATATGTACAGAATTTTAGGCTGCTGTAGTAATTGGCCATGATAGTCCTATGTATGTGTCTGGCATTACCTTTTTGTACTAAAAGAAACATTGTTTGTACAGCATAACATATTTTTGAATGGCTTTGCATATAGTTGTTTATTGAATGTAAGAGATTCAGCCAGTGGGTACTAGTGTAAAATATAGATAGTTATTAGTGCTGTGTAAAATACTGAGCTTGAGTGCATAAGGGGGTTATTTGTATCTCTCTCTGTCTCTCTCTCTGTCTCTCTCTCTCTTACTAGTATTCTTAATCTTCTCAATAACTATCTTTCGTTATTCTGTTTTCCGGTCTTTCCATTTCCTTCTCCTTCTTGTGTCTTTCTAATCTACCTCATCATTTTCCCTATGTCTCTCTGTTCCATCTTCCCTCATGGCATCCTCCTTGCTATATTCGATTATGTTCTCTTTTCACTTTAACTTGACCTGAGATAGCCCTCCCTCCATCCTGAATGCTGAGATGTAAAAATAGAGTAACACAACTATTATGCTAGTCGAGGAGAAGTGCAGTGGTAAGGATGTATAGCCATAGCATTGTCTTTTCCTGCCGCCAAGCTCCGTGAAATAAACCACAAATGGGCAATAATGTGGGCCAAGTTAAGATGAATGAACTATAGCTATGGCCATATATCTCTCCCCGTGGTGGCCTCCTTCCTGTGTCTACTTATCTGTCCCTACAGCATCCCCCTGCCTATCTCCATTTATCTATCCCCATGGCATCCCTTTACGTATGTCCATTTCCCTCTCCTCATGCCTGCCCACCACCTCAATCCATTTCTCACTTTTGGCATCCCCTGAGCTGCAAATACTTATCTGCCAGCCCTAGAGTAGTGTGTAAGTTTGGTGCATGGGGTGGTGGTGTTGACGGGTGTGTGTGTGTGTGTGTGCAGGGGTCGGCGTGGTGGTGGTGGAGCCGAGACAGTGGGTGCAGTGTGGACACCGTGCGCCACGTGCCCCTCACACGCTCCCTCGCGCTGCCTCTTGACCAGCACCCTCCAGATCACCAGCCGACTGGGGAAGACCTGGCCTCTCCTGTCAGCTGCCCCATCATCCGATCTTCATCCACTCCAGCCACCCCAGTGTCAAATAATCGTTTCCACATTCACCACTCACACAGCTTAGATTGCTGCCATTCTAGTCAACACAACAACACCTTGCAGAGAAGTACACTCTTCAATTCCAGTCTGAGCTTAGATAATTCTCAGCCATCTGCTTTCCATCCGTATAAGCTAAACATGTCGGCTGAACAATTGACACTAAAGCATGGGCCAGTTTGCCTCCACTGTTTCCCATCACCCAATAAACAGTCACACACACTTCGGGACTCCCCCACCACACAGTCTTCTGTACACAGACGCTTAGCCAGGAGGGTCAGACAGAGACGACATTCCCTCCCTGAGCCTCTGCCAGCCTCCCTTGATGCTGCAGTCACCCCCAGTCACTACCACCAGTCACAGGCTCCCTGGTGGTGGACGGCACAAAGTGGTGAACTGGTCTTCCCTCCCCTCAGCAGCAGTGACTTGGCTAGCAACCCTGTAGCTTCCAGCCCCTTGCTACACCCCACCCAGGCCAGGCGACTCCAGCGATCCTCCACCGTACCAGCACACTCATCCTCTCTTCCCCGCAATCCACCACCTCATGTGAGTTCCTGTTGTTATACCCTCGTGCTTGTTTGGATGTGAACCTGTTGGACTGCAGATTGAAGCTGTCATTCTTTTGCAGTCTGCCATCCTTCTTCATGGGGATAGGAGGTGGGGGTAGATGAAGGACATTTGTTTTATCAGGCACTGGATACTCCTGGTTATATAGTTGCCACTGTGTGAAGGCATCCCTCTTCAACACCCATCATGTGACCTACCATGCTTAAGCAACAGATGGTTGACCTGGTATAGTATAATGAGTTAATAGTTTTTGATATGTATGTAAACAGAATTGTAAATGTATATTTATGTATATTTTTTAACTTGATATTATTAGCATACCAATTCTTTGTTACACAGGAAATGCTGAACACACTAGATTCATATAGACAGAAACTGATGGAGCAAGAGCAGATATCAGAGCAACTGTACAATCTGGCTTGTGAGACTGCTGGCTGTCAGAGCAGCATCCAGCAGCTTCACGTGCAGCTGAGAAGCATCCGGGAGATTCGTGCAGCCATCCGTGCTGAGGTGACACTGATGGAGCAGCTGGTGGTGGGAGCACAGCCAGGCACACTTACCCAGGCTTCTTTAAGTCGGGTCCTGGCGCAGGTTGGTTCCAACTCGTTACACTTTGTCAGACCTGACAGAGATACCCCCTGTCAGCCCATTTGATGGTCATGTACAGTCAGACTTGAGTAATGATTTGACTAGTAAGCAAGGAGAATCATTACCTCATAACTAAGTCTTATTGAATTTCATGCACCACTGGCTTAGTATTCAAGCTGTGGGAGTGACCCAGTTTTGTCACATGAAAATAAACTAACTTATAGTAAACTGTCATAGCAGAATTGAATTGTTAGTAATGCCTGCCTGTGTTTTGGCAGATGGTGTTCCTCCTACAGCAGCAATCAGAGTTGTGCCGGGACCTGGAGACCCTTACCTTTGCATCCCAGCATGAACCTCTCCACTCATCAGCATCAGCCTCATCTAGTCTCATGTCCCTTGACCATCAGGCAGCCAGCCAAGATCAGCAGAAAAGCAACCTCACTTTCCCAGATACAGAGGTAGATACATCATCAGATAAACCATCTTTATCTAGAAGTGAACCAGTTTCCCTTCCTTCTGTTATCCCAAAAATGAGTGGTGAGAGAAAGGTGCCATTTACCATAGATCTCTCAAGCACTTCAGTGGATGAAAATAGTCCTCTTGATAAAGACCATAATATCTTAAATTCTCCAGGTGCGTCAAGTTATTACTCCCTTGAGAATGGCCCAGAATGCCGTCGTTTAGTCTCACAGGAATCATTGGGTGCCTTGGGTGCCTCTCAGTACCCAGCAAGCAACATGAAAACACCCCAGAGCAAGAAGGGAGAGGAAGGAGAGAAGAAAAACTCAGCTTCATCCATGCCACAAGAGTTAGCCTTGAATGGCAACTCACATTCCCCTCAAATGGACTTAGCTGGACAGGTAACATTTATTTTTTTTTACCCAGTGCTTGCCACAGTTGTTGAAGTTTATGTCTGGAGTATTGACAGTGATAAATACCAGTTCTGGCAGTGAGCATTGTTTGTTGCAGGTGGCACGACTGGTTAGGGCAGAAGTGGTGGGGCAGACAGAGGCTCTACAACAGCAGCTCTCCCGCCAGACCAAAGACGTGTCAGACATCAAGGATCTCGTCAAGCTCCTACTCACCCGCCTCAAGTAAAACTGATCACCACCAAAGAAGAAAGTGGGGAGGGTAAAATATTTTTAACCTTTTCCATTTGACGATCCGTGTTTCATTTTATTCTTGCTGCCACCAGACAGTTTTATTTGGGCTTATGAAAGACATCAGACTGGATAGGCCGTATACTACCTTCATTTTACTCTCTGTTCTTGGAGGCCCTTCCTATATTGAATAAAATCATCCAGTGATGGCTAAGTAAAATGAAAAAAATGTGTCATCAAAGTAAAGAGGTCAGTATACAGTGGTGACAGACAGGTGTGCAAAGGCAATAACAAATTAAAATAAAGAACGTTATGCATGAGAAGTGAACAAATTGGAAAGATCAGTGATGACATCAGAGTGAAGGAAGACAGAGTGGAAGAAGAGGTAAATTAAAGTAAAGAAACTGAAACAATTACATAAATTAAAGTAGGGAAGTTGAAGCAACTTAATAGTACTAGAACTTCCTCAGGCATACCAAGTAAGGCCATCAGTCCTTAACCCCTTAAATATGAAGGCATATTTCCTTAGTTTATTCTCCCTACTTCCAGACAGTTTCATTAAATTTGGGGAAATCATTTGTAGTGATGGGGTTAGAAATAGTCACCATTTACCCCTTTACAACCTGATTTCTCTCCCTGAGCTAAGTAAAATAAAGGTAGCAAGAATGATAAGAAATATGTCATCAGATTAAAGGGTTTAAATGAGCACAATGCAGAGTGGGGTACAGTACTCTGAAATTAATGCATCTGGTTATAGACTGATACAGATGCAGTCTTGGCACTCAGAAAGTCAACCCTGGGAGTTATTAATGTACCTATACCATCAAAGCACAACACAAACACAGTGCAGTTGTGTACTGTAGTCCAGCAATTGAATTTCTAGCTTAAAATAAAGTATAATTAATAAGGGACCTAGACTTCATATTGCAAGTTATATCATTGTTACTTAACTGAAAGAAAAAACAAAAACAAAACTGCACTTTAATAGCTGGGAAGCAGTTAGAAAGAGGAGCAGGCAGTTGTCAGTTCCAGTAAGTCAATCATTAATTGCTTTACTCGTAGCATTTACTTTTCTTGCTACCACTAGATTATGTTATTTAACTTAGGACAGACTGCTTGTAGTGGAGTTAGGTTAATGAAGTGACATCAAACTCCTCCTGTTCTAAAAGTCATTCCTAAGCAGAGTAAACTCATCAGATTATGGCCTTATTAAAATTAAAATACTGTACAGTATCTCATTGCACTGAAGGGGTTAATAAGAAAATCTGTAGTTGTTGAACTGAACCTGGCATAACTTGATCAGGTGTTAGGGAATAAAAAAAGAAGAAAGACCAGTACAGCATAATTCTTTAAGATTAGTAAGAGTGATGGAGAATGCAGTGTAGTTTGAGAAATATAAACAGTTGAGTCACTTGAAACTGACATACCAAGAACCTGGTTGAAGTAAGTGAAAGAGTAGATGATGGAAGTACAGTAAGCACACTTTATAACAAACCTCCATTTAGCAAATTTCGGCTTTAATGAACCATATGAGCCACTAGAACAATCTTCTCAAGTACCGAATAATGTTCAGTATTTACAGCAGATGCAGTCAATCATCTGACCTGTGGGTTTAGTCTTATTCTGCCCAGCATTGTGTAAACACTTCCACCACAGCCGTACTATTTACCTGGTTAATTTTATGGTCATGGTATAATGTTAGTTATTGATTTTAAAATTTTATTGTATTATACACTGTTCAGTTGTACAGTGCTGTAGTGTATCTAATGAATTTGTGTCGGTGTATGCTAGGGCACAAACCTGGCTACAGTAAGACAACTATTGGAAATCAGATTGAAAGAGTTTTCATATGTATTGTAATGTCATACTGGTCCCCCCTGTTAATTGTACATAGGGTTCACCGTAATAGGAAGTAAGTTGAAGTAAAAGGCAACACGAGGGAAGAAAATTAAGAAAATCTGTAGCCTACTTTATTTTTTGTAAACAGCAAAATCATCCTGTATCCGAATGATGCAGTTTTCTGCCATAATGTATGCTGCCTTCTTTGAGGTGCTAAGGTTTTGGCCCTGATAAGAGCACTAAAGTTGGTGTACCAGTATACCTTTGCAACTGGATCCCATTCCTGATGTTAACAGTGGTCTTTGAATGGGTTTGAATGCCCAACTTTGTCATCTGTAGTCTTCACTCTAATAGTACTGTATATTACCTCCTGGGATGACATACGGTAATTATCATTTATGCATACAAGTAATGCAAGATTTATTCCTCTTCTGCTACAATGCTTTAAAACTGAGGGTGCTCCAGTCACAGTTTCAGATTGTTAGGATAGTTACTTTAGCTGTATTTTGCTCAAGTAGTCCATGTATTTTGCTTTTACATGCTGTTATTGTTGACTTTTTATATTTGATTTTAGTATTAGTCACGGCATTGCCCACTGAGAATATATCTATGTAGGTGGCAGATGTATGGTATAAATGGTCTTACTTAGCTAGTTTGTTTCAGCATTGTGGCAAAACATCTGAGGAAGTAGATGGTCGTGTGTGACTGTGGGGCAACAATTTTTAGTAATAAGTTAAGACCGTATGTTCCGCGAAAGCAATATCAAGCCCCACATTCAGTTAAAAGCTATCTTACTTATTTGCCATGATGCATGAGGTTAGGGATTAATTGTTATTCTTTATGCCATTAAACGAAAGTATAAAGGTGAACAAAGTTATTGGAAAAATTATCTTGGGATGTTTGCTTAACGTTGTAGGGAAAGTGTATGGATTAATAATAATATTAATAATAATATAATAATAATAATAATAATGATAGAGAAAGCAAAGAAAATATCACTGTTTGTGGTGAGTGGTGAATGAGGTGGTTTGAGGGATGGCTAGTGATGTGTGGATCAAATATATGCAGTAAGATAGTGGAAAAGTCATGTGGGCTGTTGGCCCAAGATACTGTAATGTTATTTTCATTTTTAATATTACTTTATCAGTGAGGGAGTTCCAGTAGGGGACCATCTCTTACACCAGTCAGTAGCTTTTTAAAATTTAATTTTTATCTACAGTAGAACATTCCAGTTCTGCTTGGTGCTTAGTCATCCTTTAATTCCCCCTGCCTGTTTTCAGTTTCTTTCTCATACTCAAAATACAAAGTTGTAGTAAAGAAAATCAATTTTTTTTTATACAAACATATTCAAACTATAAAACAAGTCATGTAAACCATAACTGCTGCACTGAATGTCTTACAGAGAGTAGTTGTGTTATATTATTTTTACATACTTTAACAGTCGTACGTTTATTTTCGTATATCGTTCTGTATATACCAGTACAAGTATCTGTGACAACTATAGCTGTTCAGTTTTATATTGAAAGGTGTACAGCCTGATATTTTAGTCAAACCAGATATATTTTTGAAACACTGATGTTTTGAAGTGTTGCTGCGTTGTAATGAAACTTATTATTATGCAGAGTATATTATATTGAATTCAGTATTAAGCCCTTCAGTCCATTTTTTTTTTTTTTTCCTAGCTGTCTCCAGATAATTTTATTCACACTGATAGATGTGACTGGCTGAAGGGCTTAGATATCACCAGTGCTAATCCCTTCACTCCACACTAATTCCTTCACTGCTACAGTAATCCCTTCACTACAATAGTAATCCCTTCCACTACCACAGTAATCCTTTTACTGCCACAACAATCCCTTCACTGCAACAGTAATCCCTTCCACTACCACAGTAATCCCTTCCACTACTACAGTAATCCCTTCACTGCCACAACAATCCCTTCACTGCAACAGTAATCTCTTCCACTACCACAGTAATCCCTTCACTGCAACAGTAATCTGTCCTGCTACTACAGTAATCCCTTCCATTACTACAGTAATCCCTTCACTACTACAGTAATCCCTTCACTGCTTCAGTAATCCCTTCCTGCTACAGTAATCCCATCCCTGCTACAGTAATCCCTTCACTGCAATAGTAATCCCTTCCACTGCTACAGGAATCCCTTCACTACTTCAGTAATTCCTTCACTACTACAGTAATCCCTTCACTGCAACAGTAATCTCTTCCACTACTACAGTAATCCCTTCCACTACTACTGTAATCCCTTCACTAGTACAATAATCTCTTCATTGCTACAATAATCTCTTCACTACCACAGTAATCCCATCACCACTACAGATGAATAAAATTGTTGAATAATATTGCCAGGTGGTAGCTTGGTAAGATGAAAAGTAAAAGTGAAGGGGTCAGTCAAAGAATGGTTAGAGTATTGGGATGGCTTAACTGTAACTGTAGTCAATTTGCTTTCATCTGATGGAACTGGCCCACTCCCACAACTTGGATACTAAGATGTGGTTGTATGAAATTTGATGTGCCTTAGTTATGAAGAAAGAATGAGTCCTTGGTAACTACTCAGAACTGGCCCTCCAGTCTGACTCTAGTTATTCATCAACAGAGCTAAAGTGGGTTATGGATTATTGTCAGATGAGAACAAATGCTATGGACCATGTTCAGTTCTTTGTAAACAAATATATTGTGCTGTGTTATCAAAAATTGCATTTAATATTTGTAGCATAATAATATCCATCCTGATCAGTTTTGGGATTGGGCATGTGGCTCTAGACAACACAAGTAATATTTATGTATTTTAACTGGTTATTATATATATATATATATATACAGTATATACATACATAATGTGTACAGTACCCTCGCGTCCAGTACGGTATTTTTGTCAGACAGTATTGCCGTACTGGACTAAATCCGTACTGGACAAACAACAGACCCTATGGGAAAAATGAATAATGTCAGACAAGTCTTGAAAAAGTCCCCTCTGAATTCAACTCAACTACGTTTTGACACAACTTAGATTTTACCAACCTTTAAGGTGAGTCATGATGGGCTTGGAGGGCGAAGGGGGAGGGTATCCGAGGCTGTAGGAGGTCCTACAGACCCCTTGAAGGAGGGCCTTCAGGATCGTGAAGAGGCCTCTCTGCCTCAACTTCTCTCATAAATCCCTCATAGTCACACATTGACATTGTCGTTTTTGTCATCAGGGGAAAGTGCAATACTGCAATGTGACTGGCACACGACACGGGTCATGAGGAAGGCGTACTGGACTGGCGCGGCAGTACTAGGGAAACATTCCTCGGTGTTTACCATCTTCCCGCGCTCGGGCGGGTAATAGTACTGGATGCAGAACATCAGAACAAGAGAAGAACTCTTCGGATTTGGCCCACTTTGCGCGGCCGATCCATACTAGCCCAACAAATCCGTACTACAGTAATGAATTATTTTATTTTTTTGCCGACCGTACTGGACGAGCATAGTACTGGATGCGAGGGTACTGTGTATATATATATATATATATTTATATACATATATATATATATATATATATATATATATATATATATATATATATATATTTATATTATTAATGTTGTGGGATACACATGATAATACCATTTTATTGCTGATGTTTGACCATTTAGTCAAGTCCTCATTATATATATTTTTTTTTTTTTTTTTTTTTTTTATGTGACCGACTCTGGGCAAAGGCTTCACAGCCTGCTTTCAAGGCCCAGTAGTCCTCCTACGTACCGCACACCTCTACATGTCACCACTTCGGCGCTAACACCCACCGTCCATATTGAATACATGCTAGGGCTGTCTCATACAGGACTGGTGTATTGGTATTAGCGGGGGTATTTTTACGACATGTCGGCGGGCCTTCTGGTAGATCAGTAAAGTCTGATTTTATGAAATTCAAATCCTTAAACTGTTCCCTGCCTCAGCGGGATTTGAACCCGGGTCTGTCAGGACTGCAGGCCAACTCTCTACCGATTGAGCCACCGCCTCAGTGATGTGTTCCAAAGTATAATAATAATAGTAACAATAATAATAATAATAATGTGATAATGATAATACTGTACCTATAATAATAATCTGGTCTTTTGTATCTCAGAAGTGCCACTTCTTCCAGAGGAATTCACCATTGCTCAAGACACAACTTTTTTTTCATACAACCTGACAAATCAGCTTTACACCTGGTAGTATAACTTCAGTAGGCTCTTTAAAAAATCCCTGTGGGTTCAGTAGCAAAATAAAGAACACGAATAAACATTAACATGTAAGGAGGATTTTATATGTTTTATTGTGGCTATGGGGTCAGTGATCCCATAGGCATAGAGTCATATTCTTGTTCGCATCAGAGCCGTCGTTAAACCTCTTTGTGATTTATTTTGCTTCTTACAGCTGAATATTTTCTGATCTCTTATTTAATAAAAAAATGCTCGGTGGTCTGATGGTGGACCTCTTAGGTCAGAATGCACTGAGGTTTATGTACTATGATTCAAGTCACAGAGGTAATCACAGGTTTTTCTATTATGTAACATGCCACCATGGACATTGATTGGTGTCCTGCCCCAAATGTTGTGAACTACAGTAGCCTAGCTTTGGGCCCCTCTGCTCCAAAAGAGACATTGATGGGATTGGCAGTATTTTACGTTGCTGATGGAGATCTCGTCAACACTGAAAAGATATGAATATAGGAGGATATTTAGGTGTAATATGCAAAGCACATCACAAAGGAGGAAGTGCTGTGAGGTATTCCTTGCCAGCAAGAATATGGGTCGTTTACCTGTGATGCGACAATAATGTTTCCTGTGTACTCTGGTTACCTGGACATGATTTCCCCATGAATGTGCTTGTTCAGGCTTACCCTGTTTAGCTCAGTGCTTATGGCAATAATGCTTCATCCTTAGTTATAATCCCTCCTGTTCCTTACTAAGTCTTAAGGCTGTTGACCTGGCTAGATTCATATATTTTTCAAAGAGGTACTGTATGAATGAGTACCCCATTATATTTTAGATAGTTGGGTTAGTTGTTGTTATGAAGGTCATTTACTGATGTATTGTGCTTGTGTATTGTCATGTTATGCCTTGTTCATAGTTTGCAGGGAGCCAGTCCAGACAGCCAACAGTGGTGTAAATATTATGTACTGATATCAGCCACTTTGGCAGGAGTTTAGCTTTTGCCTTCAATGTTACAAACTACCAGTAATTCAGGTATTTTCACCATGCAGTGATTATAGAGGTATTGGTGGTTACAAGAATGGTATTATTTTCACTGTGGGGTGGGTTTTATCCTTATCTCTAATAGAGGAATTAAAGTTTTTATTGTTGTAAAGGGAACAAGTTGTTACTAGGATTTTATTGAGCTAAAAATACTGGAACCCCTACCAGCACTGCACAGTGAAGAAACTGCTAGCTTTATCATCACCAGGTGATGGATATAATTTCTGATAAATTCAGTACAATATAGTACACTGTATACAGTTTATGAGAGACAGCATGATAAACTTATACTTAATATCCACTTCATGATTTTTTTTTTTTTTTTTTAAATGTGAGGGAAGGTGGGAATCAATCTCCAGATAATGTGATTAAGTGATAGGATGTCTTCAGTGAACTGTCTTTAAAATGGCACCCAGCTTAGTATGAGGCTTGGCTGTTCTCTTCAAGCCAAATTGTTGATTATCATGAGAAGTGAGTAGAGTGTACAGTATATCATAATGATAGATGTCTTGCGGAAACGTTGTTGTATATATTGGTTCTTAATTGAAACTGAAGATAATACTGTATTGTACTTTAAAAAATAATACATGCTCAGTAGAACTCATAAAATTATCTATACATGTGAATAGTACTCATCAGATTACTCTATACTGATTTTTTTTTTTTTTTTTTTTCATATTGGTAATGTCTCAGCATTATTAGTAGCTTATATGAACATTTTGAGTGTCAAATAGTAATGCTGACATCAATATTTTCACTCATGGTATGTCATTTGGTACCTTAGGGAAGAAGCCCAAGCCTCTCCTCTTCTATCATACATAAGCACTAGATGTTGCCTTTCTTACTTTGCACATCTCTGAGAGCAACCTCTCCAGTTATTAGATGTTGCATTTCATGCTTTGCATATCTCTGAGAGCAGCATCTCCACGCATTATATATTGCCTTTCATATTTTACATGTCTCTGAGAGCAACATCTCCAGTTATGGTTGGCTGTTGGTATTACTGGTATCACTGGAAAATTGGGTTGTTATGTAAATACATCTGTATATAGACATCATCTTTGCCTTCTTTTCTTTCATGCCCTTTTTATATGCTAATTCATGGCACAAATTAATAATTATCATAAATGGGACACTCTGTGCTACTCTGGAGAGGGTCAGGTCATGCAAGTCATATGATGCAATCAGATGGGTGTAAGCTGGTTGAAAGATGTACCACTGATCTCACACTTGCACATCTCTAGAGAGATTTTGAAAATTTTTATATAAGAACAACGAAGTTACACGTTATCTCCTCAACTTAGGCTGTGCAAGACTAATTCCTGACTTCCCAAATCTTTAGTATGATGACAGTACAGAGGCTTGTGGTATGACTGCTAAACATATCATCATCCTGGATGAAAGCTTTATTTCCTTCTGAAACAATATTAATAGGTAGAATCTGTTATGGTCATAGGTGGGGGCGCTTACCATCCACTCACTCGCTGTAGTGCTGCCTTGGGTGTCTGGCCTTTTCTCTCTTCTTTCCCTCCTCATGTCTTTCTTTCCTTCATTCTTTCCTCTTCCTGCAGGTGACTTTACACTCCCTCTTCTGTCTTTCTTTCCTTGATTCTTTTCTCTTCCTGCTGCCTGTGGGTGCCTCTACACTGAGTAACAAGCCAAATGGTTTCTTGTATATCAGGAAACCATTTTCTATGCTGGGTGGTAACCATATAACCAAATTATGGTGGGAAAGAAACTGGACAAAGCAGAAGAATACAAGGAATGGTGAAATCAGTAGCTTGAAGAAAGGTAGGGACCCAAAGGGGGAGCAGATGGAGTAGATGGTAGGCCGACTTGAAAGAGTGCTGGAGAAGGCTGGGAGGATGGAGTAACGTATTTGTAGGAAATTGAGGTGGAAATGCATAGGACCTAATGGTGAGAAGAGTGCGATGATAAGATAGGGGGGCTATGCATGTCCCAGTTAATGACTCTGAAGCCCCCATGATGACAACAAGCAAGGAAATGGGGGGGACCACCCAACATAGTAAATAGTTTCCTTGTGTACAGGAACCCATTTAATTTGTCAAACTCAGTGTTGAGTCATGATGGCAGCACCATACTGAATGAGTGGACAGTGGCTGCCCCCACCTGCCACAGATTACAATATATAGATAGATTATAAAGCCTGGATGGTGAAAAGGTTACAATATATGAACGAGTCTGAAGGTGGTAGGAGGTGTAGAAGAAAGTGGATGGATAAAACAACTGAGAGCAAAAAAAGCAAGGTATGGAGGTTGATGAGGCTTGGGAACTGACAAGGGATTAAGCTGGCTGAATGAACTTTGCACAGAGGAGTATATAATGGTTTTGTATTCCTTTTTAAACTTGCTAGCTGTCGGATTGACTATCTTAGAAGTAACATGAAGTACATATGTGGATGGTTGTGACTGTCAGGTAGAGTCAAAGTTGTGGGGGCTTGCATGGTGTGTGGATGAGTGTGTGGTCCAATTTAACAGGGCATGCTGTTCATTAGTTCTCCCTCTACTGTGCTTACTTTTTCTTTGCTTTCTAGACCCTACCTCACTCCATCTTACAGCTGGAAAGTGGGGTAAGGATGATGGTAACGACAATGATGATAACATGAAATGCCATATGAATTATTTATGGTCACATCGAGTATGCTCTTTCGATTCTGCAACATCAATGGAGCCAGGTTGCGGAGTGAGTGTTAACCCAACCCAGTGCCTTGTTAAACAGAGACTGAGAAACTGTATTGTCAAAATCTACGTGGGCATGGGGGACAAAACCCTGACGGGCCTGGAGCCTGGCAAGCATCGTAATCAACAGGGTTCCAAACCCCTTCCGCCTATGCTCATCATCCGTGCCCAGGTTGCCTATGCCCCCATATTTACTGACTGAAACCCAGGACACAGGTAGTTCCTCCTCCCCAGCAAAGGTAATATTATCCAAGTCCACTGGTGTATCTTGAGTCACAGAGGGATCCAGGTACACACCTAGGCATGGCATCTTCTCAGCACGGCGGCAGGACTCATCCACAGGCTCACGCTTGTTGTAGCGGCTCCTCTCCAGAAGCCGACGGACCCCAGCCTGGCCAAGCCGACATACCTTGTACCCTCTGCTGCACCTGCCCAAACACCCAGACACTGTTATTCTTGTAGGTTTGCTAAGATCTGATGAGGTTGGCTTGGTTTATATTAGGTTGGGGTGGGGCAACGATTGCCTTCTTTATACCCCCCCACCTTTCTTGCAATGAAGTTGCCCAGTAAATTAACAAAGTATTGCTTATTACAATATTACAGTCACTGCTCTCTATAATGATAATCTACCAATTTCTCCTATTTACGGTGTTGCAATATAGTGTTTTGTAAAATATTCCTGACAAATAATGAGGACTCGCTATACGTGAGATCCCAACCTTAGAATAACTTACTTTAATGGCTGATTGTCTAAGTGTGGATGGTAGATGTAGGTGTGATGTCGTCTCAGCTGGAAGGTATGTTTCAAGCCAAGTCCTGTCTCTCTCACTGGCTCCACTAGGTAGAATGGTAAGGCACACACGATCACACAACTCCTCCAGTCAATTATATTTGTAGTTTTCAGGGCTTCTATTAGCATGTGTATCTCCTCCTCACAGCAGAATATACCAACATTCCATAGTTCATCCTGAAGAAACAAAAATAAGAATTTACTTTAGATTACAGCACAGTATACCAACACTGCAGATGGTAGGTGGTGGCAACCATCATCCACTCACTTGATGTCTTGATGTAGTGGTGCCTACTTCTTCCTTCCCCTTTCTCATTCTCTCTCTCTGCATCTGCCCTTCTTTCCTCCTGCTTCCCTAATTCCTGTCACTTTTTATTGCTTTTCTTTCCGCTTCAGGTGGATCTACATCAAGTGACAAACCTGATGGTTTCATGTAATTCAGAAAACCAGTGACACTGCTGGGTAGTAACTATATAACCAAATTACAAGATAAGTGGAGCCTGCTATGATGCCCTTGCTAACTTGGTGGAGATGCAAATGCAGCATCCACCCTGGAAGCAAAGCTCCACACTTTTCCTTGCATCTTGCTGTGGCGAGGTGCTGTCAGCTGCAAGAGAACATCAATTCATTGCACGGGATGGCCATGCAGGGGAAGTCAGTTGCCTGCAGTTGATGGGTTGGCTCAGCCAAAAAGACTGGGGCTGATCAACAACGACAAAAAGTGGTAGGTGGTGGCAACCATCATCCACTCACTTGATGTAATGCTGCCTACTCCTTCCTCAGGTGACTCTAAACCAAGTGACAAGCCTAATGGTTCCCTGTAACCCTGGAAACCATTTACAATGCTAGGTGGAAACTGTATACCCAAATACTGTACTGTAACAGGGTGATGTGGCGTCTACAATGGTCTATCTATCTATCTAATGCCAGACGCCTCAATCCCGTTTGGGGTGGCCACAAACAAATCGCCTCCAAGTCGCCCTGTCCCCCGCCATTTCACTGCCCTGCTCCCAACTCACACAATGGTGCCCCTGTTAATTGGGAGGAAATGCAAATGCGGTGTCCATCCAAGAACCAAACCTCCATACTCTTCCCTGTGCCTCGCTATGGCACAGCCATATGTTACCTATTTCTAGGGGGCATTGGTTTGCTGCATGGAATGGCCCTGCAAGGCAGTTGCTTGCCTGTGGCTGATGGGTCTGCTCTGTCAGACAAGACTGAGGTGGCACAACAACAACAAATGTATTGCCTACATCACATGGTTAACCCAAAGATATAAGTAAAAGAATGAACCATTTCAGAATACTGTACTATACCCAGCATTAAATGGGTCATCTTAAAATTAAGAAAAAAAAAAAAAAAAAAATCACATGGGTTGTCCTGAATATCCAAAGAAAAGATGAACCCTTTCTGCATACATCATATTATGAGTCATCCTGAAGATGCAAAGAAAACTTAATTGCTCACTCTGATGACATAAATAAATTCCTTTCTTGTTGCTGCCAAATGTTATGCAGGCTATAAGGCTTATCAAACTGGAAAACTCAGTCACAGCCTTCATTAACCCCTTCACTACAAGGGACATGATTGCAAAGATGTCTTCACATTGTGGTATCTATACTGGATGACAGAGCTGCCCAGAAAAGGGCAATATCAACCTGCAGTCAACTGGTTTCATTCATATGAGCCTGGGGCCAAAACAACCATGAGACATCTTGGTGAGGAGTGACTTACTGTACCTTGGATTGCCTGATTATGACGTGAGCATGTGGACTGCTGCTGAGGGTGTAGAAAGTATCGTGTGAGGAGAAGCCATGCCCATGTTCCAGCAAGATGTTGTACATCTGTTGGCAAAAGAATCCTTGGTCTGTATTTTCGTTGGTTCAGGAAGCTCCCTAACGACCTCTTGTTGGTTCAGGAAGCTCCCTAGCACCTCTTCCTTAGAGATTTAT
Organism: Coenobita brevimanus; assembly: GCF_032717465.1. Taxonomy (NCBI): domain Eukaryota; kingdom Metazoa; phylum Arthropoda; class Malacostraca; order Decapoda; family Coenobitidae; genus Coenobita; species Coenobita brevimanus. The sequence continues at coordinate 54,068,975 of NC_137018.1, read as the reverse complement.
TTTTGGATATGGCTGACCAATATCCTTTCACACATTATCTATGCAGAGTATGGTGATACTGGAATGATTAATGTAATATGGACATAGACAGTATGGTGTAATAGGCAAAATAAGTTGCTTAGGAAAAGGTGTTAGTGAGCTTCTTTAACCAATGAGAACACGGGCCTCTTATTTTATTATTTATTTCTTTTTTACATTCTGTTTTGCTATTAAATCCTCAGTACATGAATCTGAATTGTCCACTAACCCCTTAAATCCAATGACACATTCTGCTGGCTTATCTTTGCTGCCTCCAGATGATTTTTTTTTCAACTTGGGACAAACCTCTAGAGTTTTTTTTCTCTTAATGTGGCCCAGATTTTCTTAACTTTACAGCTTATTTCACATATTTCAGTGGCACAAAGAAACAAAACCAAGGTGAACAAAATGATGACGAGATGGCATGAATATAATTATAAAGATGTCCTCGGGCACAATAGATTAACAATTAGATGTGGTACATACCTATCAACTGGAGAAGGGTCATTAAGCAAGATAACCATTTCAGGTTTTAGATTTGAGAAAGTAAGGGTCTGTGCCCTCCATCCCCCTTCCATAATTTCATGACAGTGTTCTTTGTCTTTGGTTGCACTGCTGATTGGTACCAATGAAGAGAGGTAAAAGACTTCACTGGAAAGAATGCCAAATGAATCAAACACAAAGGAGCCATATTATGTAAAAATTTACCTACACTGGTGAGTTTCTTGGGTGTGTTGAAGAGTTTTGTTATTTGGGAGACATGTTATGTGCTGGAGGTGGGATTGGAGCTAGCTTTGTGGTTAGGAAGAGAAGTGGCTGGAAGAAGTTCAGGGGGCTGTTGCCTCTCCTGACATGGAGAGGGCTCTCCCTATGTGCTAAGGGATCTTTTTATGCAGAATGTGCCAGAAGTGTAATACTGTATGGTAGTGAGACCTGGGTAGTAAAGGAAGAGGATATTCTAAGGCTCAACCATATAGTAACAACAATGATTAGGTGGATGTGCAGTGCGTCCCTGCATGCGAGGCCTGGGGGGGCTGGGTTTACAATGGAAGAGTAGAGAGGCAGGATGGAACTGGAGCGTATTGGTGTTGTGATGAGGAGATTGAGGTGGTCTGGGCATGTGGAAATGATGGGGGATGGTAAATGGGTGCAGAAAATGAGAAGCGTTAATCTTGGGGGTGGGGTTGTGAGGAGTAGACCGAAAAAGATGTGGGACAAGGTCATTGTGACATCAGGGTTATGGGAATGAACTGGGAGGCTGCCATAGATCAAGCAGCATGGAAAGCTGCCGTTAGGTGACCAAGGCTGATGAATGGAGCCTTCAAAAATGAAGCAAAATGAAACTGGACAAGTTTATACAACAGTTGCAAGCCAATTTGGCTGAAACTTTTTTTTTTCTTCTTTTTTATGTGTCCAACTCTGGGCAAGGGCTTCGGGGCATATTTCTCAGGGGCAGTGGCCTATCCCAATACCCACTAGTCCTCCTACACCTCCACATGTCACCACTTTGGTGCTAACACTCACCATTCATACTGATGGGACTGTCTCATACTGGACTGGTGTACTGGTATTAGTGGAGGTATTTTTGTGACATGTCGGCAGGTCTTCTGGTACACCAGGAAAGTCTGCTTTAATGAAATTTAAATCCTTAAACTGCTCCCTGCCCCAACCGGGATTCGAACCTGGGTCCAATAGGACTTCAGGCCACCTTTCTACTGATTCAGCCACCACCTCCTCCATGATCACACCCAGGTAGGCTGTGATCACGGATATGCCACCTTTGAAAACTGGATGGACCCTGTATGGAATGTTCGTCATATCAGTACTGAGGTCAGAACCGGGAGAAAGTGTACCATAATAATTTTTGTCAAGGTGTGCCTGTTTAAAAAAAAAAAAAAAAAAAAAAAAAAAAAAAAAAAAAAAAAGTTGAGGAGTTAGGAGGTACCAAGAGACCTGAACCTGGATTTACAGTAGAATGCAGACACTGTGAGATGTATAGTACTTGGTTAAGAATATGTATCTAGTCAAGGCATCTGACATTTCTGGAACAAATCTTTTTCCAAAAAATATCCATCAAATGTCAAAATGTGTTTATCATAAAATGGCAATATATGATCTACAATGGTAAAGTATGGTGTATTCTAGTCACACATTCATTATAAGTGCTGAAAATACACTTGGGATTTACTGCCCCACACAATGCCACTCTGGGAATAAAAACCCTTACTTTAAATGTCAGAACTTAGTAGCTTAGGGGAAATACAGCACTGGATGATGGACAGATAAACAGAAAACTCACTGTTACAGAAAATGGAAGGTATTGCTTGATCTGACTGGCCAAAGTTAGCAGCTGTTGCTTGTCCTCCACCCTGGCGAAGTCTGGCCCAGTACCACTACCATCATCACCACTACCATCACCACCACCACCACAGCACTGACTCTGCTTCATCACTGCCAGGCAATGCACATGACAGTGTTACTTGTCTTCAGTAATAGTTGGTCCACTCATTACCACACCCTGCCAAATAATGAAGTGTACTGTACAGTATTTCCCATATTTTGCAGATTTCCATGCTGAGTTCAGAAAAACATCTTCCTAGCATGTTTTCTTGGTGTACTAGGAAAAGTATATGGCAGGATACTTACTGACAGAGTAAGGGAAACAACAGAGGAATTAGTTGGAGAAGAACAAGGTTTTAGGAAGGGAAGAGGTTGTGTAGATCAGATATTCATTCTAAAGTCTTTAGTGGAAAAGTTTCTACAGAAAGGAAAGAAGTTTTATGTGGCCTTCAGCCACCTTCATGGATTTGGAGAAAGCATATGACAGGGTGGTTAGACAAGGAATGTGGAAAATATTAACAATATATGGAGTAAATGGGAAGTTGCTGAATGCCATGAAGAGTATGTAAGAGGGTGCTAAGGCTGCAGTGCGTGTGGACAGTGAACTGAGTGAATTTTTCTATTTGAAGGTTGGATTGAAAGAGAGATGTGTCATGTCTCCATGGTTGTTCAATCTGTATATTGATGGGGTTATAGAAGAGATACAAAGTAGGACAGTGTATGTTGGAGCAGCTCTAATGAGAGAGGGCAGTGTTTGGAAACTTCCTGTACTGTTGTTTGCACATGATACTGTGCCGTTAGATGAAGACAAAGGGGAGTTGCAAGGCTTGGTGAATGGGAGAGTGTGTAAGAAATGGAATCTAAAGGTGAATGTAGGGAAGAGTAAAGTTATGGTCTGCAAGAGAAATGAAGTCACTCAATGTACAGTACAGTGGGGCTGGATGATAAGGAAATGGAAATGTGAGTGTATTTAAGTACTTGGGTTGTGTGATGAGTAAGGCTATGGATGTGCAATATAAAATATTATGGAACTTCAATCTCTTGCACATAAACTAGAGTACAGTAATTGCACAACTAAAATGTTTATCGATAACGTATGAGACTACTATTTCACTCAGCACATACAGTATATGATTTCACCAGGATAAGAGGAGACACAGTACAGCCAACACAATGGACTTGCTGCTAAGTACCGGTAATGACGACCCTACAGTGGAAGACACTGTATTGGACAATCCACTGAGGAAGAGTGACCATGTCTGTATTTTCTTTCATTGTGATATTCGCGAAATAGAAAATGTAAGAGGCAGGTGTATATCTATGAAAAAGCAAATACTGGCCCGATAAGGCAATGACCCCATTATGGATTAGGTACAGTAACTGTCTTCAGAATTGTGCATTTAGGGCAAATGGACAAAGTTTAAAGTGAAATTACAAGAGGTTATTGATGAATGTATTCCAAGGAGGCAAGTCAGAGGAGCCACAAATGACAGTAAATGAACAAACGAAAGCTTACCCACGAATGGGAAACTATGGTCTAAAAAGTAAATAAAGACTTTGGGAAAAACAGAAAAATCTAAAAAAGGGAAATAAAGACAGAATATGTGCAGGTGAGACATGAAGAAGTTGATATAGAGTAGCTATAGGAGACTGAATAACCAGTTACGGAAAAAAGCAAGGAATGCACTGAAAACAAAGGAGCGAGAGATAGCAAAGAACATCAAAGCAAACCCAAAAGTGTTCTGGAAGTATGTGCGGTCAAAGACACGGACAAAATATAAAATAGCTGACCTGTTCAAGGATGAGGAAAAAGTCCTAAAGACCACTGATGACAAGGAAAAGGCCAAGGTACTTTCAGAACAGTTGGCAAGTCTTCATCAAGGAGCCTGAAGAGGAGGTACCTACTTCAGTGCTATGGGATGTGCCAGCTCTTCAACATCTCAAGCTAAGGACATGATTAAAAAGGTTATTACAAACATGATGAGAAATAAATCCCCAGGCCCAGATGAACTACCCGGTACATCCAAGAATAATTAAAATGATAATGGAGGAGCTACTTGAACCCTTTAAGATATTATCTGACTACTCATTCCATGGAGGGGAAATCCCAAAAGAACTGGCAGATTGCACACATCACAGCCATCTACAAAAAAAGGAACAAGAGTGATCCAGGCAACTATAGGCCGGTAAGTCTAACCAGCACTTTGTACAATAATGGAATCAGTCTTGCCAGAGAAAATAACAACATACCTGAAGAAACATGACTTAGTCAACAAAAATTAGTTTGAATTCATCTCTGCTGATCAGTCATGCTAGTTAATTAAGGTAGCTACTAGACAAATGGACTAATGCAGCTGACAACGGTCACACAGTGGATGTGGTTTGCTGTGACTTCATGAAGCCATTTGATCAGGTACCACACAAACAGATGCTGGGGAAAATAACAAGCAATGGTACTGGAGGAAAATATCTAGAAAGGGTTAGGGGACTCATCACACAGGGAAAACAACTACTGGTAAATGGAAATGCGTCTGACTGAAAGGAAGTTACAGGTGGTCTCCCTCACGGTTCTTGTCTTGGGACCCCTGTTGTTTGTCTCGTTCATCAACAACGGTACGACCTGCCAGAAACTGCCAAGTGACAAATATGACAGAGTGGTTTCCCTGAGCGCTAATGACACCAAGATCTTCAGGTGAATTACGAGCCAGGAGGACTGTGAAAAGCTGCAGTGATCTGGATGAGATCAGAGTATGGACAGAAAAATGGATGCTGCACTTTAATTCAGAAAAATAAGTAGCCTATATGAGGATTGGCAAGTCTGAGGCTGAAGATCAATTGCAGTATCTCTTAAACTGCACGATCAAGATGACCAAGACAGAAAAAAGATGGTTCTGTTATCGTTTCAACCCTAACAGAATTACGAGTTTTTGATCCTTTTTTTTTTATTTTTTTTTATTTTTTTTTTTTTTTATAGAAAATTCTGACACTTTTCTTCTCTGACATCGTCGGAACTCATTTTCACTTTACTCCTGAAGGTTACAGTAGGTTAGAATATGTTATGTTCAAGAGTAAAATAAAAATAATATGCGACAAAAATGCCACTGAAAAAAAAAGTCTTTGAATTGTCTAAAATACCGAAAAAAAAAGGAAATTTTTTTTATATGAGTAACCACTGATGTGAAACTGTCGTTTGCAGACCACTGGAAGAGATTAGCAAAGTCAACAAAATAATACGATTGATTCAACAAAATAATACGATTGATTCAACAAAATAATAGGATTGATTGAAAGAACCACTGTCTACCTGGACACTGCAGTATTCAAACCCCTTAACACAAGCCCTAGTGAAACTTGAGAGTTGAGACGCCGTCAAGAGACAATTCGCCGTCAAAGAAACGGAATCGAAAGGTGAATGTAGGGGAGAGTAAAGTGATGGTCATTGAGAGAGGTGACGTCAGTGAATGTACAGCGAGGTTGGATGGTGAGGAATTGGAAAATGTGAGTACGTTTAAGTACCGTACTTGGGTAGTGTGATGAGTAAGGATGGAGGTTTGGAGGGTGAAGTGCTTGAAAGGGTACAGCAGGGAAGAAAGGTTGCTGGTTCTTTGAAAGCAGTGATAAGAAAATGGGGAAGTGAGCATGGAAGTGAAAAAGTTACTACATGACAGTATTGTGATACCAACTCTAACATACGGAAGTGAAGCTTGGACGTTGTTGGAAGGACACAACTCAAGAGTGAGAGCAGTGGAAATGAGTTATTTAAGAGGAGCATGTGGAGTCTCATGGAGAGACAGGCTGACGAATGAGGATATAAAGGAGCGTTGTGGTGTTGATGTGGATGTGATAGGAAGCGTTATGAGGAACACACTGAGGTGGTTTGGCCATGTGGAGAGGATGGAGGGTGAAAGACTGACGAAGAGAGTGTATGTGAGTGAGATGGAGGGGGGAAGAGGGAGGGGGAGGCCGAGGATGAGATGGAGGGATGGGGTGGAGAGGTATATGAGAGAGAGGGATGTGAGTTGGGAGCAGGGCAGTGAAATAGCGGGGGACAGGGCGACTTGGAGGCGATTTGTTTGTGGCCACCCCAAACGGGATTGAGGCGTCTGGCAATAGATAGACCATTTCCTGCCTGGACGATTCCCCGTCATTCTATAAAAATATTAAATAATTAATACTATAATAATTATTTTTCACGGAGAACTATCAAGTTCTATGAACTATGTTCATTCAATGGTGTAGGTTTTGGAATTTGTTTCTGCTTCACTGTTGACTTTGAATAATATTCCGGCATCACCCATAGCTGTTCTCATTAATTTTTACTGGTACTACAACATCCTGTGTATGTTTAAAAATGACTCTGAAGAGATGTAAGCATATATTCATGTCCAACAGCAATTTTCAACGTCTTGTGTCTGATTGCCCATAGCGGACGCAAACTGTGGGGAAAGATATGGCTTGGCCGAATGAGTAATTAACCAGTGGCAGAAGGAGAGGTTCCAGTATTTCCATTTTTCTTTACACTGGAAACATTACGTTCTGTAAGAGCTGTCCCATCGTCTCAAAGAATAATGAGTTACAATAAAACGCAGTTGTAAATAAGAATGGGTTGAAGAGGGGGAATAATATTGTCCCAGTCAGTATATTTTTCATGCCAATAATTAGCATTTTTCCTCAGGTTTCACTTTTATAGCACACTATGTTTTCGTCCTTTCCAATAAAATTTCCATGTCAGTTTCTAACTAAGCGTGTTCTACCTCAGTTTTTTCCTGTTAAAGTTAAAAGTTTTCCTGGCAGGGGACTGCTTTTTATATTTTATTTATTTATTTATTTATTTTTACTGCCACTATCTTGTCATAGCACCCACGGTCACAGTTGTGTCAGCTGCCTAGCATAGGTCGTCCGGCAAGGTCTGAAACAATCTATCTATCTATCTGTATACCTAGGCTGCTTATAGATGGTCATCATCATCCTTCTGGATGTCAGTGGGGACTGTGTGACGCTTGTATAACCAAGCAAACCCATTTTGTAGTAATATCAGTGTTACTACATGAAGGTGTCCCTCTCCAGCATCAAAAATATAAGTACAGTTTGATAGGGACTTAAGCTTGCCTGCCTAGTCTATGGCTAGAATTGGTATCGTCGAAATCTCAAAGAAAAATCGCACGAAAATACAGATAAAATACCACAAATATATTCTCCAGAAGTCCTATAATACGCGTAAGTAACTAAGTACTCACGCCAGTTGTAAATGTGCAAAAACAGGGAAAACAATCAGTAAATGCGAGCGACGTCAGCAATATGGAGCACGAGTCTAATAAAATCTTCAATTATTTAAGTATAGCTTAATAATAAAGATATATTGCTTTATTTATTCAGAAAAATTGTAATCTCTTCAGCTAAATTCATATGAAATATATCATTGTTATTATGCAAGGGTGAATACAGACTTAGCGAAAGAACTTGAACCACTGCTGGGCGAGCATTCACGAATGTTCCCGTTTATGATAGTATATGCTCCTGTAAGCATTCGGTCTTGTTCTGGTCATGTGCTGGAATTATTCTTAATCATGGGTCATAGAGTGTGACCGCAGGGATAAAGGACTGAATAGGGAGGCTGCCAGAGATCGAGCAGCGTGTAGAGCAGCCAATAGGTGACCACGGCCGATACGCATGCAAGCATGTTGGCGCTTTATACGATACTTGCTGTCACCTTCAGTCAACTTGGAAGTGACTTTTCAAACTGGAGGAGTTAGATAGCCTACTTGTACTGTACATCCTTCGTCAACTTCTTGATTATTTATGGCCCTTACTAACATGAATTAAATCGATGTGTTGTAACAAGAAAAAGAATTAAAAAAATAATAATCTCATGTCAAATTCCATAGTATCTTTCCTACTCCCGCTGACACAATCACACCAGCACACTGAGTCGTCCCTGGAGCACATAAGATAGGGCTGGGTATCTAAACTACCCCGTAACGTAAATAAGAATAATAATCTCCAATATGGAAAGTAACTCGCTTAGGGAGAGGTACCCCGAATCCTCTAACTTGGCCTACAATTGCTGTATCTTCAACTCGAACACTGCGTTGTAACAAAAGATTAACAATAGAATAGCCTACTGTGCCAGTCACGAAGAAGTGCTGTGAAAGTGATGTTGGGCTGTAGCATTGTCTTTTTCTACCACTGGGATACGTGAAATAAACTACAAAACAAGAGATTAACACTGGAATACGGTGTCAGTAACGAAATGCTATGAAAAGGACGTAGAGGCATGGCATTGTCTTTTCCGCCATTGAGGTACGTGAAATGAATTACAAAAGCAGGGAAATCTGGACCAAATTAAGGTTAAAACACAAAAGAAAAACTCCTAAAACGACGAGAATACAGCCCCAGCTTGCAGGCAGGGGTAGCAACAAGAGAGAGTAAAAAAAAAAAAAAATCGTAGTGGCTAGTAGGCATAGTGTGTGTGTGTGTGTGTGTGTGTGTGTGTGTGTGCCAAATGCCAGCCCTGAACAGCGCAACTTCACTCAGTTTACTTGAGCTTAGCCTAAAATTTACATTACTGCATCCTGAATATTCAGTTGTAACAAGAAATTAACACAGGAACTTAGCCCTATTCTCTTTTGGGATGCAGACTCTTTTGGGATGTAGAGCATACACGCACCGCAACGAGAGGGCCAGAGCACGGAACAGCCCTTAAAACGTAACCAAGAAGTAAAAGAATCTATGCCCTTTCCATAACACTCTTTCGTTACTGGCATAATGTTTTAATGTATTATTCCAAGTTAGCATTCAGGATGGAGAAATGACAGTTTTCTACCAAATTAGAGTACAAGAG
>NC_137018.1:54047276-54057276 GCF_032717465.1 Coenobita brevimanus | reverse complement strand
GTTGGCCTTTTTTCACTATTAATGGTTTCCACAAAGATGAACTAAAATCTGGAAATAAGAAAAAGATTAAGCTCAAAAAGACGTGACGGGACTCAAAGGGTTGTGACTCAGGCCTCGGGTGACTCAGGAAAATGTGTTGAATGTGCGTGATACAAAAAAGGCAAGAAAAAAAGAAAAGCAAGACACTCGGAGGGAAACAGGAAATAGAAAAAAATAGCAAAAACTAGAAAAACTGAGGCAAAAATAAGTGGTTAATAAAACTCGAGAGAAACAAGAGCATAAAAAGAAAAAAAGGCAAGACAAAAAGCACGTAAAGCAAGACACATAGAAAAAGAACAAAATAAAAACAGCAAGAAGGCGAATATTGAAAAAGCAAGAAGAATCGAAAGACGCTGAAGTAGTACAGTGCTCTTGCGTCCATAATGAAACAAATTTATCATCGACATTGTTCTCTCAAAAAGTTCAGAAGTAATTGGACACCTATACAACGCAGAAAAAGTGATCATGAATATTCAATGTGCAAATGGAAAGGCCGTCTTGGATTCAATCGTTCTACTTAATATTTTCATTTTCGATGATTATCAGTACACGGTGTTTTGCAAGTGTTATGATGTAATGAGTATTTTAAAAGAGACATAATATAAAAACATACAGATGGACTGCTGAAAAGGCGAAATGCAACGACCGTGAAAAAGTTTTGCACAAAATTAATAAGTGTTTTAAAAGACGCATAAAAAGTACTGAAATTTCTATTCAGTCAGGCATTTCTTCCAAACACTAATGAAAGGATAATAGAGGTAAATTTGTGTAAAAAAAAAGTGTTGTATAGAATTACTAAGTGATAAAAAAGACACAGCAAAAAGTGTAGGTTAAATTCTGTTTGCAAAGACCCATCACCCTGAAATATCCCTGAAGCACATAGTTGGAAATTTGTATATGTTAAAAAGTTGCAAAATTACTGTGTTGTATGAGAAACATACTATTAAAAGTGATGGGAAGAATAGTAAGTGTTTGCAGAAGAGAGACACTAGTCTAAAGTACACCTAACTTACTCCTAATCAAACAGGGAGGTGGAATTGTTTACGTAAAAAAAAAGTGTACAAAATTACTAGGTGCCGAACTGACAGAATAGCAATAGTATTGAAAAATAAAATTCCTAAGTGTTGTTAAAAGAGACATCGCTCTGAGATAAATGGATTGCCGAAAGTACGTGCAAATGAGTGAGTGAATAAGCGCGGCCATCACGAGAGCTCAGATCGAGATCGGAGTGCGACGAAATCACCATGAGAGGTGTTGTTGTTCCCGCTGGCGTGTACTGGATGGTGGGGAGTGTCCTGGTGGCGATGTTGGTGTCTGTTTTCCCTGCCGCCGCTGCATCCATCCCCGGTAAGTGCCTGACTTGATATTTACAAATACACTTACGATCAACTCCCAGTCGTAACTAAGATCCCTGTCGTAAATGAGATTCCATTTGTAACAAAGGTTCTTGTAACTTTGGCCCTTGTAAGTTGCACTATAAAAAGAAAATATTTTTGCGGGAAGAATGGTAAACATGGGAAGATCCAGCTCTTTCCCCTTATTTTTTTGTCTTTCCTTAAAAAGAAAAAAAAGAATGGTTGGGCAGAGAATTGATCTTAAGTTAGTATATTTGTCAATCAATTGAACCCCTGCTTTCCGATGTCCATTTTTTTTTTTGTTATATACTATTCCCAGAATATTAATTTATTTTTTTTTAGCCCATGGGACACGTCTTATAGTCTTAGGGATTGATCCTGAATAGTTTCCATCTAAATCTTTCCCAGATTCAGTAAAACTGCCAGGTAGCAGCATGAATGAGTAAAATGCGGCATTGTACTGAGTCGATTACTAATCTTGTCATCCATGCTGGGTTTGTTTACATTTGGGAAACTGTGAAGCATTGAAGTTACGTAGTGAAATGGGTTAGGATGGAATGCAGAGGCAGAGTGAAGCATCAGTGTTAGGATGGAATGAAACAGAGCGAAGTATTAGTTATGTTAGGGGTCAGTATGGAATGCAGCATACGATGTGGTAAATCTGATCGGATAGAATGAAGCATTACTGTTATTTAATGAGGTAGGCTTGGATAGAATGATGCATATACTTGTGGTGAGGTGGACAGGATAGAGTGACGCATTAGTGTTATAAGGTAGGAAGAAGAAATAAAGCCAAATTATGTAGTAAAGTTCACTGAAATGGACAAAAGACCAGTGTTAATTAGCTATGTGTTGAAGTGGGCTTGGGCGGAATGAAGAATTTACGTGGTACTTCTCCATATTGTCTTCCTTCCCCCTCATCCTCTCTCTCTCTCTCTCTCTCTCTCTAACACACACACACACACACACACACACACACACACACACACACACACACACACACACACACACACACACACACACACACACACACACCGTTTATATGCCCAGCCGAAGGGACTTAGAATCGATATGTTCTGAGAAGTGGAGTCAAATAACCAGGTATCAGGATATAAATAACCAGGTATCAGGATATCAGACGGTCTGTGGTATTTGATCAATGTTCTCATGTCCTTCACTCACCCACATGCTGCTTTGTGTGTGTGTGTGTGTGTGTGTGTGTGTGTGTGTGTGTGTGTGTGTGTGTTGGGAAGAGGGAGATAGCATAATGAAATATACAGTACGATACAAAAATAAAATATAAATTGCGTTACTAAACTGAAGAGGTTAAGAGCTGAACCACCTTGCATCCCTAATAGTGGGCAGGAGTGAAGTACCTGCTTCAATATTTGACCTGCAGATTACAGCGTTCCCATGGCTGGAAAAATTATGAACAGACAAGCACGGGCAATTACCCCACTCTAAACATCTTCACCGCCATTATTTTTTTCTTAACCTCCGCCAACGAAGTTTGAGGAAATTATGCACTTAATCGTGTCTGTGTGTCTATCTGTGGACAAGATATCTCAAAAAGTTGTTATAGGATTTCAATGAACTCTGGTGGATATGTAGGTGGACAGTGGATCAAGGAAGAAGCTGATTAGATGCTGAGGTAGATCCAGATCCAGATGCAGGGAAGTGTCATAAAAATCATTTGCGTCGACGGAGGTATAAGAGCTTTTAGATTTAGTAACAGGGCAGACCAAGGCCGTAGAAGTAACTGACTGATTATGTGAGACCGTAAAAGCACTCGTCTGGTAGGAAACTCATTTAGTAGAAAATCTTAAATCTGATTGACGTTAGCGGAGGTCTCCACTCCCAGATATTTTTTTTTAAGTTTTCCTACTATCGCCAGATTTTATTAAATATGAAACACATCTCTTTTTCTGAACGGGTAAATCAGGGCTCTCTTTAGTCCCTCCACTATATAATTTATCTCCTGTGCTGAATAAATCGTCTGGTAAATATAACAGAGAAGACGACGGCGGATAAAAGGTGTTTAATTCCCAAACACTTTCACGAAGAGAGGGAACTCCCAGCCCGCTGCGCCGTTCCCCTTCTCTCTCCCTCCACCTTCCCTTCCTTCCCTGTCTCGCCCCTCTTTTCTTCCCATCGTGTCTCCTCCCCATCTGTTTTCCCATTCCTCCCACTCCTGTTGTCTTTCTGCCCCATCTTCTTTTCCTTCCTCAACCTACTTCTTCGTCTCTCCTCCTCCTCCTCCCTCCCCTTCTCTCTTCCCATCACTCCTCCCGTCCTCGCTTCGTTTCTGCTCTCACCCCTCCCATTCACTCTTCCCATTCTTCTCCCCATCCTTTCCACCCATTCACCCCTTCTTTCCACTTCCTATCCCTCTCTCTATCCTTTACCCTCATCCACTCTCCATCCCCCTCTCTCCCCTTCCTCGCTTTTGCCTTTCCCCTTCCTCTCCTTTGCCTCTTCCCTCCATCCACGCTCCCTCCCTCTCTCCCTTTTCCACACGTCTCCCCATTCACCCTTCTCTCCTTCCTTCTTCCACTCGCTCCTCTCTCCTTCCTTCTTCCACTCGCTCCTCTCTCCTTCCTTCTTCCACTCGCTCCTCTCTCCTTCCCTCATACACCTCCCACCCCCCCGTCAATGACTCCCTTCACTTCCTCGTTCCCTCCCTCTCCCTTTCATCTCATTCCTTCCTAAACCTTGCTATCTCATCCATCTCCCCTGCTGTTCCTTTAACCTCCCTCCCCCCTCCATACCTCATGCCCTCATGGCATGGTACATCAGATGGCAACACACACACACAAACACACAGACACAGACACAGACAGACAGACAGACACACACACACACACACACACACACACACACACACACACACACACACACACACACACACACACACACACACACACTGCGTCTGCAGCCTCTTTTTCCTGTTGCACCCTGCCAATTAAGCTTTTATTTATTTATTTATTTATTTATTTATCTATTTATTTTTTGCTGAATGTAAACATATTCATTCTAGTACACTGAACGATAATTTAATAAAGTTACAGGTGAACCCAGGTAGTAAAGAGGTAAGGTTCTGTTAGGCTAGAGTAGGATAGGTTAGGTTAAGTAAGGTTAAAGTTAGATTAGGTTAGTTTAAATTAGTTTTTCGCGGGCCAAGTCTGAAATCCGCGCAGGTGTCATAAATTAGGTTGACACAGGTAAGAGTAGAGGCGGTGTGATGTGGGCGGGAAAATAGTGGTTGTGGCGGTAATCCTTCACTTTGAACACACACACACACCCACACCCATCCACCCAGCCACTCACCCCCCCCCCACACACACACACACACACACACACACATACACACACACACACACACACACACACACATACACACACACACACACACACACACACACACACGCACCAATATTTCCGTCACATTTATCTTCAGTCCCGTGGCATATTTTTCATTCTTAATCAGACCACTATTAGATGATAGCGTCCAAGTTTGTAGTGATGATTCTATAGCCTTTTCACATTAACTTGGCCCAGATTTTTGTTCTTTTGCAGCTTATTTCACGTAGCTCACATGCAGAATAAGACGATATTTTGGCTCTACATCCTTTCCATAGCACTTATTCGTGACTAGCATCGTATTCTAGTGTTAATCTGTTGTTACAAGTCAGCGTGCAAGAGGGAGAGATGGCAATTTTTAGGCCAAGGTAGAGTAAAAAAATGGTAAAGTAATTTAGGAATTAAATAAGGCTTTATCGTAAACCCCTCCAGCTGGAAAAAATATATAAAAAAGAAGATTAATACATGTAGAGATAATAAAGCGATTTTTCACAGTTTTAAAAAATATATATACAAGTGTGAAAAGACCTGAAGTAGCACTGAGTTAAACGAAGGGTCTGTCTAGCCAAAGGAGTTTGAAAGTGCGTCCTAAAGTAAAATAGATAGATAGATAGATAGATAGATAGATGATAAATGTAGAGGTAGCAAAATTAGAATATAAAGTACATTCTCGTATTGAAGGTGTTAATGTTATCTTGCGTAAAGTTCCCCTCGTCCGCTGATGAGACGAAGAATCAAACGGAGAAACAGCCTCGTCAGTCGTATTTTTATGCACAACTTCAAAGACGGTGCTAAATGTGCCTGCAGGAGTGAGGAATGGGAGTTTTAGGTGTGTGTGTGTGTGTGTGTGTGTGTGTGTGTGCAGTAGTAGTAGTAGTAGTGGTAGTAGTAGTAGCAGTAGTAGTTTGTTTTCTTTTGCATATTGACATTATCTTGCATGTATGTTTACAAGGTCGATGGATTAGCTCTGAGCGTTACATGGAAGTACAGTATAGCATTTTTTTATTATTCAGTCAGTCTATTTATCTATCTATCTATCTATCTAAATATCTGTCTGTCTGTCTGGCTGTCTATATCTGTCTAATCTGTCTAAATCACTACATTTTCCAGATAGCAGCTTGAACCAGGGCATGAAGGGAGGAGAGAGAAGTAGGGCAAGGAAGGAAGGAGAGAAAATGAGGGAAGGGAAGGAAGGAGAGAGAAGGTGGGTGAGGGGGAAGGCTTAGGAGGGACGGTGAGAGAAAGAGGGAGTGTGACGTAGGAAGGGAGGAGGGAGAAAGAGGGGAAGGGGAGGAGGATCAGGAGGGAAGGTGAGAGAAAGAAGGAGTGTGAGTGGGCAGTGTCAGCCGTACACCTGCCCTGGCCACTCTCCAGGTGTGCCGCTCTGCCAGAGACAATAACACCCAGACTCTACCCCGCATAGCACGATTCCTAACACCTCTTCCTTAGCGATTTAATATGCATAATAAACCTTAACATTCTATTGTATTCTTTGTGCCATAGCAAGATTAATAATATCTCTTCCTTGGCGTTTTTTTTTTTTTTTTTTTGTTTTTTTTTGCGTAGTACACCTTACTATTCTCTTGTATTTTTCGTGGAATAGGGGCTTCGTAACAACTCTTCCTTAGCGATTTACTTTGCTTAATACACCTTAGCATTCTTCTGTATACCATTCAGTATCGACGCAGTTTGCATCAGTATCATACAAGAGGACGATAAGTTGTAATGTGCAAAATAAATCGCTAGGGAAGAGGCGTTACGTAGTCTTCAAAACTATTTAGAATACGAAATCTTAACACGGCCAATCCACACATGTTTACAAGTATTACTACAATGCGTTTGCTCTAACCTGACAGATCCCTAACCCCTTTCAGCTCGGTTGATGTCCATGTGTAGTCAGACTGAAGGGTCGATTCGATTAGTAACCAAGGAGACTCGTTCCTATCTCATGAATAAAGGAAAGTAGATGAGTGAGCTGGAGGCGAAATATTCCAGTATGACCTCTCTCTCTCTCTCTCTCTCTTTAAGGAAGAAGGAACCAAAGGCCAGATCCTGAAAAACTGTTCCCTACAAGAAAAAATAAAAACGTTTCTTTGCTTGAAACTTGAAGCAAATGATCGCAGACATTGACTTTTATCTCATACACACTGGGACGATGTATGACCTGGGTTCGTATTTTCGTTGATTAAGGAAGCTCCGTAACACCTCTTCCCTAGCGATTTGTTTTACCTAGTAAATTATCCTTTTGTACATTATTTTTGCAGCTTGTATCATTTCAGTATCGAGGTGGTTCACATATATAACGCGCAAGAGAATAATACTGTATACACTCAGGCTCCTATGACTCACTCTCAGTTGAATAAAGTCGTCTAGCTTTAGATGTTACAAAAACCTAGAATTTTCCTGACCATGAGGATTAATGGTCTCAGTATTAACACCCTCAGGCTCCTTTAATGACTCCCATGTCAGTAAAATCGTCTGATGTTAAGTGGAATTAATACTATAGTGGTTCCGATGGTGATAATTTTTTACGCGCCAAAAACGGTAAGGAAGAAGCGTTGGGGAACCGTCTAAGTCCACTGGCGTGCAACCTGAGTTTTTTTTTTTTTTTTTTTTTTTACTGCCTGTCACAAATATACGACCAAACGGAATTGAAGACTGTTCCTGTTTACGACCATTCTCTGTCAGAAGTGGATGACCAAACGGAACTTAAGATTGTCTCTGTTTATGGGTATTGTCACTCAGAATCTACGACCAAACGGAACTGAAGACCATCTTAATTTATGCGAGTACTGTGTCAGAAGTGTAAAATCAGGCACAATTGATGGCAGCTTGTATTTATGGGTATTGTTTGATATATATAGTCAACGGAATGAAAGAGAGTGGCTCTTTTTATTGTCTTGCAGATGTATGAGACGAAACAACGATGAAGGTCGTTTCTGTTTATAAGACATGAACAGACCATACCTTCAAAAACAAGAAACATATATAAAAAACAAGACAAACAGACCAAACCTTCGAAAATAAGAGAGAAAACAGACGAAACCTCTAAAAACAAGACCGAAACAGATTAGACTTTCAAAAACAAGAGAGAAAACAGAGCAAACCTTCGAAACCAAGACAGAAACAGACCAGACTTTCGAAAATAAAACAGAAAACAGACCAAACCTTCAAAAACAAAGGAGTGGCAGACCAGACCTTCAAAAACAAGACAGAGAGAGACCAGATCTTCAAAAACAAACCAATAACACCTCAAACCCTCTTAGCCGCGGCCCCCAGCGTGACGGGAAAAGGTTTGAATCCCCAACCTCCCCCTTTTTGGGGCCGAGTCGCACTTTCCACCGTCGCAGCATCGCCTCTTAAACTCGTAAACACAGTCCGCACGCGGCACTCTCAACGCCGCTGCTTGGGAATGGTGGTGACCGTGCCAAGTGTGTGTGTGTGTGTGTGTGTGTGTGTGTGTGTGTGTGCAAAATAGGGGTGAGGTGTATGGTGAGAGAAGAGGAGAATAAGGAAACAAGGAGGGTGACACACACACACACACACACACACACACACACACACACACACACACACACACACACACACACACACACACACACACACACACACCAATCTAACTGTTTTATACCCCAACATTCCCGGAGTCCCACAGTAAATCAGCCACCCTCCTGCCCCGTAGGACGGAAACTCTACGATTACTACCAACCACAGGAGTGCTGCTTCATGCTCGATTTAATTCCGCTAAGATTGAAGGTCATGCAGCACAGTCAGGCACAAAAGCTAGCGATATCATCCACTGCGTCTGCTTCACGCTTAGGGCATGTCCGTCACTTTCTTCTTCTTCCACGGCCTCTACATCACCCCTGGGGCATGTTCGTCACTTTTTTCTTCCTTCCCCGCGTCTAAGATACATCACACTTCGGGCATGTCTGTCATTTTCCTCTCGTTTTATTGCGTCTTCTTCGCGCCTGGGGCATATTCGTCACTTTCTGTCCTGACGCGTCGTGGCAAAGGGAGTCAGCTGTAGACAGAGAAATAAACCAAGCCTTCTCATCCAAGGAATATTATTCAGCAGAGTAATGTGAGAAGCAGAAAAGGTGAAGTATTAGGACAGAGAAATATAAGAAGCCTCTCTCAGTTCAGGAATATCAGCCAGCAGAGAAAAGCGAGAAGAAGAAGAGGTGAAATGTTAGAAATATTAGCCAGCAGGGGAAAACGACAAGCAGAAGCGGTGAAAGGTTAGGAATATTAGCCAGCAGTGGAAGGTGAGGAGCAGAAGAGGTGAAACAGAAACTTTTGCCCTCTGCCTTACGTTTGCCAGTGCGAGTCCGTGAGAAACGACCCCCAATTTGTAAGAGTAGCCATCATCGTGGATTACTAGGTGGCACAACGAATGTCATAAGATCAGAGGGACGATACGAGCTTGTTAGAAGGGGATCGGGTTGCAAGGAGAGAGAGAGAGGGGGGTGGGAGGGAAGAGGAAGTTGGTCTGTGTATTAGAGGAGCTAGAAATGAGAAAGGGGAATGCGTCTTTAATGGATTTGTTAATTAGGTATGCGAAGTTGGGGTGGGGATGGTGAGGTGTGTGTTGGGGTTGTGTGTGTGGGGGGAGGGTTGTGTGTGTGTGTGTGTGTGGGATTGTGTGCGTGGGGGGTTTTGTGAGTGTGTGTGTGTGTGTGTGTGTGTGTGTGTGTGTGTGTGTGTGTGTGTGTGTGTATGGAGGCAAGGTTAAGTCGTGTGTGTGTGGGGGGTGGAGGGGTCTAGTTGATTGGATCGTATGTGTACGTGTATATATGCGCGTGTGTGTATGTGTGTCCGTGTAAAGGTCCATAAACACGCAAACTTGACCACTCTGAGGGAGAAGGACACATGAAGAAAGAGAGAGCACCAAAAAACAGGATTGCAATGACTTTTTAATGAGAAGCTCGTGTGTGTTCGTGCCAGTGCTCTCTTTCAGGGGTAAAACTTGATTACAAACACCGTACACTCATGAAAAATATAAATAAAATGCAGAAAAATACATAGATACATAAATGCCCTTCAATCGTAAAACTTCATTACGAACACCGTACCGTTATAAAAGTATGTAAATAATTCAAACATCACATCGTCATAGAGATACAGAAATAAATAATAAATGAATAAATACATATACAGATATATTTATAGATACATAGTAAATACAGGAACACATGTAAATACAAAGACACAAAAATATATGAATTCAGTTCTGTATTTCTCCC
>NC_137018.1:54029776-54044776 GCF_032717465.1 Coenobita brevimanus | reverse complement strand
GTCATACGGGGTGACCAGATACGACACTCATGCCAAAAATATCGGATTCGCAAATACCCTTACGATCAATTTCCTCTCGTAAGTGTAAAATTGGCCACTTGCTAATTTTTGGCCATAATGAAGATGAAAAATGTGGACATTAATAATTTTTTGTAGCAGCAGCACAAATTGCGCTTCAAATAGAAAAAAAATATCGCGTGAAAATAGCTTTGACATTATATCAACTACTTACTGAACAACGAATCGATTTAGCCATAAATAAGAAAAGTACATTATCGAGGATCGTCCATCTTATCCCAGTGTGTGAGAAATTCCTTACACATTTTCTTTATTCACTGCTGAATCGAAACATACCATTCTTCAGCAGGTACTTGATGTTATGTCAAAGCAATATTCACACGATATTAATCTATCATAAACGCAGTCTGTGCTAATTCTGCTAATATTATCAGTGTCGATATTTTCAACTTCTTTTGTAGCCCACACCTTCGCAAGTGGCTAATTTTCTCACCAGGAAATTGTAGGAAAGGAGAGTGTTAAATCTCCCTTTGTCAGATTCATCCAGTAATAATAAATCAGAGTTACGACACTTAATCGACAATAAATATGTTCAGAAATATCACTTCAGGGGCACCTCACCTCATATCCTGCCAGTCAGTCCTCCATGTCTGCCTGTCATGGCAGTGGTTTTCTTCTGAACTAGTAACAGTGAACATAGCGGGGGAATGTGAGAGGTGAAAAAACTGGAGACAATTTGTTAGAAACGATAAGTACTGGAGGATATATACATATACTGTATATATATATATATATATATATATATATATATATATATATACAGTATATATATATATATATATATAGAGAGAGAGAGAGAGAGAGAGAGAGAGAGAGAGAGAGAGAGAGAGAGAGAGAGAGAGAGAGAATTACGCAGTACTTGGCACGAAATAAAAGTGCAGCTCTCTGAAACGTACACGTGTCCCTAAGTAAACACGCACACACACACACACACACACATGCAAAAAACGGACACGCACCATTACAAGTACAAAGACACACTCGACAGTCCTTGAGCGATAAATCACATACCATCCCTATTTTTTGTCAGTACACACACACACACACACACACACACACACACACACACACACACACACACACACACACAAGAAAAAACAAACTCCTTCCCCAGTACCTTAAGATTTCCTCTGTTTTTCAAGGTTTTATCAGTATTTCACAACACCAAGCGCCAGTTTAAGGAAGGAATTTACCCTCAGAAAAACCTTCCCTTCTACATACCCTCTCTTTTTTATCTCCCTCCTCAGGTATCTTCCCTTTCTGTCTGTCATGTTTTCTGTCGTTCTTTGTTTTCATGTCTGATTTTTTGTCTTTGTCTGTCTGTCTGCCTTTTTTTTTCTCTCTCTCTTCTCAGGTATCTTCCCCTGTGTGTCTTTAGAGTCTCCTGTCTTTCTCCTGTCAAGCTGTTTCTTTTATGCATTTCTTATCTCATGTCTTCCGTCTGTTTCCCATCTCTTTAGTCTCCTGTCTGTCTCGTCGTCTCTTTCACCCATCGTATTGTCTCTGGGCCTTTCTTCTTCCTTGTCTCCAGTCTTTTTCTGTCTTCCTTCCTTCCCGTCTTTCTCTTTTCTTTTTCTTTTTTTTTTAAATCGTGTTCGTAGGTATTTTTTCTTAAGTCTATCTCCTATTTTCTCTCTCGTTCTCTTTTTCTGCCAAATTCTCCTCATCTTTCTTTCTCGTCTTCCATATTTCTCCAGTTCTCCTTTTCCCTTATTTTTCGTCGCCTTTTTATTTTGTCTCATATATTATTATTATTATTATTTTTTACCCCGAACTCTCGTCGCCTCACTTCTTGTCTCATTTTCCTCTCCTCTTTCCCTCTCATAATACACTTTGTCTTTCCTGTTTCCCTTTTTCCTCTTCTTTTTCTTCTCTCTCTCTCTCTCTCTCTCTCTCTCTCTCTCTCCCTGTTGCCTGCGTAACCCCTTCAGTATCATTACTTTTTTATATTATTATTATTGGTACTGTAGATTGATTTTATGCGGCTTGGGAGAGACCTATTGCAGGGGATGAGAAAGATATATATATTTTTTTTCCAGTAAACACAAGATTTTTACATGAGAAAGATATATATATTTTTTTCCAGTAAACACAAGATATTTACATGAGAAAGACATATATATTTTTTTTTCCAGTAAACACAAGATTTTTACGTGAGAAAGATATATATATTTTTTCCAGTAAACGCAAGATTTTAAAATGAGAAAGATATTAATTTTTTTTTTCCCAGTAAACACAAGATTTTTACCCATCGAAAAAGCACCCAGACAAAAGAGGTTAAGAGCTATTGTGTAAAAAGGAGCCAGCTGGGAAAATTTAAGGGTTGAAATAGTTGAGTGTCAGGGCGTCAGGGGGGAGAGACGAGACGAGGGGAAAAGAGGGGAAAAACTGTGTCGGGGAGATGGTATTGCTGGGCCGTCTCCTCCTTTCTTTCCCCCACCCTCACCCCTCTCACATGCTTTCCCCAAATTTCACTCCCTTTCCCCTCCCTCATCCATCACCCTTCTCCCCCCCCTCTGACCCCTCTCCTTGCCCACCCTGACTCATCTTCATCTCTCCTTCACTCCTATTTCACCCAATTCCTCACCCTTCTCTTGTCTCTCTCTCTCTGTTCTCACTCTCTTCTCTCCTTTACCTCCCATCTCTCCTCCATTTTCCCGTCCCTCTTCCCTCCCTTCCTTCCTTATCCTTCTCCCTACTCCCTCTTTCATTCGTCGTCCCTTCCTCCCTCATCCTCTTCCCTCCTACCCTCATCCCTCTTCACTCATCCGTCGCCAGTCCCTTCCTTACCTCTCTCCCTTCCCTTCCTCACCCCTTCCCTTACCTCCTTCACCTCTCTCCCCTCCCTCCCTCACCCTTCAACTTTTTTTCTGGTTGACATCGCCCTGCACTCCAGCCCACCCACACTCTACCTCCTCTGACACCACCCACACTGCACAGGACACACCACACACCATCTACACCACCCACACTCTACCATCAACACCCTGCCTGACACCACCCACACTGAATTTGACACAACACACACTCTATCTGCACCACGCACACTTCCCTCCACACCCCGCCTAACACCACCCACACCACCTTAAATTGGCACAACACTCCCTCTACACCACCCACACTACCATCCACACCCCACCTAACACCACCCACACGACCTTAAACTGACACAACGTACACAGTTTATCTACGCAAGGGATGAGCATACCGTCGATCGCAAGCCAGTCTCCAGCAGTCCACAGGCTCTAGTCCAGCCTTAGTAAAGAATAAGTAGACTGTAAATCATGTATATATATTTTTTTACGACACCTACATACAGCACAGGAGCGAAGGCAAGCGGTAATAGGCTACTTATTCCAGGAGTTAAGCCAATAATACCAGATCCCTTTGTGGTATTACGCTACCTGTAAACCCCAACCACACCCTTATTATATGATACCTTTTTCGTCCCTCCGGTTCAAGCACCTTAACTCACTAGACCACCAGGCATCTCTATCGTAAGCTAAAGAAAACCGTCTGGAAGATAGCAAGGATTACATAAAAATACATTCTTTGGCTAAGGTGTTAAGAGACAGTACTGTGCTTGATGTGTGTTGCTTGTATGTGTGTGTGTGTGTGTGAGAGAGAGAGAGAGAGAGAGAGAGAGAGAGAGAGAGAGAGAGAGAGAGAGAGAGAAGAGGGAGTTGTGTGTGGTAGGATGTGCCGTGTCGTGTGTCGTGGGGATGGGAGGAGGAAGAGCAGAGGCAAAGTAAATGATGATACCTTCCTTCTCCCTAATTACAAACTCCCCACGACTTCCCGACCCTCTCTTGAAGGAGTACGGAACTTCATTTGGACCAGTGCCTAAGAAATTGAGGTTAGCCACGTCTAGGATTATACAAGTCTTAGCAATTTCGAGGGATTTAAATATTTATCTTATTCACTACACTATGTCTCTTTTGAGGACCTCGGTGTCAGGAGAGCGAATTTACCAACCACCCACTTTTGTGTCATGCTGTAAGAGATTAGCCAGGTGCTGTACTGAGTTTTTTTGCTTACTAAATTTCCTGGGTTTTGAGACTCGGTTTATCAAGAGACGCAGAGGATGAATACCGAGATATAAAACACACACACACACACACACACACACACACACACACACACACACACACACACACACACACACACACACACACACACACACACACACACACACACACACACACATCCTCAAACATCTAAACACACACACTTAGATTAATCCCTTTTCTAACGCCAAAAAGCTTTATATAGAGCAACAAAGCTCATCTCACCGGTAAATACTGCATAGACTGAAAGTGCCCCCTGAAAGCAAGGCATATATTTTTTCTCCCATAACTGACAGCGCTACATGCCGTGTGACCCAAATGTGTCTTGTGTCTTAATGCAAGCACAGTTTACGTTTCTTCCCGATTATTTGATATTTAACGTGGCTTATATTTATCAAGCGAAAGGATGTCATATTTGTTTTCTTTTTAACACATCCAGGTAATTTTAATCAGCTGGGAGAGGTCTGACTTTTTGAAGGGGTTACTGAGAGATTTAGATATATAATGATAGCCTTACATAGTTGTCTAGGTCAGTGACTTTTCCATGCTATAGAATTCTAATTTATATACATCGCAGTTCATTGCTGTCTACGTCATTTTTTTCCATGGTATAGAATTACTACCTATGCTAACTTCTCACAATGTCCTAGGTCAGTTTTCCATACCATAGAATTCTGATCTATTCATCCATCTATCTATCTATATCTATCTGTCTGTCTGTCTATCCATCTATATATCTATCGTTACTACTGTTATCTAAGTCGCTTTCCATACCATAGATTTTTGACCTGCACAATACGTATAACTCGACTTAATCCTTTCAGTGCGAATGGTCTCTCGAGAACCGAATAAAATAACGTAGAATAGTTAAGCTTAAAGTATATCAAGAGGTTGTCTGAAGGGGTTTGCCCCCCCCCCTCTCTCTCTCTCTCTCTCTCTCTTACCCATGACGCGCCCCCCCACCAGAGCCACTTCCATCTTCGCCCCTCATATCATTCTCTGCACCGTATTATAATGTTTCCTCCTCGCCCTCGCTCTCCTTCTCCTCCTCCTCCTCCTTATTCGTACTACAGGAGGTACATTCAACAGGTTCTTTAACAAATGAGAGGAAAACAGAAGCTAAAGATGGGGGAGATAGTGATTGATAGAAAGACAAATAATATGGACGCAGGAGCTGTACTTTCGCCGGGTTAGGACGCATTTTACCATCTCTTCCCTTATCTTTTTGTTCTGCGTATGAAATGTTAATGTTATAGTGTATGTTATTTAAAATATGCGGATTATATATATTAAACGTAAACATATTGGCTCTTTGAGTTTTACAGTCTTATATTTCAGACTTTTTAAAATTCGACTGTTTTATTTGATAAGTAATAATCTCTCATGAAGTCTCATTTAAGCCACAAGTCCTTCTTAACGGCGGTTAGGGAAGCTCCAATAACTCCTCTTTACTGTTTTTTTTTTTTTTTCTGTTTCTGCCCCATTACTATATTCATGTGTGTTATGATATTAATGGGAAATTTAGAAAATAAATCGCTTAGGAAGAGGTTTTAGGGATCCTCCTTGCCCAGCGAGAATATAGCTCCAAGATATTTCGTCCTGCCCAGTAAAATAGTCTAAAATTCTTCCCCCAAGGTTTAATATCTATACTGATCACTGCGACAAAGAATCTCTATTTTTTTTTTTTCTACGCCAGACTTTATTTATTTTAGGGAATACCCTTTTGTAGAGAAGAGGCTGAAGTGTAAGAAACAAATATAGTCATCAAGGAACATGTGCTAGGGAACTTCAGGTTTACGAAAATAAGACGCACTAGAAAGTAACAATCAGCCCCTCTCCGAACGATCAGGAAGTCATGTCGCCTTTACTATTCTTTCTTCATGGACTTCGACAATGAGCATCACAAACCCCAGCAGCCGACACTTATTTTCCCACAGATCATTGTCATCAGTGTCATTTGTTTCGGATTCACCAGACTAATTTTCAAAACGCATGGAGGGAAAAGCAGGAAAAGCGACAGAACTTAAGTGTCCGACAGTACCTCCCCCACGCCACTCCAGCCATCTAGCCATGACTGCGACGCCCCACCTACCTGATCTACTACAGTATGTGACTATTTATACACACACTGGTTGGGCACTACTTGTACAGCCAGCGCCATTGTCAGCGAACATTCAGCCATACACAGACGCGGGCAATCATCTTTTTTACATGTCTGAGGCTCCAAATTAATGATTACAACACTGCCAGCCCTCTTGAATATTACTGATCAGTTTGGCAAGCTCCTTTTAGATTCTATGCAGTTTTGAGAGAACCTGCAACTGTATACAGTTAACGTAAGTAATCTTTTTTACACATCTTAGGCTATTGGTTAGTCTTCCCAATCTTCTTGAGTATTTATGGTTAAAGTAGAGAGATATTAAGGTTATACACGTGAGGCTTGGAAATATGGATTTGAGATTACAGCCCTTGCAACTCACTTAAAAATCACTGGAGAGTTTTAAAATATCTCACCAGGTTTTACACGTCAGAGGCTTGGAACTAATGATGCTAGAATTCATCCCTCCTAAACCACTCAAGTATTTATGGTAAAGTTTATCAATATCTCATAAGACTTGATTCAGTTTCGATACATGTAAACAACTTTTGACGCAGCTGAGGCCGATGGGGTTACGAATGGCTTCCGGTTCTCTGGGAGCGAATAATTCTAACAGATATTTTCCTGGTATATCTTTAGAGGACCCTGTTTTTTTTTTTTTTAATCTTAAATTACTCATGCCGACAGACAGTAACTCCAAAGGTATCGTTATTCTTCCAATTTTTTATCTTAACATCCACAATATTTCTTCCACATTCTAACGTTTGCCGCCATGATTTTTCTCTAACCATTTGAATTAGAGAATGTCATCGGAGCGAAAAAGTCGAATATTTTACCTTCATCATCATCATCATCAACATCATCAGCTTACTATTAACTTCCATTTTCTACCTCAGCTTCACCTATTTTTTTCTTATTTACCTTAACATAACCATGGCGACATCGCTCCACATTATATCGTGACTCTTCCACTATTTTTACTTCCACATTTATAGAACCTCTCTCTCTCTCTCTCTCTCTCTCTCTCTCTCTCTCTCTCTCTCTCTCTCTCTCTCTCTCTCTCAGCTTTTTTCTTAACTTTAAATCACCCATGGCGACATCACTCCACCTGTAACGTTATTCTTCCATTTTTTTTTTTTTCCGGACAAACCGTCAGTTTGGCCGTTGACGCTGGGAAGAACTTTCATTGAGCGTGACGGATGTTTATGTGTGTGTGTGTGTGTGTGAGAGAGAGAGAGAGAGAGAGAGAGAGAGAGAGAGAGAGAGAGAGATGGCAAATGGCGTGAGATGTTTATATGTGATGGCAGTATAAGGCAAAAAACAAGAGTATGAGAATGAAAAGTTATATGGAACGTACAGTCGGTGGAGAAATTTACAACTGACGAAGTGCAGTGAAAAACATATCTCTGCCAATGCGTGTTTCAGATGGTTCGATTTTTCCGGTAAGTATTCTTTCGAGTTTGGCGAAATACAATGTGTCTGTTACCTAAGGCGATGCTTTGAATTTCCCGCCCGCCCCTCACTCTCGCCATGATACATAACACTTATGTATGTGTATTTTCCTTGCTTTTTTTTCCCTCCTTCCATTTGGCAAGGGGTGAGGGAGGATAAAGAGTAGGGGAAAAAGAGAGAGCATAATGGGATTGGAAAGAGGGTGCCGGGATGAGCTGTGAGTGAGAGGCTTTGATGTCTGTTTTGGCGAGGTTGAAAGAAGAGTGAGATTTGACTTCTGGCGGTAGGTATGTAGATAGATAGATAGACAGATAGATAGGTAGATAGACAGACAGATGGATGAGTAGGTAGATAACTAGACAGATTGCTTGCTGGATAGATAGATAGGGAGACAGAATTTGACTGATTCATGGATGGATGGATGCATGGATAGATATTAGAACAGAATAATAAAGCTGATTGAATAAAAAGATATCTATATCTATCTATCTATCTATGTAGATAGACAGATAGATAGATAGATTCTGAATAATACAAATTACAAATTGTAGAAGTGTGTGGTGTGGCAGGGTGTAGTATGAGTGGGGTGTGGCAGTGTGACGTGTGTGTGTGTGTGTGTGTGTGTGTGTGTGTGTGTGTGTGTGAAGCAATTATCCACATGGTTGGCCACAAGACATCAATTTGGCAGCCTCCATAGGCGTCAATATACTCCCCCCAACCCTCAACTTCACAAATTTCGCGCCGATGGTAAGTCAGGTCTGTGTGATCTTTTTAACCAGTGTCAGGGTAGGTGGTGTGCAGTTGCCAGCATGGGTTCCTGTGCCCTCTCTGTCGTGTCTCATCTTGCTTGCGGAGTTTGGGACAGAAATTCACCTAGCTTAATATTTTACCTCTTCTGCGTCTCGCTTTCCACTGCTGGGTATTATTTCTAAACTGGAAGAAGCGTGATATGTTCCCTTGCCCAAAGATGGTATTTCACCTTTCCTACATTTCGTTTTCCTTAGAGAGCTAATATTCTTGCTGAGAGAGATTTGGTACCTTTCCCTATCCTGAGGTGAGTCTCTTTGAAATGATGCGTGAGGAAGGAAAATGACAGACGTGCCTCAAGTACCATAGAATGTAGACGCAATGGAATAATAGGCTAGTTTTTTTGTCCACCACTACATAGCGAGAGAAATAAGTATCTTCCCAAAGTTTGACGAATACTTAGCGGAAAAGTCGAATAAAAAAACGCACCGGTAGAGATAGGGTTTTCATTGTATTTCGCCAGTTGTAAATGTTCTTCAGACGGAACTGGGAAGAGAGTTATTTTCTCTCTCCGTACCCCTTGCTTGGCGGCGACTCACAACCCCTTATATCTCTGGCCGTGTTCCGTGTGTCACTCCAGTACAGTTTATGCTAGATGCTCAATCTTACGCCTTGAATAAAATGCTATACCTCCTCCCCCCTCACCCCATTCCCTGCCCCCGTCTCCTCTCTCATCATCCCCTCCCCACTTTTTTTTTTAGCGTACATCCGTCAGACACCCTTCACTGCGAGGACATAAATGAGTAAATAAATAAATAAATAAGTTAATTTAATGTTAGGAAAGAGTTTTTGAATAGAAAGGGTTATAATTATTGTTACTTATCGTTTTCCTTACTAGAGGTCGTTCATATCAACAAATGGTGTGGTGGCAACTTAGTAATTCCAGAACAAAATAGCTGGCACTAAAATGAAAGAAACGTCACCACCGAAAGGGTTAAGAGCTTCGTGTTTATAATCCGTTTTTACCAGATGTTTTTTAATAGTTCTAGAAAACGATAACCTAGCCCCGGGTCCCTACGCATCACAAAGAGGGTAAAATATGGGATTGCTGTCACTGTTCGAACGTCAGAAGGCTTTTATTTTAGTCGTGACATTTTCTCCAGCTACTTTATAAGCCAACTCGCCATCTGCTATAATTCTGTCACGTATCAAACTATAGGCTGCGGAGGGAAGGGTTTGGCGGTCGTTATAAAAGAACTTATGGAGAAATTATCGGCAAATTATATCCGTCTTGATATTGTGTTTTATCTGAGGAGACGATAATTTCCACTTGAGGCCTGATAATACGGGGATAATTTGTGTGTGTGTGTGTGTGTGTGTGTGTGTGTGTGTGTGTGTGTGTGTGTGTGTGCAAAAGCTTGTGTACTTGTATGTAAGTGCTGGTGATGGACGCCTTCACGTGGTGGCTTTTATATAAATAGGGCGGCTCCACTGTCTGGTAAGAAGAGTACAAACCTCAACTCCCTCCCCATCCCCTGAAGGAAGGATAGGTGGACTGCAGGAGAAAGACAGCCTCAGCCTGCAGTTCACCGGGTTCAGATGAGCCTGGGACCAACACCACATCAAAAGCAAACTCGTATATGCCGCCTTGCATCTTCAAAGTAAAGAAAATTTCAATATATATATAGGTATAATTTCTTGGATTTAAACAACACAGCTCCATGATATCAAGATTCAATATAGCCAAGGTTTATATTATGTCCCTCTGGCGAATTATCAGCGTGGTCAGACTCTTGTGAATAATTCTAACATAATTCTAATACTGCCTTTGCTTCAGTGGCCAAAGACGTTACTTATGAGCGGGGTGTTGCGTCAAGGCCTCACACACACGCACAGACATACATATACATACATACGCCTACATACATACACATGCCAAGCACACATGCATACGTACACACATACGCATATTCTCTCTCTCTCTCTCTCTCTCACACACACACACACACACACACACACACACACACACACACACACACACACACACACACACACACACACCTGCCGCTGCACAGAAGAGGCGCCCTTGACAAATTTTCGCTTTGTCTAGATCACAGACACCCGCACTTTTACGTCCGCTCATTATAATACCTGTCTTTATGTGTTGACTGGTTCGTAGGGAAAAAAATAATGTGTTATTCTCCTTCGTTCCTACTTCTCTCCTCTCTCCTGCCTTCCCTCCTTCCCTCCATCGCTTTCGTAAACATTCTTCCTATCCCTATTCGCCTTTCCCTTCCTTTTCCTTCCTTTCTGTTCCTCTTTTCCCCTCCCTACTTTCTCCCTTTCCTTCCTACTTTTTCTTCTCCTCGCTGTCCTTTCCTTTCCTCCCCACTCTTCTTAGTTTTTGCTCTCTTTCCTCCCTACCTCCTCCTTCTCTCCATTCCTACCTCTTATTCTCTTCCATTTCCTCCCTCCCTATCTTCTGTCTTTATCTTCTTCCTTACCTTCGTCTCCTCTTCTCCCATATCATCACTCTCAATCTTTTTCTGTCTCTACTTCCTTCGTTTCTCCTCCTTTCCCTCCTTTCCTTCTTTCCTTCCTTCCTTACCAATTTCCTCTCTCCTTACATTTTTCCTTCCCCTTCCTCCCCCGTCTTTTCCTCTCTTTCCTTCCTTCCTTCATCTCTGTCCTCTCCCTCCCCCCTTCCCTCCCTCCTTCCCTCAATTCCTATCCCTTTTCCTCCTCCTCACCCAATTTTCATTTCACCTCTCCTATCCATGTATGAGAGAAGTATCCATGAATGTGTGTGTGTGTGTGTGTGTGTGTGTGTGTGTGTGTGTGTGTGTGTGTGTGTGAGGGGGTAGGGGTAGAGGAGAGATGGTGACAGTATATACAACACACTAAATCTGTCAGCACACTCACAGCTGCTGGCACACACACACACACACACACACACACACACACACACACACACACACACACACACACACACACACACACACACACACACACACACACACACACACACACACACACACACACACACACACACACCGCCTGTCACCTTCTAATGTCTTTACGGTCTGCCTGTCATTGAGTCTCTTAATTAACCAATATTAATGTGAATTCTACCCAGGGACGACTTAAGGAACCATTCACGGGGACTCTCTCTCTCTCTCCCTCTCTCTCTCTCTCTCTCTCTCTCTCTCGACGGGGGGGGGGTCATCTAAAAAAGCTAAATTTGATTACTTTTGATGTTATTTTAATCCCATATTGAGTTGGGTGTCATCATTACTCCTTCACAGAGACTCCCATTTTCGGGTGCTTGAGAGGGGCGCCTTCACGTGCTGGCATCTACATAACCAGGTAGCTCCTCTGGCAGGTTATATTAATGACAGAGGGGAGGAGGGGAGTCGCCACAACCAGCAGCCACCCACCGATTCGTGCCCAGACTCTAATTGAGATCAGACTTATAAAAAAAATGGGCATAATTGTGATGAACGCCCATGTTATTTTACGCTTGTGATCATAGGGTGGCGCTAATCGAAGAGGAGTTACTTTTTTGGTGATGAAGTTCCTAAATTTATGTCTGCCTTGCTGGGGGGACGAACGATCACAAGTTATATTCTGCCAGCTTCGAATCTCGCCGAGTTTGTGTGGTTGACTCTCAGGCTTGCGTACTTCAGTCAAATAACCATTACCACATCACTGTCGTCTGCCACTGTCTTGTGTTTAATCGTCTATGTCTAAACTGTCTCTGTCGTAACCTATTCCCTTAATTCCCTCCTATGATTATCTATCTATCTGTCTATCTATCTGTATCTGTCTGTCTTTCTATCTTTATTTACCATCTTTAAGGGACTGTATGAAGAGACTGCTAGGGATCGAGCAGCGTGGTGAGTCGTCTTAAGATAACCAAGGTCGACGCATGCAAGCCTGTTGGAGTCTTTATAAACGAACGAGCGAACGAACGAAAACCCTCTGACTTCAGGCTAATCCCTCTAGTTAAACAAAATTCCCCGGTGGAAGCCTAAATAAGATACATAAATGTGTCCAAGGCGGGGAAATAGCTGAGCGAGACTGCATATAACTCCAGTTTCTATGATTTCTCTCAGGTGTGCAAAATCTTTAGGTGTTAGCATGAGAGAAATTCCAAGATACATCGAGCAGCGTAAGGTTAAATGAACTGACAGGTGAATATAATATCTTTTTAGACGCTTTGCATCATATACTTCAACAAACATGAGCTGCAGATGAAGAGGTAAACAATAAACAGGTAAGCAAACATCCAGGTGTACGCAGGTGAGATTTTTCGGCTCTGAAGTGATAAACAGGTTGATGGACGGTGCCTGGCTGTGTGTGTGTGTGTGTGTGTGTGTGTGTGTGTGTGTGTGTGTGTGTGTGTGTGTGTGTGTGTGTGTGTGTGTGTGTGTGTGTGTGTGTATGTGTGTGTGTGTGTGTGTGTGTGTGTGTGTGTGTGTCGGGTGTGGCAGGGAAGGCTTGAGTTACAGGGTATGCTGCCAGGATGTGAGACATCATAGTGACGGGCGTGGTGATGTGGTAGGCGTGGTGTTATGGTGTGGTGATGGTGATGTGGTGACTTGGTGAGTTGTGATGTGATAGAGGTGTTGTGGTGTGATTGTGGTGTAGTGGTGGTAATGTGGTGACTTAGTATAGTGTTTTCGTGTGGTGGTGATGACTTGGTGTGGTGTTGTGGTGTGGCGGTGGAGTTGTGGTGTGGTAGTGGTGATGCGGTAGATATTATAATCAAGTTCTGTATGCATCTATTTATGTATGTATCTTCGTCAACAAAATATCAATGCCAGACGCTATTCTTTTCAAAACTAGAGTTATCCTTACCATGAGAGGATAAAGAACCAGTGTAGTTCTAAAGGTATCCTAGTCCAAAGCAACAGTCAAAGCTCTCAACCTGGCCTAGGGTAATATATTTTCGTGAGCTGATGCAACACAAATCAATCTTGGAATTTACGTGACATAAAAATTACATAATGGAACTCTTTGTATTCGGTGAAAGTTTAAGGGCTGCGTTTAATTTAAGGCTCTAAGTGAGGTGAATATAGACTCTCAAGAAACAAGAAGGCTTTTAGAGAGAGCATACCTCCGTCAACGCCAATAAAACACGTGAATTGTTGCTATAATTCCTTTTTCATACCAGACGAATACCTTTACTGTTTCTTATAGTCAGTTAATTCTGCTGTCTATCCACCCTGTTATATAATCTCAGAGAGCACATACCTCCTCCATCGTCCCCCAAACTTATGATTTATTCTTGCATCCGGATTCACATCAACCTCAAAATCTAATCGTCTTCCTTGTTTCACTGCCCACCTATCCACACACACACACACACACACACACACACACACACACACACACACACACACACACACACACACACACACACACACACACACACACACACACACACACACACACACACACACACACGGATAACAACTTTTTGATATGTCTTGTACCCAAACAGACAGACAAACTCGAGTGAATACATAACCTCCGTCTAATAATGTTGGCTGAGGTAACAAGTTAGGTAGAAAAGCCAGCCCCTGCGTTGAAAAGAACAAGAAAAATGAAAACGGCTTTATTCAGGGTACACAGAACGTCACTCCTTATACACGGAGGAAATGATCTCAAATTCTAGGTCCTCTCTCGTAGCTTCACTGGGAGACGTCGGGACAGTCACCTTAATTACCACAGAATATCTAGAAAATAGGGGTGAGACAGAAATGGCAGCTCCCACGTCGAAAAGAGCAATAAAAGTGAACGAGTCTTATTAATTTTAAAATGCATACAGGGCGTTACTTTTTTCCTCTCTACGGACAAAACTGACGCAAATTCTGGGTTTCTCTCTCGTCGCTTTACTGTGAGATGGTTTTTAAGAGACACGAAATCACGGATAATCTTTAAGAGACACGAATCACGGATAATCTTGGGCAAATACTGACTCCGTGACTTGCCCGTGACACGCACCGTAACTGGATTAGCCTCTATTCAGTCCGAGTATATATTTTTCATTTTATTCTTTGATCTTTCAGACGATGAGTTCAGCTTAGGAGAGACTGTTTGAACTGGAGGGGTTAGAGAGAGCCTTCATTAATCTGTTCAGTAGGATAGATGTTTCCAAAAGTGAATATCATCGTCTACTGGTAAGAAGTTTGAAATTGAAAGGGATCATCGGGGTGAAAAAATTAAGTCCAGCATATGACTGGTAATCCTGAAGGCAGAATGTGTGTGTGTGTGTGTGTGTGTGTGTGTGTGTGTGTGTGTGTGTGTGTGTGTGTGTGTGTGTGTGTGTGTGTGTGTCAGCGTGAAGTTTTAAAATGTCGTGAATTTAGCGTGACAAAATTACAGACCGTTTTGGAAAAGGCTGATGTCTGAAATGTTAGTCCTTACAGTCTTTTTTTTTTTTTATTATGCAGCGAGTCAGAAATTATTAAAAAAAAACGTGCAGTGGTTGAGGCGGCCATGAGGGGGTTAATAATGGTAAAACGCGAGACAAATTTCGTCCACCAGAAGTAT
>NC_137018.1:53792276-54027276 GCF_032717465.1 Coenobita brevimanus | reverse complement strand
TTGTCCCTTCTGTTTCTCGATCATACCCACCTCATGCATGCATATTTGTGTCATTATGATGATGATGATGATGATGTGATGGAGATGGTGATGGTGGTGATGGTGGTGATGGCTATGTGTTTATCTTGAGAGCTGTGATGCTATGTTAAATTCGTAATGTTTTTAGAATTATAGGATTTTTAACTTCTGCTACTTGGTGTTTAGCTCTTTCTGTACGTTCTCAGTTTTGTTCATTATGCACTTACCTCCCCCCCCTCTCTCTCTCTCTCTCTCTCTCTCACGCCAGCACAGAGTAACTCCCATCAGTCATCTTAAACAGGTCATTTCTCTCGCCTTCCCGAGTCTGGCATTTTTTTATTCCACAGAAAAACTATCTCCTTTCTATAGCCCTTCCAGATTGCCTTTGAGAGAGAGAGAGAGAGAGAGAGAGAGAGAGAGAGAGAGAGAGAGAGAGAGAGAGAGAGAGAATGCAGAGCTGAGTAAATGTTAAAGAGGAGACGGGGGCTGAGAGAGAAATGTGAGAGGGAGAGAGGGAAGGAAGACGGGTGGAAGAGAGCAAAAAAGATATCTGTCTCTTTGTCTTAATCCAGCTGTCCGTGTGTCTATCCTAACCCGTCAATCTATCTATCTTTACCCTTCTATATATTCATCTACCTACTTATGCATATTTATCAATCTAAGTGTGTATGTGTGTATATATGTGAATGTATGTATTTATGAATTCCTCACTCTGTCTATTTGTCTGTCTGGCTGCTTTTGTCTTTCTGTATCTATCTATCTTTCTGTCTATATGTCTGTCTGTCTGCCTGTGTCTTTCTATCTATCTGTCTATCTATCTATCTCAGGCCTCACTGATTTTTCGCTACACGCCTATGACCGTGTGAGAAGGAGAGGGATGAGGAAGGTGACATGGTGAGGGTGTGGGGGTGAGGGGGTGAGGGTGTGGGGGTGAGGGTAGGGGTGAGGGTGGGTGTTGAAGGGGGTAATCCATCATCCCATAGGCTTGGTAGGGATATTGGTTCTCTCTCTCTTTCTCTCTCTCTCTCTCTCACACACACACACACACACACACACACACACACACACACACACACACACACACACACACACACACACACACACACACACACACACACACACACACACACCTTACCATTTTACCCATAACCTCTCAAACTCACATCTCATCATATATCCCTTACAACACCCCCACCCATCATCATCACATGCTTCTCACGTCATTCCACACTTCTCATTCCACAGCCTTCACATCACACCCCTTACATAAATCATCCCAGACCTTTCACTCAGCCCCTAGACCCCTTGAAAAGACCCCCGGAAAAGACCTGCAGTAACAGGGGTCTTCCATACACTCTGGTCTTTAAGATTTTATTTGTAAGGCCCTAACACCGTATGGTCAATCTTTGCTGTTTAGTTTATAATCAAGTTTACTCTTTAAGGCTTTCAACAGCTATGCAAGTGGGCAGGTAGGTAGGCAGGTAGTTTCATTGGCCAGGTATTTGATTACCATATTAGTGTTTACCTTGCTGTGTTTTGGAGGGAGGGAAGAAAGGGGAGGAAAGAATTGAAGAGCATGGAGAGGATGGAGGGAAAAGAGAGAGAGAGAGAGAGAGAGAGAGAGAGAGAGAGGGTAATACCATTCTCCACTACACAATCACTTCCCTAACTCCCTCTAAAGTCACTCATGTTGATTCAGCCAAAGACCAAAGACCAAGAAGGCGCTAGTTAAGAATCCCGTATCCTCTTCCCCCATCAGCAGGGCCCGGAGCACCGTAGAGACGTCCTTTATAGCGCATTCTTCCCTTTATGCCTTTGTTATCGTGCCGTTTAAAGGGCCGTGGACAGAGGCAGGACGGGTAGTGAACATGATCCGGTTGATGCCGTAGGGGAAGGGTGGGTTTCTCTTGCTCCTCTCTTTCTCCTTTTTTCTCTCTCCTTGCTCTCTCTCTGTTTTCTCACTCCTCTCTCTCTGCCTGTCCGGTTGTCTGTATGTCGGTCTATATTTGTGTGTGTGTGCGTGTGTGTGTGTGTGTGAGAGAGAGAGAGAGAGACAGGGTGGGTAGGCAGCCGAAAAACAATATGGAGTGAGAACCGGACCATAAAAAGTCAAATTAAGCGACAATAAACAAATAAAATAGTTCGTGACCACCAGCTGAGCAAGTGTTGGCAGCTTAGTGATGTCGAGGTGGGAGGGAGGTGTTGTCAGTGTTAGGGAGAGGGTAGATGTTGTCAGTGGGGGTGTTGTCAGCGCAAAGGGGTAGGTATGTCAGTGTTGGCAAGCCTAGTGTTGTCAAGATGGGGCCTGTTGTCAGAGTTAGGGGGGTTGATGTTGTCAGTGGGATGGTGTTGCCAGCGGGTGTTGGCAGGCTTAGTGCTGTCAATGGGGAGGTGTTGTCAAAGCCTCTCAATTAATATACGGCCTGTTGTATGGAATGGGAAATGTTGGCAGCCTCATGTTGTCAGGGGGGTTGGGATGTTGTCAGTTTTAGGGGGTAGTAGGTGTTGTCAGTCCCCGCTGTCAATATAAGGACTGGTATTTCTAGATCTGGCACCCGTTTTGAGCAGTCTGTGACTACGACTATGTGGGAATATGCTTCTGAGTATGTTCGCTGGTAAATATGTGTGTGGGTATACTTATGGCCGACTGTGTGTGTGTGTGTGTGTGTGTGTGTGTGTGTGTGTGTGTGTGTGTGTGTGGAGTGTATTTCCAGCTCAGATAATATTTTCCACAACTTTTCTTCACGCACGGGTAATTCTACAGACATACTTTCTCTTAATATTGCCTTGCCCTCGAGGTTAGCCATCTTCGTATTTCTTTTCGGGCTGTTAAACTCACACTATCTGACACTTGCACCTCTATCTATTTATCTACCTATCTGTCTATCTATCTGTCTATCTGTCTATCTATGTCAGCTTGTCTCTGTCTGTCTCTAATCACCTCCCTATCTCATGTTATTTATATTTACTTGTCTGTCTGTCTGTTGGTTTGTTTGTCTATTAAACTCTCTATCTATCTGTCTATCTATCTGTCAGTGAAACTGGGCCTATGTAATGTATTTCCTGTGTTTCGATATGTTTTGGATAATTTATGCCATTCATTATCTATATTCCCTCATCCGTCTGCTCACAAACACTGGTACTAAACAGAGAGAGAGAGAGAGAGAGAGAGAGAGAGAGAGAGAGAGAGAGAGAGAGTCTATCAAGGTACTAACAACACAGCTAAACTCCAGATCAGGCATGTTTTTTCAGCTTAACGCCTCCTCTGAGCCCGCCAGCTATAACTCTCGATTTTATGAATGTTTTTAATTGCCGTAGATGTGCATAAATTGTTTGATGGCGGCACTAAACCCTCCCCACTCACTTGTGTCACACACGGAAACAGAAAAGCGAGTCTACCTTCGGGAATTTATGTGTTTACAAATGTGTGTGCGAGTAAGTTGGGTGCCTGGGTTTCTCTGTCTGTCTCTGCCTCTGTCTCTGTCTCTGTCTGTCTGCTTCTGTCTCTGTCTTTGTCTCTGTCTCTGTCTGTCTGTCTGCTTCTGTCTCTGTCTCTGTCTCTCTGCCTCTCTTTCTCTCTCCCCCTCATACGACACGTTCCTCTAGGCTAAAATAAAATGTCTGGTGTTAAGAACTGAATTCAAAATATGTGTGTGTGTGTGTGTGTGTGTGTGTGTGTGTGAGAGAGAGAGAGAGAGAGAGAGAGAGAGTATGGGGTGCTTGAGGAGACGAAGATATATATGGGAATTTGGCAATCAGTTCCACTTATTGTGAAGGCCTCTCTCTCTCTCTCTCTCTTTCTCTCTCTCTCTCTCTCTCACACACACACACACACACACACACACACACACACACACACACACACACACACACACACACACATACACACACACACACACACACACACACGTAAGCATCTCTCTCTCTCTCTTATAATAATCTCAGCAAAATTGCCTTCACCGCCTCTCAACCCTCCCTCGCCGTAATGAAGACTGGAGTAAAGACCTGTTTATTGCGTTTCTCACTTTTGCAATTTCCTTAAGAATTTCTATATGAGTTTTTTTTGCCTCGAAATTAACCATGTTTTTTTTTTATATATATTTTTCTTCATCTTAAGGAAGAAAGTATTTTTTGAAGACTTTCTGTGGTTTATGAATTTTGTGAAAGTGTGCCAATTTGCCGTGTTGACAGGATCTTTAATGACTGTTTGATATGAGGTTTTACATACACACAGGCTCACACACACACACACACACACACACACACACACACACACACACACACACACACACACACACACACACACACACACACACACACACACACTCAGGTTTCCAGCCTCTCTCTCTCTGGGAAATGAAATTCTCTAGTTAACTTAGCTGCGTTGTTATTATTACACTTTAAAATTAAATTCTTCGTCTTATCTCATTTCGCTCTCGTAATTTTGTTTTCCCAGCCTCTGCAATATCTCATGACGACAATTTTCTCCACAATCTGGCCCTCCATGCAAATTATTTAACTGTTATGATTTTTTCTTTATTAAATCTACATTGAAAAAAAAAGATGTGTTCATCGACTGCGTGGCCTGCGTCGCGTCATGGAGCTGTTGTGGAATTGGGGACAGAGAAATAAGGATGGTGCGCAAAGGAGTGGGCGGGATAGGCTGAAATTTTAGAGGATGGTGAGGATGGTGCAGGAAAGTACATACAGTAAAAATGGGCTTCATAGGATTAGCGGCTTGGGTGTGGTGAAGGTTTATCTGAAAATATTGAAAAATGAGAGTGGGATGAGGGTGGGGGGGGGTTAAAGAAATGGGCGTATGGAACAAAGAAATTGGTACAAAGAGCCGGAATTTCTACGAGGGATGCGGAGGGACCATCAAAGCATATCTTGCGAAAATGAATCTTGTAGCTTTAATGGTTTCAGTGCAGCGATGGTTTATTTCAGAGTTTGCCCTGACAAGAACAAGACAAGCGAGCGTGGTTCTCCTTAGCCCTGCAAATACTTCCTTCCGCATGGCCGAGCAGAGAAAATTATTGCGTGAGAGAGAGAGAGAGAGAGAGAGAGAGAGAGAGAGAGCACAGTACAGTACCTACCATCCCAAGCCAACCACAAACACTTATAGATTTTATCGGCTGCTTAAGAACGAGACATGTCATTGGTCGAGAGGCGATGGAGG
This sequence comes from Coenobita brevimanus, assembly GCF_032717465.1. Lineage (NCBI taxonomy): Eukaryota > Metazoa > Arthropoda > Malacostraca > Decapoda > Coenobitidae > Coenobita > Coenobita brevimanus. Next base: position 54,022,079 of record NC_137018.1, on the reverse strand, counting down.
AAAAGGAGGATTACAGTTTTTGGGATACCTTGAGGGAGGGTTAAGATGAGAGAGCGAGGAGAGGAGACATCATCATCATCGTCATCGTCGTCGTAATCATCATCATCGTTAGCATCACCATCATCATCATCATCATCATCACCATCATTATCTACATTGTTACCATTTTCGTAAAAGGTATCGCCATAACCGTATTCATCATCATCATCATTATCATCATCATCATCATCACCACAATCATGTTCCCATTCACATGCGCGGTGGATAAGAGTCTACATTGTATTTTATTGAGTTTAAGAGGCACCCAGTATAATAAAACAAATAAAAATCTCTTTACTAACACATATTTAAACATTTGATCTAATCCTCCATCTTCCCCGGCCAAATGCACTCTCTCTAATTAACCCAGGTCGTTCATATGCAGTTATCCCATCCACTGCGGTAGTTAAGCGATATAAACGATGCTAAATGGGGTTGGAGTGGGCCTGACAGACATTTAGGTGATGTTAGAGTTAGGAGGGAGTTTGGGGAATGATGTTAGATGTGTGAGAGTTAGAGGAATGATGTTAGAATGAGATGTTTGATGTTTGAAGGCATGAAGGTGGGAATGGAGCTGACAGGTGGTTAGATGGCGATGTTAGAGTTACGTGGGAGTTTGAGGAGTGATGTTAGATGTTTGAGTTGGAGGGATGATGTTAGAATTAGATGTAGGATATTTGAAGGCTTGATGTTTAATGATGTAATATAGACGATGCTGGATGAGGGTGAGAAAGAGAATTACAGGTAGATAAAGGCATGATGTTGGATTGAGAATAGATGGATGTTTTTCAGGCAGATGTGGAATGTTAAAGTCAAATGTATTCCAAACTCATGAATCCTAATTTAGCAGGTTAATGAAGGTTATCGGCCATGTTACTTAAAATCAAATGAGCAAAGGTGTACCGAAATCCGATAAATTTACAGTCATTTACGGAACACCTGTAATTAAGAGTCATTAACCTGGACAGTCATTACAGTCATCATCATTGTCATCATCATTATCCTCCTCCTCATTCTCCTTCTCCTTCTTCTTCTCCTCCTCCTCCTCCTCATCATCATCATCATCATCATCATCATCATCATCATCATAACCCTGTTCCCATTAATACGTGAGGTTATTTTATATAGTGGACAAACAGTACAACAAAGTCAAATATATTCTTTCATCACAAGCGTTAGAAAGTATGTAAAGTATTGGGTACTTGTCCACACTTCGGCGCCCCCAGTTTTGGTAAGACGGTACTGTATCTTATCCCTTCATTACAAGTCTCTCCTCAGCTTAATAGAATCGTCTGGAGGTTAAAAAAATATATAGAGAAAGGGACGTCATTATATTCAAGGAGTTAAGTGTTGTAATTTGTCCTCTGGATCACACAACAGGCAGGGCAAGCAGCTTATCTGGGTGTTAAGAGAGGCAGTGTATTTGCGTGTTTAGAGAGGGAGTGTATTTGGGTGTTTGAGAAAGAGGTGGAGAGTCAGTGAGTTTGGCAAAGGTTCGCGTCTCCTGAATTTATTGCCAGACCATCCTTTTGTCTTCGAAAACCTGTCACTTTTTGTTAATCATACCCACCATCTTTCTTACCCTCTTTGTCTGGTTCCAGGATATTTGTTTGGTGCTCTCTCCGCCTCAGATTGGTGTAGCTACTTTATTTTTCAGTGTTTGTCTTGGTTTGTCATCTTATTTGTTTTGAAATTGATCATGTTCAGTTTCCCCAGCATAAGACAGGCTGAAGATAATGTGGTTTACGATCCTGCCTGTCTTTCTTTCTGTCTGTCTTCCACTCTGTTCGTCTTTTTCTCTGTCTCTCTTTGTCTTTGTCTCTGTCCGTCTTTATATCTGTCTTTCTCGCTATCTGTCTTTCCCTGTCTGTCTTTCTTGGCCTCTTTGTTTAACTCCAGGAGCCAGAGTCACAAACAAACTTAAGATTTATTCCCGGTCGTAAATGTGATTCGGTTTTGCGGGATGTTCAAGTTATAGAAAGATTTTAATCTTTCCTTGTCCTTCCTACAATAAATATATAAATGAATAAATGAATAAATAAATAAATAAGTAAGGAAATCAATCAGTCAGTCAATCAATCAATCTTGGTCATGTCAAGAATTTGGTCGTAAGTTTGTGAATCTCAGTCCAAGATATTTGCTCCTTGGTCGCCGCTGCTGCCTGCCTCTCCTCGCATCACATTACCTCAGTTGCTTTGTTTGATTTTGTTTATTTTTGTTTTAATTTTGTTGCGACGATTAATTTAGTACCTACGCCCTCCATATTTAACGCATCTTCGCCTTCCTTGGCCTGCCTGATTACGCTTGAGTTGAAACCTTACCACGAGTCTGAAAAAATATCCCAAGTCGTTTGCGCTCTCCACCCCACCTTATCATCACATCATAAAATTACAGGGTTGCCGGAGACGAAAGGGGGAGAGGAGGGATTTACGGCCTTATGCTTAAAACTCACACATCGCAAAGGGAAGGAAAGGCGATGTAATTTCCTAAGAGCGAACATTTCTGACGCACGTGACGAAGAGATAAGGTGTTTGGCGTCTCTGTATAGCTGATCAGATCTAATTACCATAAACGTTCCACAAATGTTCGTCAGAAAATATAGAGTTTCCCTGACATTTCCACTTTGACGTTCCACAAATGTTCGTGAAAAAATATGAACTCACCCTTAGAGTTTTCCAGCAATATTTAGGCACAATTTAGGTATCTGTTTTATTGGACTTTCGCTATTTCTGTTCCCACTAATCTAACTAATCTGATCTTCGTCTCTTCCTTTCCCTCTCATTTCCCTTCATAGGTTATTCCCATCCCCCCTCCCCTTCCTGTGACTCATCAGCCCGCATCCTCTCCCCTCTCCCCCTGCATTTCCTCCCCCTCCCTTCCCCCTCCCCATCCATCTCTCCTCCTACTACCCCTCCATCCCCTCCACTTTTCCCCCTTCACTTCTTCCCTTTCATTTCCCCCCCCCCCAGCCAACTCCTTCTCCCCTATCCTCCCTCTCCCTCACTCCCCTCCCCTCTCCTCACTCCCTTCCCCCTCCCCTCCCCTTCCCTCTCTCCCCTCCCCCTCCAACCCTCACTCTTCTGATCACTATCGCCGGCCTCGGATTTAGAGCAATATCTCTGCTCCGGGAATGAACTGGCGGCCAGACTTAGATACTTAGAGAGAGAGAGAGAGAGAGAGAGAGAGAGAGAGAGAGAGAGAGAGAGAGAGAGAGAGAGAGAGGAGTCAATTCTGTGCGGGTGTATCAAAGTTGGGTTCTAAGAATGACATTTCGGTGCTGTGACACGCCTGGCTCTCTCTCTCTCTCTCTCTCTCTCTCTCTCTTTATTGTGTTATTTTTAAGGGCGGGTAACAGCTGCCCAGACCTGCCTCAAGTGCTACGGATTTTTTTATACCCCCCACCACAGTCCCTCCCCTCACACACACACACACACACACACACACACACACACACACACACACACACACACACACACACACACACACACACACACACACACACACACACACACACACACACACACACACACACACACACACACACACACACACACACACACACACACACACACATCAGCTTCCTCTCTTTCACTTCCCCTCTCCAATCATCCGTTCCTGCCCTTATCCACTTCCTCCCCCGCCACTTCCCCCTTCTTCCTCTTCTCCTTTCCTTCCACTACCCCTCCTACCTCTCCACTTTCCTCCCATAACCTCCCCTCCTCTTCGTCTCCCTCCAGATACCCCCACAACCTCTCTCTTTGCCTCTACCTCTCTCTCCCCTCCCCTCCCTCCATCCTTTCCTTCCTTCCTCTACGCCTCTTGCCATCTTCATCCCTCCCTTCCTCCCCATCCCCTTCCATCACCCTTCACCCCCTCCATATACCCCTCACCTCCCACCTCTCTCTCTCTCTTTCCCCCCCATCTCCTTCCCCTCCCCGCTCTCTCCCCCTCCCCCATTTTTCTCCCTCCCCTCCCTCCCTCCCTCCCCTTTTGGATTCCTTTTCAGCATTCCAGCGTGTCTTCAGATAATCTTTACATGTCTAAGGCATTTAAGGCTTGAGTCACCAGAATCTTAAAAATATCTTAAGTCGATTTTTTCTAACTTAGGAAAAATTCGGAGTTGCGAGGATGCTGGGAAAAATCGTAAGGTATTATTTGTTGAGAGAGAGAGAGAGAGAGAGAGAGAGAGAGAGAGAGAGAGAGAGCGGAAGTCTCCTGTCTTAACCACTGATCTTCAACAAATCTAGGTTACTCATGGGCCCGAGTGAGGGAGGGGAAAATTAGTGTCGATGAAGCGAGTCTACTGAGGAAGGAGGAAGAGGAGAGGGAAGGGAGGAAAGTAGGAAGGAAGAGAAGAGAAGGAGGAGAGGAAAGTAGAGAAGAAAGTTGAGTGGGTGAGACGAGGAGTGGAGAGGAGGGAGGGAGAATGAGATGGAAGAATAAATAGGGGGAAGGGAAAAGGAGAAAAAAAGAGAGAAAGAAGGGGCGAAGGAGAGGGTGGGTGTGATGAAAGAAGAGAGAGGAGAAAGGGAAAGGAAAGGGAGTTGGAGGGTGAGGAAGTGAAGGAGAAAGGAGGGGGAAGTGGAGGGGGACGGAAGAAGAGGAAGGGAGGGGAAGGGGAGGAGAAAGAAAGGAAGGGGAAGAGGGTAGAGGGAGATAATGAAACGGAGGGGATGTGGGTGGGGAATGGATCTAAGTCTATCTCTAGGTCATATAAGCCAAAACAGTATCTTCATTGTAACTAAAAGAAGAAGAAGACGAGGAAATGCCCGGGTCTTGCGTGGTGGTGAAGGAGCTGTTGTTTTAGCATTCCAGAGAGCATTTTTACTTGTTTGTTTTGGTCTGAGGTGATTATGGTATTCCAGAGGTAATAATAATAATAATAATAATAATAATAATAATGATAACAATGGGAGTGCTTTTAAATGGTACGCCTGATGGTCTCATGTTGCATCCATTTGTGCCTATTCACCCACCACCCACACACACTGCCAGCACCTCCTCTACTGACACCACCACCATGACAGCTGACACACCACACCATCATTTTCATCAACCCTCATCAACCTCATTAACATCCCAAGTACCAGCATGTCGTTTATATTGTGTTATTTCCTCTAAGCGATTTTATTCAGGTGTGGAATAGCTTAGAAACAATTCTCACTGAACCTCTTCGGTACATGAAGTCTCTTACATATTATTTTTGATTCCTATATTTTTTTGCAGTCGCGTGTAGATGATCTGATTCAGAGCAGGAGAGATTTGTAAGTGAAATAGCGTGTCTGAGAGGAATGAAGCTTCACTGGGGAGGAATTGCAGATGAAATGCATTTATGATTTTTTCCCCGTTTCGAGGCGGATTTATTTCTGCACAAACGAGGAGGATTTATTTAGCACCCCTGCACAAAGCCTTCATCCTGACAAGTGAGCATTGTACATGTTCAAGTAGCAATTATTATTATTATAGTCCTGAGTAACAAGTAACAGTGAAGGGGTGTAAGCTGGTAGCCTGCACAAACCATCTAATATTCTAATTCAGTACCACGGCACCAGAGGATTTGAATCCTCATTGATGACAGTGAGTCTCTTTTAGCAGCCTCTTGTACACGACACTATATTCACCCAGTCACCACCTCCCCACAGTATCACTAAAGAGGAAGGGGGTCAGTCTCATTCCTCTCTCATCTCTACACCTCAAGATGCACAGCTGGACAAAGGATCAAGACCAAGGGCAGACAATAAAATCTACCCCAGTGAACAGGAGGACTTTGGCTTAGGAAGTAACATGAGTCAGACGATGCACCAGCTGCTGATAAGATAAGGAAGAGTCATCTTCGCCAGGACCTTGCGTACTGCGGATGAGTTGGGTGGGAAAAAGACGCAGGATAGACCCTCAGTTCTTTCATCTCTCTAGCGTCCCGGGCTGCACAGAACCCATCTTAAGAGAGGAATTAGGGACTTCAAGATCTCTCCTTCATCTCTCTCCCTCATAAATAATTCACTTGTCACTATAGATCGGTCACATTTATACATTGTTGCTGTTAGAGGGCATGTTTTCATTTTACTTCCCTCTGGATTATATTGATATAGTCTTAGAGGAAGCAGTCTCTCAGTTTTCCCTTTACTCAGGATCTCTCGTTGCAGTTGTACTTATAATCTCAAACAAAAGGACTAGCAGAATAAAAAATTACCATAGCAGGAACGCCCACAACTCCATCCCCTTCTCGGTCCCTTTCTGTCTTATTATGCCATTGAATTACGGGAAATAAGCATCAAAGGGACGAAAATCTTAGCCAAGTTAATGTGAACAAACTATAGTATTTATGATTCATTCAGATCAACACATTTTATCAGTTCACTACGTATGAACCAGGCAGGTCAAGTAGTTTCATAATCACAATACGACTGAATCTGCAAGGTTAAAAGTTGGTACCCGGGGGCGAGCAAGGCTGATCGCCCTCACCTAGAATGTCTGCACTGAGTAGCCTAGCCCCGGGCCCCTACGCTCGTGATGTGGGAAAAAAACGATTAGATGGTGGTTGTTGGGTGGCAGAAATTTCAGGATATCAATATAACTGGATTTGCGAGGTTAATAAATGTCGTGATTGTGGGTAGTTAGTGTCAGGAAAATAAGATATGATTTAATAATGAACAGTATACTTACCACCCACACAGCTAAGAGTGAATCATGTTACCTCCCCCCCCCTCTCTCTCTCTCTTTCTCTCTCTCTCTCTTTCTCTCAGACCTTTTCCGACATAAAATTCCCCCCACTTATCCCATTACCTATCCCCACTCCATTTACCCTCCCTAACCCAGCCATAATCACTCTCTCTCTCTCTCTCTCATCCTTCTCGTGTTCCTTAGTGACTCACACACACACACAGACACTTCTCATGATGCGTGTAAGGAAGCGTGGCGACAGCTGTTACTCATATACTCATTAGCGTCCTTGTCTGCTCATGGCGTATTACTCACCGTTAAGAGTGAGTACGCCCTGTTCATAAACCCTGTCCTTCACCATAGTATCCATTCTCTCTTTGTGATTGTACCATGTTGGCTATCTTCTATTTTTTCCGTTGATTTTTTTTTTTCATAGCATGCATACTCGATCAAACCATGTACTTTTCATCTCTTCATGTGCCTTCTTTGCTCTGTGTTTTCTCAATATAATGTTCTCTTTAGGCTTACTCTTCTCTAAGTTGATGCGCATTTATCACTTCCGAGCAAAGAGACGCGATTTTATGCACCAGTTCTGGAGGATTTATATTTTTATACTTGCTCAGAACGATATTATTTTGACTCCAGTGTGCTTTTACTTAACATTATCTTAATTTCCCTCGAGTACCTTTTTTTTTGAGTTGCCCAAAACGAGGTTATTTTTGACTCTGATCTACTTTTAATCTATTTCTTTTTTTCTTCCCTTTTCCAGGCACCTGATTGTGACTTGGATTTACAGTCAATATATTTCTTTCCTCTTTTCTTCCCCCAGGCACCTTACTTTGACTTGGATCAACGTTTAATATATTCCTTTCTTCTTTCCCCTCCCAGGCGTCCTAGAGTCAGGGTCACAGAAGTGGTGGGATAACTGGGAGGACACGGGTCAGCCCTCCTTGGCCACGGATCAGGTCAACATCACGGCCGTCCTAGGTCACACCGCCACACTGCCCTGCCGAGTGTATAACCTTAGAGACAGGACCGTGAGTACATAGACTGCGATTTGTATACAAGTTATCTACCTGTCTGTCTGCCTATTTATCTATCTGTCTCTGTCTGTCTGCCTGCCTATGTATGTTTGTCTATCTGTCTTCGTTTCTGCTTTGTAATTTCGTACTAGTTACATCATTAATCGTATGTTACTCTTTATTATCATGCTCTCTGAATGATCGTCAATACCGTGAAACTGACCATATTAAAAAATTACATCCAAGCTACCTGTCTGTAGGTGGGCAAGAGGGTTAGGGTGATAATGATGATAATGATGATGATGATGACAATGATGACTGTTGATAATGATGATGGTGACGACAACGATAATGATGATGATAATGATGATAATGTTGATAATGATGATGGTGATGATACGATAATGATGATGATAATGACGATCTCAGTCTATTTATTTATAGCCAGAAGGCATAATCCCGATGATGATGATGATGATGATGATGATGATGATGATGATGATGATGGAGATAATGATGGCGACCCCCATTTTCAACGCACCATTACGCAAAAAAACATGCTAAGCTTACCTCTATTTAACAGGAAATTGCTCTATAACAATATCAATTAACTAATGGCACCTCATCCGCGCCGCTTACTAAACTTACATGGGTGCTCCTCTTTTACTTGTGGGTGAGAATTTGGTGATTTTTATAAGTGGCTTTATAAGTGTCTTTATAAGTGACTAAGTGGCTTCGGAGATTTCGTAACACCCTTTTCTTACCTACTTATTCTGTGCAGTTCAGTATCCTCTTGTATACTGTTGATGTAAAGTGCGTCCGTATTAAAAGCGATATATATAACATACAGCGTTAAGGTGTAATACGCAGGATCTATTACTTAGCATACAGGGGAAGTATTTTAGGTGTTATACGCAAAATAGATCGCTACAAAAGAGGTGCCACGAAGCTTCCAGTGTCCCCTAGCACGGCCCAGAGAAACGGAGGGACGAGGGACAAGGGGCAGAGAAAAGATAAACTCATGCATTTAGAAATATTTTACCTTTCTCGTTCTCACCATCGCGGACTCAGTTTTAAGAGGGCGTCAGGTGGCAGAGAAAAGTTGAACGCATATTTTTTTAAAGAGTATTTTCACTTTTATTTTTAGTAATATTTTGACTCGTTTCATGCTGGTGATCCATTAACCCTTAATCTAGTTACCAAATTGCTCAATATGGGCACTTTCTCTCCTCAGGCTTCCGTGCTGCCGTGCCTCTAAAATCTTATTACATTAATGCTTGCCACGCCTCACTATGCAAACACCTCCCTCTTAACCTATGCACCTCACCCTACCTCTTCCCTCTCACTATTTTACCCCTCCACTACTGTCTTCCCTCTCACTCCCTTCACTTCACCCTTCCCTCTACTTCACCTTGCTCCTCCTCTTCGTTCCTCACCTTGCACTTTTGTTACCTGCATATTCCTCAATGATTCTCTATGCATCTGGAAAAATTATAGCCACCCCACTCCACTCCACTCTCCGCCACTCCACTCCATTCTCTGCCACTTCACTCCACGTCACTCCATTCCACTCACCTCTACTCCACTCCATTATGCTCCGCCCTGCCCCACCCCGCCCCTCCCCGTTCCACCACTCTTCATCTCCTTGCCCCTGGTGTGTATCTGCTAAACGCCCTCTTATCATCACGGACGTCTGGCTCTACACAGGATAACCCCCTGACCCCTTGTCCCCGCCTTTCTCCCTCCTCCCTCCCCCCTTTCTCCACCAATCCCCCTCCCTCACCCCTTTCACCACCTCTTCCCTCACCCTCATCCCTCACCCCCCTACCCTGCCTCACTCCTTTTAGTGCCTCTCCCTTCACTCACTCCTTTCTCCATATACCCAGCCTCCTAAAACATCTCCCCTCTCACACCCCTCACCCCTCACAGTACCGCTTCCCGCTACCATTCTCCCCTCCCTCCTTCACACCATCACCCCCACTCATCCTCACCCCTCTCAAACCACCACCACCACCACCCTCCCTCATTTACCACAGCTTTCCCTCTCACACAGAAATAAAGACAGAAACTAAAACAACAATATCATCATTCGTAGCTCGTGATTATATAAGCAAGGCAGAGTACGAAAGTAAAAACCCTTATTTTTTTTTTTTCCGAAAACATATTTCTGATTTATTCCTGCCATCTCCAGACATTTTTAAATCAGGTTTGCAGACTTTTTAAACGAGGGAGGTTAAATACACATCAACAGATTTTTTCCTTTCAGTACAGGAGATCTATTAAAACAGGAATTAAATCGTAGACATGGCGAGAATAAAATGGAAAATTACGTCAAGGGAACGAAGAGGTTAAGCGTTCTAGGGCACCTGGGGAAATTTATCGTTCTAGTGCGAGAGGATTTCACGCAGATGGGGGAAAAGCTTGACACGTAGAGAGTTACAAAGGCCATAATCTTCCGTAAGCGCCAGTTATATTCGTCCACTGACAGCACAGACACAGCCGACTATTGCTGCAAATATCAAGACTGAGAGGGGGGGGGGTTAATGGATGCGTTAATGTGTGTGTGTGTGTGTGTGTGTGTGTGTGTGTGTGTGTGTGTGTGTGTGTGTGTGTGTGAGTGAATGGATGCAAGAGTATGCTGGTGTGTGTTTCTTGGTGCAATAGTATGTCTGTGTGTCTTAATGCTATGTTGGTGTGTGTTAATGGGCGCAGGAATATGTTGGTGTGTATAATTGACGCAGAAGTATGTAGGTGTGTGTTAATGGACCGCAAGAGTATGTTGTTGCGTAAGACTCGGTGGGCGAAGCAGGAGAAGGGCGTCAGGGCGTCAGGAAACACACTGCAGGCGGCGATGAAGTGCCCTTAACGAGAAACAGGCCACAGCACTCATGTCGTAGGGGGGATGAGGTGAGGGGTGAGAAAGAAGGGGGAGGGGGACAGGAAGAGAAGGAATTGGGCAGAGACGTGACTGGGGAGGGAAGGGAAGGGAACAGGAAGGGCAGGCGGTGGTACTGAGTGTTGAGGAAATGGGGACAGAGGGAGATGGGAAGGAGGAAAGGAGAGAAGAGGAAGGGGGCGGTAAGTATGGGGAGAGAGAGAGAGAGAGAGAGGAGGGGGTTGGGCGAAGGGAGGGGATAGATGAAAGAAGGAGAGATATTGACGAGAGAGAGGGAGGAACAGGAAAGAGAGGAAGTGATGGAGATTGAGGGTGGGTCGGGAGGGGACAGAATATTAGGAAGGGGACAGGGGAGAGAGGGAAGCAAGGGGCAGGGGGATGAGGGAGGCCAGGGAGGTGGGATTGGGTGAGGGAGGAAGCTACAAAGAAGAGGGAGGGGTGAGGGAGATGGAGGGTGAGGGAGGTGGGTGACTGTGTAATGTTGTTGTACTATATTGCTGTCACAGCGTTACTTATGGTCCCATTGCTCCTATTAACCCCATAGTCTGTGTTCATTTATCCAGTAGTCTTACTCAGCCTCTCTCTCTCTCTCTCTCTCTCTCTCTCTCTCTCTCTCTCGTTCAGGCCAGCAGCTAATGCAACCCCTTTCACTCACTCACTCCATCCCTTTTCACATGTCCACTTTTTCCCTATTTTTTGGGGGCGAAAATATATATCTTGCTCTTTTTCGATGCTGTTTTCTTTGTCATTTTTTTCACCTTTCCTGATAAATTGTGGGTTTTTGTTTTATGGAGTGTTTTTATTTTTCTTCGCCATTATTTGTTTATTTTAACCCAATTAGTACAATGACGTGCAATATTTTTTTTTTAAAGATTTTATTCCTGGTATATCCAAACCATTTATTTATCTTTCGAAAACTGTTTAAACTGGTAGAATTAGATATTTATTTTGTAATTATGAGAGGTTTTTATTAATTGAAAAAAATTGTCCAAGGGTAGCAAGAAAAAATGATAAATAAAAATACATACTGGGGATGAACAAAATATTTTACTTCTCACTCGCTTCCTTTATTCCTTTTAACTTGTGACTTATTTTCTTACTTTTTCTTCCGGTTGACTGAGCTCCCCACCTCTGTCTGTCTGTCTGTCTCTGTCTCTATCTCTGTCTCTGTCTCTGTCTCTGTCTCTCTCTTGGCAGGGTAGGGGGTAGAGCAGGTGGGTAGAGGGGCGGCGTGAGGAAGATGGAGACTCCTGTTTGATACTGTCCGCCTTCTTAATTATGTGCTCGAGGCGGCGCTGGCAGTGACGCATGTGTGTTTCCCTCTCGCTCTACCTCTCTACTTTCTCTCTCTACTCTCTCTCTCTCTCTCTCTCTCTCACTAACTGCTGGAGGTAGTGTTGGCAGTGACGCATTTGTTGTCACTGTACCACTCTCTCTCTGTCTGTCTGTCTGTCTGTCTCTCTCTGGCAGGGAAGGTAGGCAGCAACACTAAAAACAAAATCACCACCAAGCACGCAGTCTTTTTTCAGGAACAACATACGTGTGTGCATATGTGTGTGTATGTGTTAGTGTGCATGTTTGTGTGTGTGTGTGTGTGTGTGCAGAACTCTAGGGTAAAAGCAGTCAGATCCAGGGTTCTTGTCTTCATCTCATTTAAGTGGTTCATAATTTGGCTCTTCGTGACAGCAAGGTTGACAATTGATGATAACACCTGATTAGCAGCGCATTTGTACTGTCTTCCTCTTTGATGTCAGCGTTAAAATGATTAATATTCCCAAGGCAGAAGCCGTTTTGTAGTAGTCACCTATTTCATCTTCATTTTCACCTGTTGACGATCCGATAAACGCCTTTTTTTTTTACATGCCTTTGTTGCTTATGTAACTATAGAAAAATTTAGTTCTTGGAGTTCTATATTGGCTTCTGTTTAAAACTTCAGTGCCTTTATAATCTTTGGTTTTATTGTTGTGACTCCTTTTGTGATTGTTTTTCTTTCGTATTTACAACATGAAGAATTTTGATATTATTCCAGCTACGCGTTTATTTACGTTTTGCTTCAGACACGCACTGGGATACATTCTTTGGCTTTTTCATGAACTGTTAAATCATCCCAAAGCCCTTTTATGGTTCGACTAAAACCACCATGTATTTCAAAGCATATATATATATTTTTTTTGTCCATCCCAGTCTACTTGGAGGAATTTTTGAACTTTCATGGTTTTCTTTTATTGCTTTGATGTAATACTATTGATGAACATGTATTTTCCTTTTCTGTCTGTATATTTAATGAAGATCTCGCCTCAGCCAGTCCTTACATTTACGACTTATTAGGGTATTACTCGATGATATTTTGAGTACCTATATGATTTCTGCAGCCGAAATTATAGCAAAATGTTCATTGGTTAGTATATAGTTCACATTAAATCCTTTCAACCCGACAGCCTTTTTTCATAATCCCCCACGTTAAGATTTTCTTTAGGTTAAATAAAATCCCCTGGAGACAGCACTGTAGAAAGAAAAAAATGATGTTTTATTTGAGACGGCCGTGAGATGTGACATGTGGGACACCAAGCCGTATGTGCACGTGAGATAGATAGATAGATAGATAGATAGATAGACAGATAGATAGAGAGAAAGAGAGGGAGCCTGGAAGTGCAATCAGTGGGCAGGCATAGCAAACACGGCTAATCAGGTCGGATATGTGACCTTTATGTAATCTCTGCCTCAACAGCCACGGTGCTGCGTGCTTGAAAGAGAGAGAGAGAGAGAGAGAGAGAGAGAGAGAGAGAGAGAGAGAGCAGTGAAACTAAGAGAGATAATTACATATACCCAGATAATCTCCCTCCCTCTCTCTCTCTCTCTCTCTCTCTCTCTCTCTCTCTCTCTCTCTCTCTCTCATATCTCCCTGCGGGTTTCAAGTGTGTGTGTAAGGAAGCCGACTGAGAGTGAGCAAAAGCAGACAGCAGAACCAGATCACTTTACCAGCTGAGAAAAACTGATCAAAGCAGCTACACCAACATGTCCCCCAGTGAGAGAGAGAGAGAGAGAGAGAGAGAGAGAGAGAGAGAGAGAGAGAGAGAGAGAGAGAGAGAGAGAGAGAGAGATTGTGTGTGTGTGTGTGTGTGTGTGTGTGTTTGTGTTCTCTCCCTCTCATCTGTGGTATTTATGAAAGGAAATTTGAGATATATATATATTTTTATAATACTCTTTTCTACTCTTGCCCACTGTCTCGCCAACCTTTCGTAAAACACCCCAAACAACACCATCACACCAGACGTAAATGAGGTAGCCTAATATACCATTTAATTCTGTAAAACCCTTCTCATTGTTTATACACAAAAGGTCACCAACACATCAGATACAGTAAATGCCTCTGGTAATGACATCACACCAGACGTGAATATGATACTGCTCTCTCTTTCTTTCTTTCTCTCTCTCTCTCTCTCTCTCTCTCTCTCTCTCTCTCTCTCTCTCCTAAACTGAATAAAATCGTATTGTAACAGGAAGACACACAGTAGTTTTAGCCCAATATCTTACCTACTGATAATCATCCCCATCCTCTCCCCCCACATCAATCCCCCTTCACCCCCAGTCTACTCCCCGCCCCCCCATCAACTCCCCACCCCCACATCAACATATATACTGCGAGATCAATGCAGATGCTGTTTATTTAGGAGTTTATATAGGAGGGGGAGGGGAAATGATGATGGGTGTGGCAGGCGGAGGGTTTTGATGTTGTGAGGGTCGAGGGTGAAGATGCGGAACTGAGTACTTATGATGATAATGATGGTGATGAGGGAATTGTGTGTGTGTGTGTGTGTGTGAGAGAGAGAGAGAGAGAGAGAGAGAGAGAGAGAGAGAGAGAGAGAGAGAGAGAATTATGCACATCCGTCTAAACCCATCGACGTCAGAGCCAAAAATATAACCAGGGAACATACATATACAGTATAACAAAAACTTCCTGCAGACATAGAGAGAGAGAGAGAATTATCACAAAGCAGACATGCAAAGGGGAAATGGACCGCCAGCGATAAATTAGATGTGTTATTACCTGGGAGAGAGAGAGACAGGGCGGTGATTGTGTGTCTGTAGAATTGCTGACGACACAAACACGAAGAAAAACACACAAACAGAGGTGTGTGTGTGTGTGTGGGAAGGGGGATTAGGTGGATGTGTGTGTGTGTGTGTGTGTGTGTGTGTGTGTGTGTGTGTGTGTGTGTGTGTATGTGTCTGCGTCTATGTGTGTGTGTGTGTGTGGGGTTGTGTGTGTGGGGTGGAGGAGGTTTGAAAATGTGTTTTTTGCGTTTGTGTGTGTGACATCACACCAGACATAAATAAGTTATTCCGATCATATCACGAGGAGAGAGAGAGAGAGAGAGAGAGAGAGAGAGAGGGGAGAGAGAAGAGTAGACTGAGAGACAGCATCCGAGCCTTGACGGCGGTGACAGTGAGTGAAGTGGTTTTTGTCTATGTGGCGCCGTGAGAGAGAGAGAGAGAGAGAGAGAGAGAGAGAGAGAGAGAGAGAGAGAGAGAGAGAGAGAGAGAGAGAGAGAGAGAGAGAGAGAGAGAGAGAGAGAAGTGTGTGAGTGAGTGCAGCTGTGTGCGTGTCTGTCTCACATTAATCCCGAGGGGACTGTGATTGCGATACTTGAGCAGTGGCTGATGTGTGTGTGTCTCTGTGTGCGTATGTGTGTATGCTTGCAGTTGCTTGTGTGTGTGTGTGTGTGTGTGTGTGTGTGTGTGTCGGAGAAAGAGGGAGACGGTTACTTTTTATGTACGTCTAGATTTTGTCAAGTGTTCAGCTGAGGTAGTATTTTACGGTCATGCAAGGTCATGAGAGAGAGAGAGAGAGAGAGAGAGAGAGAGAGAGAGAGAGAGAGAGAGAGAGAGAGAGAGAGAGACTTTGACATATAAGAGTGAGAGTGATCGAGTTGTCAGTCACTTTAAACGTCACGAGAACATGTCATATCATTGTTAAATTTAGAGTCCTGTTCACTTAACTCTACCTGCCTGGGTTTTAAGAGTCGGTATTGATTTCTGTGTCCTCTTACTGCCGCATTCCTAACCCCTTCAGTACCAGGATGTCTTAAAATCATTTCTTTTAAAAATCTTATTCTCAGTGCCTTCAGCTACGAATAATATAATGTAATTTAGGGGAACCTCTCACATTGATAGAGTTGAAACTGTCTCCTTTAACACACTGACACGGTATGTATATTAAAACAGTATGTATTTCCAGATAGACACAGAGTAAAAAGAGCAAGAGTTAGAGCCAAGACATGCATTTCATATATACTCCAGTAGATATATCCCGGACAGGCACAACATATTTCCAGATTTGCTTAAGACACGCATGGGAAATATAGCAACAAATATACCCCAGACACGCAGAGTATATGAATTATTATGGCCTCGGAATTGCATACCTTGGGAAGAATATGCCATCTACTCAGTCAATATTTTCTGTCTGTCTTTTATATGACACAGAACCATAAATGTGTCTTCTGTTTTATCTGTCTGTCTCTCTGTCTATTTAGTGCTTGAGGCTGCATCCTGTGAGGGGTGGCCTTAAAAAGATGATCAGGTATTTCTGTCCCTACTCAGTGACGACTCCTCTTCCTACAACGCAGTCCATCTTAATATGCTCTTCTGTCTTTTCTTTCAGTCTTGGTCCTCTGCCTCTCACTGATCCCACACTCCAACACTTTATTAAAACACACACACACACACACACACACACACACACACACACACACACACACACACACACACACACACACACACACACACACACACACACACACACACACGACGCTAGATATCGGTCTTGCACACTTCTGAATCTTACAGTGAATAAACGGGGTTCCAGGCTTTTTTTATCCCAACTCATGAACGACCCTTCTTCCCACGAAACGCCGTCTTCCCTCATATACATCCCTGGTTCATAGCCTCCCTGTCCTTCCAAGCACCACTCACACGTGTTCTTAGCCACGTATCCAAATTACTCTCATAAAGTCAATATCATTTCCAAGATACACACTCAGCCCAGCCACACCCAGCACTATCGATCATACATTCTCCTCATTCTTACAGTCGAGACAGTATCAATTTAGCCCCAGTCATGACCATTCTTGTAAATATTTTAGCACGTAGAGTCAGAGGTAGAAGTTCGCTCACTGTTTGACATCGCTTACCCATCACTTCTCTGAGCTGGCTAATACTCCCAAGCTGACAGAGAGGCTTGGTATGTTTCTCTACCCATATATGATACTCTTGGATATAAGGGAAGAAAATGATGGACATGAACTCAGTGTAAAGCAGACTCAGTAGAAATAATAGAAGTTTTGTGTTTTGGTTCCGTGACTTGCGTAGTATTCTCCCCCATAAAAGATGCTGTGAATTTCAGTGCTGTGTATTATTCTCTGGCAGCCGCTCAGCATAACCATTACTGTAGAATATGCTAGCACAGAAGCCTTATGCTGTCATCAAATAAGAGATGCTTTAAGAATTGATGTTGTAGGTTATTGTATCACAGCCACTTGGGAGAGTAGTTTAAGGTAATATTCTAGCGAGCGCACACACACACACACACACACACACACACACACACACACACACACACACACACACACACACACACACACACACACACACACACACACACACACACACACACACACACACACACACACACCAAAATAAATGGTAACAGGCTATCTCAACCACTCCCTCTTAAAATACCCACTTTAACATACCTCACTTTGTTCCCCTTCGCTTTCCAAAACTCTCCCCTCTCTCTTGTCTTGTCTTCAGCCATTCAACGCCTTATTTCATTTCTTATGTATATTTTATCTGCTCTGTCTGTTCTTATGTGCATGGAGAAGATACTTTGTTCATATTATAAGCTCCATCAAAATCCACAAATCACATACAAGCTTAAAACCAAAATGGGAGAGGGCTTTTTTGGAATGTCTATGGCTGTTGATGATGATGATTTTGATGAATGCAGAGTGGCTAGGATAGGCCTACACTTCATCGATTCACAAAGTCTCTCATGATTTGATGATAGGCTATAAGTTTTTAGTGTGTGTGTGTGTGTGTGTGTGTGTGTGTGTGTGTGTGTGTGTGTGTGAGGGGGTTGCAGCTGGTGTACCGTCACATCATCCAGGTGGCACCATAGGGGGTATGTGTGTGTGTGAGTGTGTGTGTGTGTGTGTGTGTTGGTAAGATGGCGTAGAGTACACAAGATGGCCACGATAGAGTCAGTGTTTTTGCCCACACAGAAAAGTGAAGGAGTCAGCAGTATATGTAAAACCTGATTCAATCTATTTTTCCATTAAAGGTCACTCTTAAAGGCGATAGTGTATTAATTTTACTTTCTGCCACTAAGTCTGATTTAGAATTATTTTTCCAGTAAGTTTTAGAAGATGAATCAGATAGCTTTATTTTAACTTGACCCAAAATTGCCATCTCTCCTTGAATGCTAAGTTGTAACAAAGGATTGACACTAGAATATGACCCCGGTAAGGAAGAATTGCTATGGAAACGATGTAGAGCTGTAATATATTGTCTTATTTTGCCACTGAGCTGTTACAGTGAGCTACAAAAGGGAAAAAATTTGGGCCAAGTCAGAGTAAAAAGAGTATAGGAATAAGAATAATGGTGATGACGATAAGGCATAATAAAGACCAGAAGCATCGTCTCGGGAGAAAAGGGATGAATTATTTGTCCCTTAAACCTCCCTCTGATCTGAACTATCAACCTCTGAGCAGAATATAATCATCTTCAGAAGAGCCAGTCGTAAAAGAACCTCAACCAAACCTCAGCTGTCGGGGTCTCTATTATTATCAGACCTATTAATCATCGCATTTAGACAGGGCCATCGCCAACAGGGGGACGCCAAGAAAGAAATTAGAGCATAATATTAACCACTCTATTCTATCGTTGCACTGAACCATTTACCCCGCTTCCCTGGTGGTCTGGAGGCACTAGATACGTACCAGGGAGGCAGTTAGATGTCCCCTTTATATTTTCCTCCCTAAGCTCTGTCCACTGTGAAATTGGTCCATTTTCTTCAGCAGATTTGTAGCTGTTACTCTCGTCCAAGGATTCTCTGTTCTATTTTTTATTTATTTATTTTTTTGGGGGCCCCCTGGCTGGAGAGTGAGTGTTAATATTATTCATAGGTGTACATGCAAACATTTTTCTAATTTTCTCCATGTGCAACTCTTCCCAACATGGCATTTTTAGCATCTTAATCTCGTTCTGTCTGTCTCTTTGTCTCGTGAAGTCTTTTTTGTCGACGTCACCCCTCACAGGATGCGGCAAAAGGCAAGTTATGGAAAGACAGGTAAATAGAAGGACAGACCAGCATATAATGAGAAAGATATGTAGACAGATTGATTAATACGTACATACATACATAGACACACACACAAATACACAACATGAAGACAAACACAGCCACAGAAAAAACGATAGATTCTATACCGTGAACGTACCTTGTCCTACTTACAAACACACACACACACACACACACACACACACACACACACACACACACACACACACACACACACACACACACACACACACACACACACACACACACACACACACACACACACACACACACACACACACACACACACACACACACACACACACACACACACACACACACACACACACACACAGTCCCACGTATTATTATCCATTCGTGTCCCAGCTTCAACCCCCACTGTAAGCCGTGGGTGCTCTCGGTATACAGGCTTTATGTGTGCCATTGTGCAGTTGGTATAGTATTCAGTATTGACGGTACGGTGTTTTTTCAGTGTGGTTTAACCGCTTGAATAGGATGTCGCCTTCGTGGTGTTAATATTTGCTGCTGTAGAACGATTTTATTCAGTTTATGAGAGCCCGTAATAGTAGTAGTAGTAGTAGTAGTAGTAGTAGTAGCCGCAATATCTTCAGCGCCTCCCCTAGTAGTGAAGGGGTTATTGAAGGCAATATCAAACTCTTCTGACATGTAAAGTCTTTCCTAAGCTGAATAAAATCGTCTGGAGAAAGGGAGAGTAAATCAAGACGTCCTCGAGTTGAAGGGGTTAAGATTTCTTTCTCTCTCTCTCTCTCTCTCTCTCTCTCTCTCTAATTATGCTTCCCAAGTACACCCTCTCTATCAATGTGTTGTGAAAGTAGAGAACACATGCCATACTCTTTTCACCTTAACTTGGCCCAGATTTTCGTCCTTCTTCAGCAGTTCTTTTCACGTAGCTCAGTGGTAGAAAGAGACAATGCTGCAGTTCTGTGTGCTATCTGTGGTATATCATCATCATCATCATCATCATCATCGTCATCATCATAATCATCTTCATCACCAACCTCCTCCTCCTCCTCTTCATCATCACCATCATCATCTAGCGTCAGCAAGATTATATCACCAAATATATCTAATAGGATTATATAACCATGCATTGTGAGGGAGAAGAGTGAGAGGACTGAGTGTACTGTATTATGTAGATGAACCACTCTCAACCCTCTAACGGTGGAGACAACTCTAGTATGCTATTAAAAGACAGAGAGGGACATACAAAGGAATATATTACTTCTTCTTACATTATTGGGTATATTTACTGCCCATAGACTGCCACAGGGACCATTGAAAAGCAGCAGCATTGGCAACGGTGAGAGAGAGAGAGAGAGAGAGAGAGTCATAAACAATAGGGTAATATGTAGAGAGGCGTGCATTGTGTGGCATGAGGGAGCATTTGGCACCTGTCATGGAGGTGTTTTTTGAGATATAACTTATAGCTTTTGAATGACAATAGAACCTGTGTGTTTGACCGGAGAAAGGGACAAAATATCTGTGTATCTACCTATCTATCAATCTAATTTCTTTACACTGATGTTGATATTCTTTTTCGACAGTTTTAACAAGTGCTGATTTCTTCACTATTATCAAGTCTTCATGAACCGCTTCAGGATCAGGATATATTTACTATTTTGTCGTTCTAGTGACTGTATTTAGCTAATGAGAGAACTCTGCTGGTGTAGAGGAAATGAAGACAGTTGAGATATAAACGTAAGATATAGAACCCTGTTTATTTGCCAGCGTCGGGACTATATATCCATCACAAACATCACCGCGTCTTGTGTGTAGGAGCGATGCCAAGGTTTCACTAGGTCTTGACACTGTTTTGAGGCAGGTTAGGCAGTGTAAGCAAACGACTGACCTTGATTGCACGGTAAGGGACAACAATATGCCTAATAGTCCACCCTTTCCACATCTCACTGCCCTCGGTGGCTAATATCTTGAAGCTGATAGAAGTCCACTATTTTTTCTGATGTGATGTGTCCCGGGAGAAAAGCGAGCGACATGCCATAAGTTTGAAGCAGACGGGGTGGATTATTAGGAGGACTTATGACGTCGGCTGTGCACATACTTCAGGGGCAGGGATGTGTTTATTGGCCAACCCCAGGACAATATCTCCATCACAAACATCACCGCGTCTCAGTATGCAAGTTACGGTAGTCCCATTCTGTCTGCTGAAGGACGACGAACTTTGCACCTGACTGACACAGCAATATATAATTATTCTGTACAGTTTCTAGGCTGACGTCTTCTCTTTATTTTTGTTCTTGCTTTCTTCAGACGATTATGCTCAACTTATGGGAGGCCTCGTAGTGAAGAACTTTCTGACAAAACTGCTAGAATTTCTCTCCCTTGATCACGGCATCCACTCACTCGATGTAGTGCCCTACCTGCAACTGTTTCTACTGTACACTCAGTAACAAGCCAAATAATTTCCTTTACGTTTGCTGATAAATATATAACAACTGAATGCCTGGTGACCTAGTGGGTTAAGGCTCTCCAACTGGCTGTGATCGCCCAGGGTCCGGTACCAAGTGCCCTCATGTACATTGCCGCCCAGGGACGAGTACCTGGTCATCGTTGTGTTATAAGTGACTGGATTAAATAGTCTAATCTTGGCTCAGTGGGATAATGCAGGAAGGAATGATGGATGGATGATCACTTTAATCTCAGGCTGCAATTACTCACTCTCAGCAGAATAAAATCGTCTGGCGTCAGCTGAAATAGAACACTAGAGTTTTGCCGGCCAAGAGAGGGTTAATGAGGGAAGAGGGTGGGGTAACGGGCCGGAGTGTGAAGTTTATATATTTGTCTCTCTCCCAGCTTAGAAAATATGGTCGTCAGTGGAGATATGCTGGAGATGTGGACGTGACACTGTAACTATAAGTGGAGTTTCCTTTCGTTCCCCCCCCTCCTCGCTGCTGCCATAACAAACAACACTCACCTGGCGTCACCCACCTGCCGTCCTCTACCCTCCCTGCTTTCTTAACCCTTTCTCTAAGTTGATGTCTTGAGGGTGTTGCTAGTCATCTTTAACCCTCCCTTCGTCGGAACAACTCTAGTTCTCAATTCTAGCTAACTTCAAGCAGTTTTACTTAGCTAAGATTAAGTCGTTGGAGGCTGAGAGTGTTAGATTAGGCAAAAAAAAAAGAAAAAAAGATCCAATTAATTAATAACTTCTGCGGTAACTCGGTGCGACGCAGGCGGACGATCAAAGAATTCGGCTGATGTTACCCTGTTTCTGTTAGCGGTAGATATGCATGCAGCTTTCTCTACCTCACACCACTAAGTAGATTAACTGACAAAGAAGATGCTTTTTGTTACGCTGGGAATCTGTCAGCGGTTGATATCTATGCAACACTATCAACTACACAACACTAAGTAGACTAAATGACAGTCGTAAACAAAATGAGGATAAACTCACAGCATTACCAGATGACCTCTCTTTATCTTCCCTCCCTCCCCTTTTCCTTTCTTCACACATTCTTCCACCTCTCTTCTGCCTTCCCTTGCATCCCTCTCCTCTCCTCTTTTGCTACACATCATCCCCTCCCTTCCTCCTCTTCTCTTTCTTCTCCTGTTTTTCCTTCCTGCTATCGTTCCCCTCCTTCTTCCCCCTCCTTCCTCTTTCTCCATGCCCTCCCGTTCCCTCTCCTTCCCTCACATATCTTCTGTTATCCTCTCCTCTTCCCCTCCTTCCATCCATTCTTCTTTTCCTTCCTCTTTCCTCTTGTCCAGCTCTCCCTCCTATCCCCTTCCTCCCACCTCTCTCGCTCCTGTTATCCCCTCGTCCTCTTCCCACCCGTTTTTTTCTCTCTCTCCCCCTCCATCCATCCCCTCTCCTCTTCCCTCCTTTCCTCCTTCATTACCATCGGCCGACACTTACTTTTATGAGCGAGATACAGCGTCGGCACATCAGAGTAACCTTAGATCCACACCAGCGTCCGTGGTGAATATTTAGCCAGACAACATCGACTGCATTAGCTCAAGGATAATCTGATAA
This sequence comes from Coenobita brevimanus, assembly GCF_032717465.1. Classification (NCBI taxonomy): domain Eukaryota; kingdom Metazoa; phylum Arthropoda; class Malacostraca; order Decapoda; family Coenobitidae; genus Coenobita; species Coenobita brevimanus. The sequence continues at coordinate 53,999,091 of NC_137018.1, read as the reverse complement.
TATTTCACGATTGTTTACTATTAGCGAAGAGGAATCAAATATTATCTTGACAATGCCTTCCTGATGTTACACAGTGGGCATGTTACGCTTGCATATCTTTGTGTATGTTATGACTGCAAATTACTGTATGATGTATTTTAAAAGATATAAATACAATACAAGAGAGTACTAATTTCACCTTCTTTTATTATGGGTTAGTGGATCAGGAATTTTGTTGTGGCCCAGGCTCATTCGAAATGTGACCCCAGTGGACTGCAGGCTGAAAATGCCTTACTGTAGGCCACCATCTTCCTTTTGGAGCTATAGGAAAGTAGTTGAGGGACGTGTGTATAACCAGGCGAGGAGCAAAATAAAATCGTCTATTGGATGCAAGTTTCAAAATAGTAATAATAATAATAATAATAATAATAATAATAATAATAATAATAATCATAATAATAATAGTAGTAGTAGTAGTAAACACGTCATCGGAAAGGGAAGGGGTTACATAAGAGAGGAGCCGGATAATGATGATGAACGATAGGGTAGAAATGAATTATGAGTGTGTTGCTTTAATCCAGGGCAGGGTCTAATGGGGGAGGAGGCGAGAAGTGTGTGAGGGCCACCTGGCACTGGCACCATACCCGATGTTTGGCACTGTCTCACCTTCACGTCACCACACCACACACACAAACACCTTACACACTGCCACACCTTACAGTGCCACACACACACTCTCCTTTACACACACACACACACACACACACACACACACACACACACACACACACACACACACACACACACACACACACGCCTTACAGTTCCCCCTCCCCCAACACGCACACACACACACACGCCTTACAGTTCCCCCTCCCCCAACACGCACACAAATATGCACCTCACAGTGCCACACACTCCACACCCCACACCGCCAAACGCCCCACCCACACACCACATCTTACGCTGCCACACACTCCACACCCCACACATATACTTCCAACATACTGCCACACACACCCCCACACTACCATACTCTTCCCTCTGCCCCACAATCCACACCCTACACACTTCACATTATTCCACAGTCGAAACCACACACACTGCATCACCTTCCCTCTCACTGCCATACACCCCACACCCAATGCATCTCACATCCCACACCTCCACACATACTCGTATCAGTCTCACACACCCCACCCTCCACACTCCACACTACCACACACCCTACGCGGCTCAGAAGCCCCACACACCCCTCACATACTCCTCATACACACCCCTACATCCCTCAACGCCGCAGTGATGGGAGCACAACAAACACAGAGGCGGGACCTTGTTTACTTTGTGTTTTCCCAGTAATATCCCTTTGGCTGTGAGAAGAGGCCCGTTGTGACAGTCTCTCGCGTGCAAAAAGTAAAAGACGCCATTGTATTAAAGGGCTTAACGATGAGTGTCTAAATGGAGATATTTTCTAACACATTCAGTATGAGAGGCCTCCAGATTAGGTGATGTTTTGCTTATGTGACCGTGAACCCAGTGGGCTGCAGGCTGAAGGTGTCCCTCTCCTGCAGACCATCATTCTCCTTTAATAGTTTCAGAAATTTAAAAGGTGAAGTAATTTACAGTGTGCAGTAGTTTTTAAGGTGCTGTAATGTAAAAAGTAAGGCAGTTTAAAAGGCAGGGCAATGTAAAAGGTGCAGGAATTTAAAAGGTGCAGGAATTTAAAAGGTACAGCAATTTAAAACATTCCAGAATTTAAGTGGTGCAGGGATTTAAAAAAAGGAGCAGTATAAAAGGTTCCGGAATGTAAAAGGTGCAGCAGTTTAAAAGAAACAGTGATTTAAAAGATGCAATGATTTAAAAGGCAAGGCAATTTAAACGGCGCGGCATTTAAAAGGCCCAACACACTGGAGGGTCTGATGAGCGTTACGTAGCAACAGGTAGAATATAACAAAGATCCCCCTGTGTCCCATGTCACTTGCGGACGTCATGTGGTTTGCCTACACGGGAGCCAAGATGCCAAGGTCGCGAGGGGGGTGAAAACAAAGTGGCGCTTGTGATATACCAGGCACATATTGGCGCTGGCGACATGGCGGCCTTCATTGTCGCCAGGGTTATCTTGACGGAGCCGGGAGTCCAGACGGAAGTGGAAGTAGGAAAGATAAGGGGAGGGAATTTATTAGGTGTGTTTGAAGCGCGTTTGTACATGATAAGTTAGTAGATAAATGAATAAACATAGAAAGAAAGAAAGAAAAAAAGAAGTTATGTAATACTTGAATATGAAGCGCATCTGTAAAAATCGATAAGATAAATAAATAAACATAACTGAAGAAAATAGATAAATAAATACATAAATCTATAAAAGAAAAGAAATAAACAGGTGACTGACATCTCTTGCAGCATTACGTGATCAAAAAACTTTCACTGTCTCTCAAGGATAAAACCAGTTCCCTGATCACTGAGTTAAAGGAGAATAAACAAGGAACTGAGGAGGAAAGAACAAGCATAAGATCAAAGTATGGCTGTAAGAAGGGAAAGTCTGGCTGCCGTGCACTTTAACTTGGCCTAAAATTGCCATCTCTCCATCTTGAATGCTAAGTTGTAACAGGAGGTTAATACTAGAATATGGTGCTAATCACGAAGAAGTGCTGGGGAGAAGCTGTAGAACCGTAGTATTATCTTATCCTGGCACTAGGCTGGGACAGGATATTAACACGGGAATACGATGCTAGTCACGAAGAAGTGCTATGGAAAGGATGTAGAGCCAGCATTTTTTTCTGCCATTGAGCCACGTGAAATAGGCTATATAAAGGTTGAAAATCCTCGCCAAGTTAAGATGGACGCACTATAGGCCTGACCAAAAAAAAAAAAAAAAAAAAAAAAAAAATGGTGACGGTAGAAGAGTGGGAAGATTTTATCACTTCCCGCATTTACCTGAGATTTACGGGGCCGATAGAATGTCTTGCTGTTTATATCCCTCACACACGTACATTCATACATACACAGACTCGCACATACATACATACATACACGCATACATACATACCTACATGCATACAAGCACAAACACACACTTACCCACAACTGCAGGCACAAACATACACATACAGACGCAGAAGCACACATACAAACGCCCCTCCTCCCCACACCCCCACACATACATTCTCTCTCTCTCTCTCTCTCTCTCTCTCTCTCTCACTTTGAATAGATTTAGGGCCGATTAGAAGCACATACAGGGAGCTTTGAACAATTGACTCTTTGATTTTGAGGGGATTTCTAAGTTCAAAGTCAAAGGAAGCCTCAGTCACTCACATGCTAATCTGTACTCGTTTTCACTCAAGTGGTAATTTTGATCCGTTTACAATCAAGCGCTAATCCAGATAGGTTTCTACTCTTTTACCGTGAGAGGCTTCCTTTAGCTATGAAGAAGAAGAAGAAGAGGAGGAGGAGGAGAAGAAGAAAAAGAAAAAGAAGAAGACGATGACGAAGAAGAAGAAGAAGAAGAAACTGTAGTCTTAGCCAGAGAGAGAGAGAGAGAGAGAGAGAGAGAGAGAGTTGAAGGAGCAGAAGAGGGCAAAATAAGGAAGGGAAACAGAAGAAAAGAGAAGGGAAAGAGAAAAAGAATGAGAAAATAAGAAACAAAATAAATAAGAGTGTCAATAAGAGAATTAAGACCCACACCAACATACCTCAGAGGACGAAGGCCCTGGGGAACTGGGTAGTGTCCAAGAGGTGGTGTGGTGGTGCGGTGGTGGTGTAGTGGTGTGGTGGTGTGGTGTGGTGGTTTAGTGGTGTGGTGATGATGGGGTGCCCTTGTCCCTCAACACGTCCATCTAGCACACACACACACACACACACACACACACACACACACACACACACACACACACACACACACACACACACACACACACACACACACACACACACACACACAACCTGTCCTAACCTGACATAAAAGAGAGAGAGAGAGAGAGAGAGAGAGAGAGAGAGAGAGAGAGAGTTACCCTTACATCTAGCATAACCCTAACGATACTTTTCTCATTTAATCCTCCTGTGTTAATTTTTATGATGGACGGAAGAAAGTAACAGTGACGCATTTACAGTCACTTTCAAAAACGTCTATTATAACTCTGACATCATTACTACGCATTTTTTTACGACTGTTGTGGGAAGGAAGGGGGAAGACTAATGGCCGCCGTAGTAACCGTAGTCCAGAAGCTGCACAGGGTGACTCAAAATAGACGTAGAGTTTGTTCCCTGGCCAAAGCTCGTAAGGAATCGACAGTAAATTAGTCCAAACAAGAGCCAACCCTCCTTCTCAACTTGTGATCCCCCCCCCGTGTCCGTATACCCCTGGTCCATTCCTAAACTTATATTTTATCTACTCTCTTACTTGCTTTTTTTCCTTCGTTTCCTCTCCTTCTAGCTCTTCTGTACCTCTCCTGGCTCTCTCTTACTTCTCTCCTAGTTATTCTCTCTCTCTCTCTCTCTCTCTCTCTCTCTCTCTCTCTCTCTCTCTCTCTCTCTCTCATTTATCGCCTCACCTCCTCTTAATCCTCTCGATGGGAATCAATAGAAAATTAATCCAAAAACAGCCAGGATTCCCTTTCGACTTCAGACCCTCCTTTATTTTTCTCTCTCCTCTCCTTTCCCTTCCTTTCATTTCCTGTCTTCCCTCTTCTTCACCCTCCTTTCACATCCCTTCTTCCCTCTCCTTCTCCTTCCTTTCATCTCCCTTTTTTTACCTTCTTTTATATCTCTGTCACCCTCCCCCCTCCTTTCCAGTAATATCGGCTGTCTTTTGCCCTCCTTCCCCAACTTTCCCTCCTCTCCTCTAAGCCAGTCTCCTCCCTATGACTAAGCCAAAGCCAGTGGCCTCAGCACCAAGGAACACGTACAGCAAAACCAGAACAGTACCTTCATAGGCGTGTACTTTCTGAGCCAACTATGAGGAAGTTGCTTTATTTAATCCCCTGACCATAAGTTTTGTTACCCCTTTCAGTTGCTAGTGGGTCATAGAAGCCTGAGTGTTAGCCCTTTGACTCCCTTTTTTTTTTTTTTTCCAGGTAAACAAAATTGGTGTTACTCTGAATAAACACTCAGGTGAATCCATCTCACCTACAGGGTTAATCTAGACAATTATTCTAGTCTCAGGTGAGCAAAATATTTTGGTGTCACCTGGAGTAAATTACCCAGGTGAGTCCACAGCAGTGAAAGGGTTAATGGGGATAATAATTAAAGCTCCTTCTGACTCCCACGATTCCCTCTACTCGTTTTACTCTAACTTGGCCTAAAATTGCCCTCTCTCCTTCTTGAATTCAGGCCTGTAACAGTAGATTAACACTAGACTGTGGTCCTAATCACGAAGAAATGAAATGGAAAGCATGTTTTATCTTTTTCTGCAAACGAGCTGTGTGGAATAAGCTGGGAAAGGACGAAAATCTGGGCCAAGTTAAGGTAAAAAGTTTAGTGACGGGGTTGGTGGAGACTTTATGTAATTCTTATGTTCAAAAAGACCGTCCTTGGCTAGATATACTCGTCCTGAAGCAGTAAGAAGGGAAGACGTTGTCGGGTTGAAGGGGCTGTCTTCGATACACGTGTAAGGCGATACGGTGCGGATCGGAAGCCCTTTGAAGTGATTTTTTATGACCTCATTTGGGTATATCTCCTTATCTCTTACCTGGGGCCATTTCTTAGTAGTTCCCTCAGGATAGGAGCAACAAAGGGATCTCTACTCAGCAATGGTCTAGCGAAGAGTAACTTCTGTATTCGTGTATTCATTTCAGGGTGCCAATAATTGTTCAAATGGAATTAATTGTAGAAATGGAAGAACTTGGCACACATACGGCATGAAACTTGTTTATTGAGAAGTTTAAGCAGCTTCGATCTTACAGTTTCCATTATGTGGGCATAATTCTCCCATTTACTTTTTGTTTTCCTTCTTAATATGCATTTCAGTATTGCTATTACAACTTATCCTGTCAGAACTTTCTTTTGATGGACAAAGAGAGAACCAAAGAATGAAAGCCAACCGAAAATTCTCCCTTCCAGTGAATATAAACCAAGACAGCCTAGTTAAGATCCGTTCACTTTGAAATGCAAGGGCACATTATATTTCATAGGAGGTCGTACGCATGGTGATACACAATTTGAAGGAGACTGTTTCAAATCTGACTAATGGTGCGACTGAAAGACTGAAATTACTGGATAACTCTTGCATTAAAGATCTGGACAGAGAATGGGCGAGTGTGTGAATTAACATCTGGTGCTTTCCCACCGTAAAGGGGAAGACAGGCAGGCAGGGAGTTGAGAGGAACCACGAATTCAGCATTTTACTTCTCTGTTTCTTTGGGCCAACACCTTCCCTTTTGGCAGCAGACTTAGAAACACTAGATCATTCACCTCTGTCTCACACAAGCGGGCAGGAAATGTGAAACGCGTGTGACAGGCATGCACGTGCGCTTTTGTCATGCAACCCCGCCCCTTTCTTGACATGCCCCTCCTCTTGCTACGCTCGTCCTCTCACATGGCATGCTCCCCCCTTGTTTCTGGCATTACCCCCTCTCGCCATGTACTAGTTTTTCTCCTCATGCCCTATTCTTTCTTGCCATGCCCTAGATCATGCCCCAGTTTTTCTCCCCATGCCCCAGTTCTTGTCAGATTTAGTATATCTTGCCATGCTTTAGTCTTTCTTCCCATGCCCTGCCCTTCCCTGCCATGCCCTGCCCTTCCCTGCTATGCCCTGTTCTTCTTTACTATATCCCCTTCCTCTTGACATGCTCACCCTCTTGGCTATGCTTCCACCCAGATGTTGCCATGTCCTCCCTTCTTGCCTTGTCCCCCATTTCATGCCATGTTCCACTTCCCTCTTGCCATGTCCTCCTCCCATCTTCTGCAGCCATGTCTCTTTGCCATACCCCCCTTGCCGTACCCTCTTGCCATACCCCCCCTTGCCATACCCCCCTTGCCATACCCCTCTTGCCATGCCCCCTTTGCCATACCCCTTTGCCGTCCCCCTCCTTGCCATACCCCTCCTTGCCATGCCCTTCTTGCCATGCCCCTCTTGCCATACCCCTCCTGCCATACCCCTCCCGCTCTTGTCTCTGGGGTTCGTCACGGCGACTTGAGACCACCAATGCCAAGACTTCGACCAGGCAGGGGGTAGTGTGTGTGTGCGTGTGTGTGTGTGTGTGTGTGTGTGTGTGTGTGTGTGTGTGTGTGTGATGGGGAAGCACCTGTCCGTACTGTCTCTCACTCCCTACCGTATTGCTCTCTCTCTCTCTCTCAGCTATCTCCTAAATGCCCTGCCAAATGCGTGACCGGCCTATGTCTATTTTATCTATCCAAAGAAAATGGCCTATGTGTTCTAATCTATTCAAATCTACTTAATCTATTCAAAGTAAACATGCCTTTTCATCTAAGCTATTCAGTCTCTTTAATCTACTCAAAGGAAATAGGCCTATTGGTTTACTTTTGTCTAATCCCAAAATCACAGAGCTGGCCTACTATCTCCCTCCACCATTCCTCTCTCTCTCTCTCTCTCTCTCTCTCTCTCTCTCTCTCTCTTTCAAAGACGCATGAAACTCTACGGAAATGCCCCTGCCTCTTCCACGTGCAAGTGAAGTTTTTCAGTCCGATGTTTGTTGCTTCACTGATGCTACGAACAGACGATTTTAGTCAGCAGAAAATGGTGGTAGATGTGGTGGTGGTTGTAGCTGTGATGATAATGGTGGTGATGGTGGTGGTGGTGGTGGTGGTAGCTGTGATGATGATGGTTGTGGTGGTAGCTCTGGTGGTGGTGGTGGCGTTAATAGTAAGTGTGATGATGAAGGTGGTGATGGTAGCTGCGGCATTGGTTGTGGTGGTAAGTGTGGCGTTGATTATGGTGGTAGCTGTGGTGGTGGTGGTGGTAGCTGTTCAGAAACGGCTCTTATTTGGGTTTCGGGACCCTATCGAACTGTGAGGCTCTTCATACCGTATTATTATTATTATTATTATTATTATTATTATTATTATTACTAAACACTGACGACTATAATTACCTACTCTTACCCTCACCTCCATCCAGGTATACACCCTAAAGACAAGCCCCACTAATCCCCTTGTATACCTTTTCCACAGGTGTCGTGGATAAGGGCGCGGGACTCGGCCGTGTTGGCGGTGGACAGACACACCATCACCACAGACTCCAGGTTCTCGGTAAGGCGTATAGTTTGTGGTTTTGCTTTTAGGAATTAGAACACACACAGACACACACACACACACACACACACACACACACACACACACACACACACACACACACACACACACACACACACACACACACACACACACACACACACACACACACACACACACACACACACACACACCGCTCGCTGGTGCAGTGGTAACGTTCTCGCTTGCCAACTGGTAGACGGGAGTTCGCGCCTCGCTCAGGTTGTGAAAAGTTTCACTGACGAAGTGGGTGGTTACTGTCCCCCTTGAGCAAGGGGACGGGTGTGTGCGTGTGTGAAGGTCACAGCCTTGCCCTTAGATCGGACTATATGAGCTCTCAGCTCCCTTCCGGGAGGGTAAAAGCTGAAAATCACGACCATCAAGTGATCCTGACCGACCCGGTGAATTACACACACACACACACACACACACACACACACACACACACACACACACACACACAAAGATAGATGGATGGATGCATGGATGAATGAGTGGATGGAGGGATTGATAGATGGATGGATGGATGGATGGGTGAGTGGATGGATGGATGGATGGGTGAGTGGATGGATGGATGGATGGATGGGTGAGTGGATGGATGGATGGATGGATGGATGGGTGAGTGGATGGATGGATGGGTGAGTGGATGGATGGATGGGTGGGTGGATGGATGGATGGATATATAGACAGATAGATAGATAGATAAGTAAGTAGGTAGGTAGGTAGGTATAGAGAGAGAGAGAGAGAGAGAGAGAGAGAGAGAGAGAGAGAGACCCCTAATATTTCATATGAGTGCTCTACGTGATTACCCCAAGTGTGTGTACCTTTCAGCCCCTCCCCTCCCAGTGCCTCAAGGTTCCGAAGGCAAATTTGGTCTTCATATCGGGCAGGTGTTTACTCATAGGCGATCTGGCTTTGAGGAGGCATCGCATAACGAGTGCCTTCAGTATTTCGATTTTTAGAAAGTGTGAGTGTTCAGTACGTTGGACCTGCAATCTCTCTCTCTCTCTCTCTCTCTCTCTCTCTCTCTCTCTCATTTTAATTTTCTGTGTACTAAGCTCGGATAGGTGTTTACTCATAGACGAACGCAGTATTTGTTTTCCTGTAATGCATAAACCTCTTCATTCCGGTGACACATCATTCATTTTTCATCTTGATGCTACAGACGATTTTATTCATTCCAGGAAAGTCCTCTGCTAATGAAGGGACCAATGAAGGCTGTATCTAACCCCTCCGGTTAGAAAAATCTCGCCTAAGCTGAATAAAATCGACTGGAAGTAGCAAGTTTAAAAAGCAATAACACGTAGTCAGACTCAAGTACTTCATTATATTATTGTTCCAGTGTAATACAACGATCGCGTGTCTTGTTCCGAGGAAATGTTTGCAAAATGTAAATTTAAACAGTTCTAGGGGATAATCTGGCCTTGAAAATGCCTCATATAGAATCCATAGATGATGATGTTACCCCATATATCGCGGGACCTGGCCACATCCTAAGGCACTTGTCAACTTGAGTGTGGTTGGTGAGGGATGGGTGGAGATATTACCGTGCATTTGGAGGGACGGCGAAGGATGAGGTGGAGATTGTGTGGGTGCCAGCAAAAGGACCCAAGATTGTGTGGGCAAAAAAACCCAAAACTGTTGGGGCAAAGGAACCCAAGATTGTTTGGGCAAAGGAACTCAAGATTGTGTGGACAAAGGAATCCAGGATTGTGTGGGCAAATAACCCAAGATTGTGTGGGTGCCGGCAAAATAACCGTAAGAGGCGGCGGATAGGGAAGAGTGGCCGAGATTATTCTAAGGAGGGGCGGGGAAGTGGCAGCCTCTCAGCCCAAGCGGTCTGATAGGAAGAGTGGCTGTCAGGTTGAGTAAATATTTCCTCTTCCTGTTTGGCCTCGGTGTGATGGGAGATAGTTCTGATGGGCAGCCGTGAAGGGGAGTGATAAAGCCATACTCTGAGACCCTCGCTGACGTAACTTACACAAAACTTATTTTTCCAAGTGAGTGATTTAATGTACAGTTGCAGACAAAAATACTGATGCACTTTATGAAGACTAATACTGTGGAGCCTCACCAGTTTTACTGACGCATAACGTATTTTTTTGAGAGCGACTTGTTGCACTTACTAAACTTTCATTAATAAACCCAATATTAACATGATTGGCATTATGGGATAGGGCCTTCCGATGCATGAGGAAGTCAAGGTGAATATACGCGCGGATATTGCCATTAGTAACTTGATTTATCCAAGTGAACCTCGGCATCGTTAATCGTTGTGAAATTAGACATAGTTAAACGTGAACTTAGACATCGTTAATCGTGGTGAACCTAGGCATTCCAAGCTTCATGTGAACACGAGAGGAACGTCCACCCATCTCAACTCATCCAACGATCTTATTCAGCTCAGGAAATGTCTTGAAGGTAGAGGGTGAAAATAAAAAGACAAATTCAAGACATGTAAGGCATTTTCAACAACGACCAAGAAACTAGCGGCATGAGAAAAAAACTCGCATTTCCTCACCAAACAGGGTAGTTGTTTACGAGAGATAAATTTAGTCTGGAGGTGGCTAGTGTCTCCTTACTGCCCTGGGAGGAGAAGGTTAGGGGGCTTAGTTAGGGGGTTTGTGGGGTGAGGGGGTTGGTTGATGGTTGGAGGGGTTGGTAATGGTTGGCTGGTAAGTTAGAGGGGTTGGCAGTGGGTTGGTTGGTTGGTAGGAAGGGTAGATGTTGAAGGAATTGATTGGTTGATGGTTGGAGGGGTTGATGTTGGAGGGTTTGATAAGTCGGTGACTGGGGGAGTTGGTAGAGGGATGGAGGGGTGGGAGGGAGGGGAAGAAATCTGGTGGTGGTTGTGGTGGTGAAATTGGTTCGTGGTGATAATGGGGTAAGGTAAGTAGGGAGGGTTGGTAGCTAGAATAATTGGGGCGAGGGATGGGGAGAGATGGGGAAGCTGCTTGACTGGGGAGAATAATTGGTGGTGATGGTGGTAGTGGGGGATTTGTCTGTGATAGTAGTGGAGAAGGGTTAGTTGATGCTGGTGGGGGTGTTGCTGGGAGAATCCATTGTGCTAAGGGGGTTCGATTGTGGTGGGGAGGTGTTGATGATGATGAGGGGCTGTGTGTGTGTGTGTGTGTGTGTGTGTGTGTGTGTGTGTGTGTGTGTGTGTGTGTGTGTGTGTGTTTTCCTTCCTGTTTCCATGTTTGTGTGTGCTTCCAAGTATGCGTGTGTGTTTGTGCTTGCGTGTGCTTGCGTGTGGGCGTTGGCATGACTGTGGGCGGGAGAGGACGCAGGCCAAGAGGGATTACCGCATTCCTGGTGAAACACTTTCCTGGATTAACAAAATAAAAAATAAAGTTAAAAAAAAGCTTCTCTTCTATTTCCTCCTTACTTCCTTAACTCTGATGTCGTTTGGCGGAAGCAGGAGAAGAAAGGTAGAGTTGTTCTGACTGTGAGAGGGTTAACTGGTAGATAGATCGAGATATAGATGGAATGATGGATGGATGGCTAGATAGATAGATAGATAGACAGACAGACAGATGGATGTATGGATAGACAGACAGACAGAGATAGATAGACAGATAGATAGACAGATAGATAGATAGACAGGTAGATAGATAGGTGGATGGATGGATGGGTAGTTGAGTGGCTAGACAGATAGAGATAGATAGATAGGTGAATGGATGGATGGATAGATACATAGATAGGTATATGGAGAGAGAGAGAGAGAGAGAGAGAGAGAGAGAGAGAGAGAGAGAGAGAGAGAGAGAGCAGTATATTACACGTGTTTTCTCCTCATTTTCAGGACCAAGGAATCAATTAATTATATTTATTACCCTATAATTTATCTCAAATTATTGTCGCGAGTAATTGGGGTTGATGATGATGATGATGATGATGATGATGATGATGATGATGATGATGATGGTGGTGGTGGTTTTAAAAGTGATGATGATGGTGGTGGTGATGATTATGATAATTATGGTGATGGTGATGATGATGATGATGGTGGTGGTGGTTATAATGATGATGATGATGATGATGATGATGACGAGGATGATGATGATAATGATGCCGGTGATAATGACGACGACGATGTAATAATGACAAGGATATTGATGATGATGATGTTGATGATGATGATGACGATGATGATGATGACGATGATGATGATGATGATGATGATGACGATGATGATGATGACGATGATGATGATGATGATGATGATGATGACGTGAGAACTTTTAATTAGATCTTAGTGGTTATTTTCGCCCTGGTTGTGTATCTCTTAAGAGCGAGAGGGATTTAAGTGATGTTTGGAAGCTCCCTTGGCCTGTGCACGAGAGAGAGAGAGAGAGAGAGAGAGAGAGAGAGAGAATGTGCGTGGGTGTGAAATGTGTGTGTGTGTGTGTGTGTGTGTGTGTGTGCTTGAATACTTGCGCCTGTTTCCAAGCTTGTTTACATTGTACTTCCAAGTATTTGTGTGTGTGTGTGTGTGTGTGTGTGTGTGTGTGTGTGTGCTTGCGTGGGCGGTGGCGTGACCGTGGCTGGGATAAGATGCAGGCCAAGAAGAATTACCGCATTCCTGATGAAACATTTTCCTGAAAAAAAAAAAAAAAAAGAAAGAAAAAAGAATACGCCTATAAGTTCATTTTTTAAGCGTATACACCTGGTTCATTTTTTCCACAGGTGAACCATCCCGAGGAGACTGAGGACTGGCAGCTGGTGGTTCGCGGGGTACAGCTGGTGGACGAGGGCATTTACGATTGCCAGGTCAACACGCACCCTAAGATATCCACAAAGGTCAATCTTAAGGTGCTCTCCAATCCACGTAAGAGGCAATATTGATTAGTATTCTTTTCTAATGTCATTTTTAGTACTCATAAAAGTTTAATTCTTAGTGTTCTTTGAAGGGCATGATTTTGTAACCTTCTCATGAAGAGGTAATGAAGTACTGACAAAAACACAGGTATTTTCTCCGAGTTTGACCAATAGATAGCGGAAGAAATCGAAACCATCTGAAACACGCATAAGTAGAAATAGAGTTTTCATTGTGTTTCGTCTGTTGTAAGTTTTCTTCACACGGGACTGGGATAATAGTGATTTCTTTTGTCTGTACGTATTGTGTTTAGTGGTTTATTTTGTCTGTACGTATTGTGTTTGATGTTTTGTCTTCGTTTTCTATATGGTTTTTCGTCTTCCTCTCCTAAGTTCGTCTTGAATTTAAATTGTTTGAGTTTCGTCATTTTCTTCTGTGGTATGAACGGTGACTTTTTTATTTTCTCTTGTTTAATTTTATGCATCATTATTTCTTTTCTAAGCTCCCATCAGCAAGGCTCTTTCACATTCTCTCTCTCTCTCTCTCTCTCTCTCTCTCTCTCTCTCTCTCACCAACATTCCGTAAAAAATAAGACAAACATAAGACTCAAGCCTATGAGGACCAAGAAAAGCATGGAGGAAATGAGCAAAAAACTATATACTTTCTCTGTAGGGGGTGGAGAGAGAGAGAGAGAGAGAGAGAGAGAGAGAGAGAGAGAGAGAGAGAATCACACAGACTTTAAGGATCATATGAGGTAGTTTGGCCTTAACTTTAATCGGTGAAGTAATTTTCCTAAAAAAAGAAATTGAGAGAGAGAGAGAGAGAGAGAGAGAGAGAGAGAGAGAGAGAGAGAGAGAGAAATCCCAGAACAAATACGAGGTCACTGAGAAGTAATGTGAAGAATCTAGAGAAAATAGATTCAAGAAAAAGGAATACGCAGTGGAAACAGAATTCTTTAGCAGCCAAAAATAAAACACTGATCCTTCGGTATTTACAGCTGGGGAGAAGATTTCGTCTAAAATTTCACCTCTGCTTGTCACTTTACTCTTCTGGTTAATATTCCTGAGCTGAGAGAGGCTTGGCATGTTTCTCTCTCTCTCTTCTGCTTCTCACTTTCCTCTGGTGGTTAATATTCGTAAGATGAGAGAGGCTTGGTATGTCTCTCTGTCTCTTCTGCTAGTCACTTTCCTCTGCTGGTTAATATTCCTGAGATGAGAGAGGCTTTGTATGTTTCTCTGTCTCTTCTACTTGACACTCTCCTATGCAGGCTAATATTCCTATGCTGAGAGAGGCTTGGTATTTTTTCTCTGTCTCCTCTGCTTCTCACTGTCCTCTGCCGGCTAATATTCCTAAGCTGAGAGAGGCTTGGTATGATTCTCTGCCAGTCGATTAATTTTGAAGCAGTGGCTTAAATTTTATGATATGGTCCAGTATTTCTTGTATAAATGTGATTGTGCTGTTTCTATTAATGCAGCTTAAAGGTGAAAGTTTTTATAACATATGATATCACTGTAGACTTTGAAAATATGTTAGGAAAAAAAAAAAAAAAAGGAACAGAGCTCATTGTGAAACCATCAATTACCTGGATGACTCTGGCGCAATTCCTTAGTCTGTCATTCTCTCTGCCTACATCTATAGTCCTTTCATCTTAACCTGACCAAGAGTTTTCTCCTTTCGCAGCTTGTTTTACGTAGCTCAGTGACAGAAAAATACGGTGTTACGGCTCTACATCCTTTACATAACACTTTCCTGAGTTTAGTACCAAAGGGAAGCGCTAATATATTGCTACAACTCAGTGTTAAGGATGGGGCAGTGGCACTTTTAGGCCATGGTAAAGTAAAATGGTTGTTGTCATTTATGCGTAGAGGGTTCAGACATCTTGAACTGAACCTTTGCCGTCCCTCTCTCCCAGCCACGTGCTCCTGACTAACACATGTGATGGGGCTCAATTTAGATGCTCTCACTCGCTAGGAATCTCTGGGGACGGGGACTTAAATGCCTCATTGACCACCGATACCACAACAGTAAAGACACGCAGCGGGAATGCCTTTAGTTTTGACTCTCATCTGACGATTTTATTCACCTTAGGAGACAGGTTTTTGAAATTAAATGATTAAATATGGCCTTCCTTTCCTAGATCGTCCTCGTAAGCTAATTAAATAATCTACCAGTTGCAATAATAGTGAAAAAATAGTGAAATAAAAAAGATCTTGTCGTGAAAGGACGTATTTGCTTTGTTGATTACCGAAGACGAAATATTAAAGACGTGACGAAAGAATAAAGGCAATGCGCTTACCCCCATCGGAAGGACCACGCCCTCCCTCACACCTGGCCAAGTTTCACAGTCGTCAAGAAAATCGTCCCACGTTAGCCAGAATAAAATCGTCTGGCGTTAGTCTGAGTGAAATAGCCTGACTGTAGGTAGAGAAATAGAGTCACACCTTCCCCCGGGTTTGAGAGTTAATCATTTAGCACTAGCGCATTTTCCTTTCATATTTTTCTTGGTCTTACTTTATCTCCTCACAGTATGACTATAAAGAAGCAAATGAACATCGAGTAAGCATGTGGACTTAGACACCATCCCTCATCAACTCTCTAACTACCTCGTTCTTAACCTAACTGTCCTTTTCCAGTGTGGCTTTATATATTACAGGAAGGATGCTTAGATGCAAGGAATTGAAGGTAGTATCCGTGATCTCCTTTTTAATTATTTCTTTTCCTCTTGTTTTCATTTGCCTCTCTTCTTTCAGTGTGGCAAGGAACGCATCTGCTCTCATTTTTTCCAGTTCTTCCTTGTACTTGGTCTCCCCCTCTCATTCTTCTCTAATTCTAGCCATTTAAAGCAAAGGAACGTCGCATAGTTGTGGTTAACTTTACTGTCTGCTCTCTAACCTCTCTCAGTCCACCTTGTACTTGCTCTCCCCCTCTCATTCTTCTCACACTGTAGCTATATAAAGCGAGGAACGCTGCATAGATGTGTTTACTCTCTACTCTCCAACCTCCTACCTCAGCTTTGTACTTGCTCTTCCTCTACCGCTTCTCTCAATGTGGCTAAATAAAGCAGAGGAGTGGGTGATTTGATGTGTTTACTTTCTAATCTCTACATTTTCCCTCAACTTTGTACTTGGTCTAACTTTCTCTTTTCTTAATGTCGCTGTTGAAAGAGGTGCATCTTCTCTAAAACTCTTGCCCCATCCCTCGTTGTACTTCGCGTTGTCTATCTAAAGCAGAGGAACGTTGCGTAGGCGTAAGGAGAGGAGAGGAAAGGAGAGAGAAGAGAAGAGAGGTGAGGTTAGGTAGGCTATTAAGAGGTACCGCCAAGCCCTCCCACCACCAGCACCACAAATACCCCCAACATTCACACACTCCCTGCACTCTCATTTCCTCGTAAAACCTCCACCAGTGCATGCTTGCTTTGTAGTGCCATCCCCTTTTAAGCCTTCCCAACGGGCCCGGGAAGCCGTACACAAGTATTCACCCCGCTAGTTAATGCCATGTATATTATGCCACGAGGGGAGAAAGTCTGAGAAGTCAAACGGGGGGAAACATGGAGGGGAAAAAAGCCCGCCAAAGTGGGTGAATCGAAGAGCATGTGCGTCACTTTATGTCTCAGAGTGGATCAGCATGGGCGCTTTCATCACACGTCACCTTTTTTATTTTATTTCTCGTTAATTTTCAGACATTTACTACACGTTTTTCTAGCCACAGGAGTTACATATGGACAAAATCA
Source organism: Coenobita brevimanus (assembly GCF_032717465.1). NCBI lineage: Eukaryota > Metazoa > Arthropoda > Malacostraca > Decapoda > Coenobitidae > Coenobita > Coenobita brevimanus. Next base: position 53,982,343 of record NC_137018.1, on the reverse strand, counting down.
GCCCCTTTGCTACTAGAAGTCCTCGTGAAACTGAATAAAATCGTCTTTCTTATTAAATCTTTACTTTCAGACGATTAAGACACATTTTTCGACCTGATGGAGTGAGATATGGCCAAAATTAACTCCTTTACTACTTGAAGTCCTCGTTAAGTGGAATAAAATCGTCCTTATTTTATTACTCATTGGATTCAGACGCTTTCATTCAGCATAGGAAAGAATTTTTAAACTAGAGCGGTTAGACACAGCAATCGTTAACATCATCAATACGAAAAGGCCTTATCTGTCTCCAAAAATAATCGTCTTGAATTATAGCGTTTTCCAGCTAATTCTAGTCGCTTTTGTTCAGCTTAGGAGAGATTTTTCGAGCTAGGGGAGATAATTATAGCCTTCATTAACCCCTCCAATACGAGAGACCTTTTGCGAGATGAATAAAATCGCTTGGAAATAAGGAGAATTATGCCCAACACGTCAGGGGGAATCAGCAGTTTAAGATGTCGTTTTCCCGCCATCTGCCAGGTATAAAACGCACACCTGTAGCGAGACTGGTGTTAATGGGGAGCGAGGGGAAGGAGGAAGTGGGACGAGATAGGGGAAGTGGGACGAGAAGGGGGAAATGGGGCGGGCATGAGTAATGGGTGTGGGAAGTGGTGGGGGATCTGTAAGTATTCGTTTTATTTCGGAAGCTGATGATGATGATGATAATAATAATAATAATAATAATAATAGTAATAATAATAATAATAATAATAATAAGAATAAGAATAATAATGATAGTGGTAGTAGTAGTAGTAGTAGTAGTAGTAGTAGCAGTAGTAGTAGCAGCAGCAGGAGCAGTAGCAGTATTATTATTATTATTATTATTATTGGTAATGATGATGATAAATAATAATAATAATAATAATAATAATAATAATAATAATAATAATCCGTCATCATCATGATCATCATCATCACCATCCTTACTTTATTACCAAAGATAAAAATGATGTGTGTAGGATTCAGAAATAAGACATTAAAAACACTTACAGACATATGCAAAGAGAAATAAGACAGCTATCACCGGAGTGCTTAGTGAAGAGAGAGAGAGAGAGAGAGAGAGAGAGAGAGAGAGAGAGAGAGAGAGAGGTAATGCGCACGGTACCACTAACTCAGTCCATTAAAAAATATCTATCATTCACATTTCTATATCAGTGACGAATTTTATCATCAGGTTAAAATAAGGAGCTTTAAATCTTCAAGCTTCATCACTTTTTCTTGTAAGGAGCTTTAAATCTCAAGCTTCATCCTTTTTTCTTATAAGGAGCTTTAAATCTTCAAGCTCCACAATTTCCCCCCCTCAAGATGTCAAAACAAAGCTTAAGGTATTTTCTAAGGCTTATTATGGATGCGCCAAATGAGCTTAAAAAAAAAGAAAGAAAGCTGAAAGAAAGAAAACTGAAAAGAAAAAAGAAAGCTGTAAGAAAGAAAGAAAGAAAGAAAGAAAGATGAACTGGTTAAGTAAAGTAGATAGGAAGAGGACCTTAGATGGCTGTTCTTTGTCGTGGGTTTTGAGAATGCAGAAAGAACAGGTTAAGATCTCTTTTTACCTATCTGTCTATCTATCTGTCCATCCATTCATCCATCCATCCGTCCATCCACCAGTCAAACACTCAGTCTCTCTATCTATCTACCTATCTATCTATCTATCATATCAGTCTGTCTGTGTATCTATCCTGTATCTATACGTATCCCTCTAGCTCGAAAAATCCCTTGTTAGTCGAATGATAAACAATCCAGGGAACAAAAACAACAACGAAAATAAGGAAGAAAAATATGTCATCGCTCTGAACAGGCTAAGAAAGGTAAATAGGAAGAAAGGGCCTTGATGATTGTGTTTTGGCGGGAGTTTTGAGAATGCTGATGGCGCTGGTGTGGGGCCAATGTCAACACAGTCCAGCCCCCCAGCACCACTTTGAGGAGTTCTTGAGTGCTGCTAGCCTCATGACAAACACTTCTAAATCTACTGTATATATTTCTTTTGAGCATGCCATTCTTGTTCTGTTCCTGCTTCTTCGTCTTCGTCTTCCTCTTCGTCTTCTTCTCCTTACTTGATCATAAATGTAATCTTCTTCTTCTTCTCCTTTGCAGGCGAGGTGTCAATACTGGACATCCCCGTCTCTGACACCGGAGTCATCTCACAGCCCGCAGGTATAAAGCAAGTTCTATCAGTCTATCTATGCAGAGAGAGAGAGAGAGAGAGAGAGAGAGAGAGAGAGAGAGAGAGAGGTGAGGAGTGCAATTGACGTGTGTGTGGGGGAGGAGAGGAAGGCAGGCAGATTATGGGTATCAGCTCTTGTCACTGGGGTGTAAACAAAGATTGTGCCACAGAACTTAACTAAATTATCGCTAATAAATGGCGAAATAAATAACTTTACCCTATTTATCTAACACTGGAAATGTAAGGTGGGAGAGAGACACAGGGTTAGAGCATGAAGTGGGTTATGTGCAGCTCGAAATGTTAGAGAAAAAAAAAAGAATGCAAGCTGTATCCTGTCTCTCTGTCTCACCCAACATTCCCACTTGTAATGGATCACTTATCTAAAACTAAATAAACTGTACACCTGCCAAGAACTTCGCTTCAACACTTGTTCAATATTTTAGCCTCACAGATTCAAACATTTAAAACTTCTCGGAAAATATGTGACAACAGTAAACTTGCAAAATATTTGGCGTGGTGCATTAGGATCATAAAGATATCACCTCGATGCTGATTTGTGTGCGTTAATATACAAATAAAGACGCCACTTTGATACGCATTTGTGTACATTAATTTTGAAGTCAACACATGTCTGGTATAGTAATTTGTTTATTTTAACATGCAAATATACTTCTGTTAAATTATCTTAAACAAATCTAGTATTGAAATGAGGTTTTTATTTCCTTTGAGTATTAAATGGTAAAAAAAAAAGATAAAATATAGATGATTAGAAACGTGGCACATGTAGAAAGTATCTTGTAAGGAAAAGGTGTTATTATAGTACTGGAACTGCGCACACAAGATGGAGGGAGGGAGTTTTAGGCCCATGGCAAAGTAAAAAAAGTATAATGTCTTACTTCCCCAACAGAGGAAGGCGGTAGTGAGGCAGGTGGCGTGCGTCTGAGTGTGCAGGGCAAGCGTCGCATGTGGGTGGAGGAGGGGGCTACGCTGCGGCTGGTTTGTGAGGCGCAGGGCAAGGGTCTTCCAGCACTCATGCCCCGCAATAATCAGCCCCTCATATCGTGGACTCTGGATGACATACCCGTCACCTCTCACTGGTCACATAACAAGGTGGTTTTCCTCACGTTGGTAACATGATTCACAATAGTCATATGGCGCTGACAAGGAACCTACACGTGGTGCCGCTGCAAACCTGGGTGGAGCATCTGCGTCATCCACCTGGGAGTCAAACTTCTCATATTTCCCTGCACCTTGCCGTGGGAAGGACCCTGCCCCAACCTTGGTGAGGCGCTGTCTACCGAAGGGGCGCCGGTTCCCTACACGGTGAGGGAACCTGTATGCGCACCCCACGGAGGGGGTTGCATACCATTGGCCAAATCTGTTCGGCCAGACACACCGGGGTTAAATAACAGCAACAACAATAACAATGATCATATAATAAAATAGGTCACTTCATAATGATTGAACGATAACGGTGGTGTTTCTCCTCTTTTTTCCCCAGGCCTAATAAAAACGTATAACGGTAGGAAAATAATATCGTCGTATTAAAGTGATCATAATTAGCCAGTTCGTTCTCCCAAGCACAAAACTTATTACATTTAGTAGTGGGTGTAGCCTAAGGTTCATCTGTAACGTGAACCCAGTGGACTGCAGACTGGAGTTGCCCTTCTCCTGTAGTCCACCATCCTCCTTTTGGTGAATAGGAAAGGAGACGAGGGACCTTTGTATAACTGGGCATTGAATAAACCCAGTTCCATCGGTGCCACCACGGGAAGGCGTTCCTCTCCAGCCCCAAGACTAAAGCTCAATAATGCCTAACAAAGCCCGTAATACCTGACCCTGCATCCTCATCACCACGCTGTTTGGCAGGTCATGGTGCACGAGTCCTGGTACGAGGGTCGGGTGGTGTCGGAGATGGTGGTACGGGGCCTGCACGAATCCGACGACGGCGCATACACGTGCCACGCCGCCGACATACTCAGGGATCGCGTCATTGTCACCGTCATACATGCACGTGAGTCATACCTTAGTCATACATTCAGGTGATTCATACAGTTGCGTGAGGCATACATCAGCCATATATTTACGTGAGTCATACATTCACGTTAATAATACATGCAAGTCATACACCAGTCATACATTTACGTTAGTCATACATGAACATAAGTCACACACACACGTAAATCATACCTATACGTGAGTCATTTATGCACGTGACTCACACATCTACGTGAATTGTTCGGTCCTGACGGTATGGAGACTTCAACTCCTCATCCTTCAAAGACGACAACGACGACGACGACGATGATGATGATGATGATGATGATGATGATGGTGGTGGTGGTGGTGGTGGTGATGATGATGATGATGATATATGAGCATGTCCGACTATGTGCAACTGACTCCAAATTTTCCCTCGCAACAGATGACGCGAAAACGACGTCCGACCCACAGAAGTACGGAGGGGGCATATGTCCAACTGAGCCCGATTTTGGTGGTCATCCTGAAGCCGCCGAGTCAGCATCAGCGGGGTCAGCCAGCAGCAGCCCGGCGGTGGTCAGCGGCGCAATCATCCTAGTATTGCTGCTGATCCAGGCCATGCTCTGCTGCTTCTACATCAGGAAACTCTGAATCTTGAAGCCTATACTCTCTCCGCTCTAACCTGGCCTGAAATTCGAACCTCAAGACCTATATCCATTTCTCTTTAACTTGGCCTAAAATAGCAGTATATATCCACCTTTAATGCTGAGTAGTTATGAAAGTTATGGTGCAAGTCACGAAGAAGTGGAAACTGGAAAATTATATTCTGTCGACTTGAACTCTGCATAATTTTCTCCCTCTTGGATGCTGAGGACAGAGAATATGTTGCTAGTCAAGAAGTGGGGGAGTAAATACCTACAGTCTGTCTACTTTAATTTGGTCAACAGTTCTTGATCTTGAATGCTTGAAATGTAGCGAAAGAATATGGCGCTAGTCACGAAGAAGTGGGGATTGCCATCTTTTCACTTTGAACGCTGAGCTGCAACAAGAGATTAATACTAGAATATGGTGTTAGTTACAAAGAAGTGGAAACTGCCATCTCTCCGTCTTGAATGCCGAACATCAACAAGGGAGTACCACTACAGTATGATGCTAGTCACACAGAAGTGTTACAGAAAGGATTAGAGCCGTAGTATGGTCCTTTCCTATTATCAGTGTACATGATATAAGCTGAAAAGGACCTATTCTGTTATTAAGCTACAAGAAATAAGCTGGAATAGGAGAAAAAAAGATCCGTCAAGTTAAGGTGGATGAACTGAAAGAGGAATAACCTCGTCGACATTTTGCCTGAAAGTACTTCTCATGCCAAAGGGTTTCTCCAGGAGTATATATTTTTATAGTTAACGCCCGGGTACGGCTGGGATGATGGTGGCACTTTTTTGCGCGACAGACACTTAAGTGAAGTGAACAGGTGTTGTGCACCGTTGTATGGTCTAATTTCAGGGATTTGCAGTTGCATTTCTTTTTGGAATTGGTTGAAAGTTTATTGACTAGGACCAGAGAAAGAAATGATATGTCTTTGGAAGAATTATTTATCGTTGCAGTAAATACATACCTTTGCAAGTAATATATTTTTGCAGGAAGTATTTATTCTTGCAAAAAATATACAGTAGATATCTTTGCAAAAATCAAAATGCCCCGGCAAAAGAGTATTGTCAGTGGAACTTGTATTCAGCAAAGCATATGTGTTGTGCAACCTTGTATGGTCAGATTTCAGGGATCTGCAGTTGCTTAGCTTTTTGTTTAGTCAAATGTTCTTCGTTTAGGACCAGTGACGTACTGTAATTAATATTTATCTTTGTTAGAGATATTTATCAACGTGTCTCATTAATGCAGGAAGTCAAGGTGTCCCATCAGAGGACAATAAATCACTGGAACTTTAAACATATAACCAGTCAAACACGAACCTGTGCGTAGGCGTCGTGCATGTACGGTTAATGAGTGGAATAATTACTGTAAGCCAAATAACCTTGTCCATCCATGCTAGACACAGTACCTAGAATTACTAACAATAACATAGGGACGGCTGCCTTCATAATTTTTTCAAGCCACATCGAAGGGAGCAAGGGCAGGAAGAAAGGTCATGATGATTGATTGACTGATTACACTAAAAATACCTTGGGCAGCGTAAGTCATAATGATGATGATGATGATGATGACTATACTTATCTTTATTTGTTCTTCGATTGTTACTTTTTTTGAACAGTCTGGACAGTACAACAGATTTTGAGAGAGAGAGGTGATGAAAACTGGGGAAGTGTATTTTGACAAAAGGTGATCGACTTTTGCATATGGCGGATTCAACATTACCCCTTCACTGCGATGACATTATCGTTGCTACTTCCGGGCAGTTTTATTCAGCGTAGGAAGGGTTTCATGCTGAAGGGGTTAATGGAGCCTATTTTTAACCCCAATTTGGATAAAATATTTCTGTAGTAGTAGTCGCAACCCTAGGCTGATCTGAATGTGAACCCAGTGGACTGCAGGCTGAAGCTGTCCTTCTTCCCGTAGCCCACCATCCACCTTTTGGGGGAATAGGGAGGGAGTTGAAGGGAGTTTGTATATCTGGGCAGCTCCACCACCCAGTTACATCGGTACTACCACATGAAGGCATCCCTTTTCAAAATAGTTCAGTCAGGCAAGGGTATGGTTAAGACATGGTAACGACGGGGCAGTGATGAGTCCTGATTCCTTCATGTCTCCCCAGACCTTAATAAAAATCATCTGTCGGTAGCAAGGATAAGATGAAGAACGACGAAGGAGGTTAATTTTGTCCACTAGTCATTTCACCGTCTTGGGCAGTGTAGTGTTGTCATTACATGCAGTCAGGGAAAAAAAGTTTGTAATAATACTGCACTCCTTCTGCCACTCACCGCTGCTGGCTAGTATTGCCTAAGCTGACAGAGGCTTGGTATGTATCTTTGCTCATAGATGACTCTCTTTGGTACGATGCCCCTGGGAGGAAAGTGACGGATATGTCTTTAAGTGTGAAGTAAATGCAGGGGGATAGTAGGCAAACTTATGTCCACAAGGGAACATTCTTTGTCATAAATTCCCGTAATACTACGTCGCATTTACTGATGTCTCTAACGCATTATATCGAAGAGAGTCATGTATAGGCAGAAAGAAATGCTAAACCGCTCTCATCTTTAGAACACCAGCCACCAGATGGCAATGAAAAGTAGAAATGGTGGAACAGTAGTAGAACTTATGTTTCCGAGTGTACATTTCCCGTCCTGGACAGTGGGTATGAGTGCCATGATGGACCGCGTCTCAGGAATTGCTCAGCTTGGCACCAGAATAATCACTGCTCCTCTGTTAGCCCCTTCAGTATGAGAGATTTCCCCTAAGCAAAAGAAAAATATCTGGGCGTAGCGAAATGAAGAAGAAGAAGAAGAAGAAGAAGACAGCTTATTAGGGAGATTCCTGGAAAGTTCTTCTTTATCTTTCTACAACTCTGCGATGCATCTTCCCCAACCTTCATAATAAATCTTTCGAAACGTTACTAATCTTGTAACAAAGCATCTTTTCTGAGCCAAAACATTATTATTGTCTTGCAGTATTAAAGTAACTAAAGACGGAATAACCACTAAAAACAGAGTAAATAAATGAAGACGGAATAGCTTTGGAGATTCACGGATATTGTTTCTATCCTTTTCTACGCTATTTCCAAATCAGAGTGAAATAACTAAGGACGACATCGTACCGAAGGGGCTAACCTTAAACTCGCCTTCATTGCTTTGACCAGTTCCACACACAGTCTCAGGGGGAACGTGTTCGTCGCATCACTTGCTTCGTCCCCACATCACTGTGCTCTATTTTTGGTTGTAGAAGAATTTTTAGTTTTCTAGCTCTGACGCTGGAATGACACTGTTTTATATATAAATATGTTTTATATTTGCACTCTGTATATTTTGTGTATATGTCGAATCTCTTCAGTAGCTATTCTTGTTATTTTTTGCCTTTTTCAGGTTTTTGTTGGATTCTTTTTGTATCCTTAGCTTTGCTTTTTGAATAGCTACCGTATCTTTTATACTTGGAAGCCAACAGCTTGTCTGGCGTTAGTTGGAACCCCCCACATGTGAAGCAACTGCTATCGGCCAAGAAATGGTTGGAAAGTGTGCAGTAATTGTGGAAGTAACCAGCTTCCCTTTGCTGAGCCACCTAATAGGAACAAGAGCAGGGAAAGAAGTACTGCGAGAGTGCTGATAGCAGGGTTCATACTTCATTTTGTATGGCTTGGTGAAATAATTTGTTGGATCAAACTTCTCTCTCTCTCTCTCTCTTTCTCTCTCTCTCTATATTGTATATATATATATATATATATATATATATATATATATATATATATATATATATATATATATATATATATATATATATCCTCTCAGTGTCAGATATATTTTGCGAGATCTTGAATACTGTAGTATGGAACACCATGCAGGCTTTTAAATCCCTTCATGTATACATTAAAAACATATTCCTAAGACTATTGTGACAAATCCAGTGACGTGTAAAAGGAATGTTAACTTCAAACATCATGCCATGCAAGGTGGAAGTTTCTGTGAAAACTATACAGACAACATATCCATGAACCACCACTGCCGTCACTGAATCCTCTCAGAATTTTCGTAATGCGTTTTTCGCGTACTTTGGGCGAGGCAAGTAAAACTCCCGGGCGCCTTAAGAATCATTCGGGCCTCGAACCCAGAAGAGATGGTAAATATTGACGCCTCACAAAATCTTCAGAGGAAAGGTAATGAAACTACAGTCCTGGCACTGGATATTTGGGAGTATGAAACACAGTATGTTAAGGGGTTCATATTCGTGTTTCTTTGTGTGTGTGTGTGTGTGTGTGTGTGTGTGTGTGTGTGTGTGTGTGTGTGAGAGAGAGAGAGAGAGAGAGAGAGAGAGAGATTTTCATGCTGAGCTGCTAGGTTTTGTACGTAGTGGAAGCTGGAAAAAAAAAAATCTTCTGTTGGCATTAAGTCTTGTGTTGGTTTTGACGTTCACTTCCCCGCTGTCATGAGTCGCTGGATTATTTTTTTTTCCTAGTATAACTTTAAGTACTAATTATTACAGTTCAGGCAAACGGCAGGGGCAGCCTGAGTCACCCAGTGTTGATCTACCTCAGCAGGTTATAGGGCGACAAGAAATGTGCTTATATTCGAAGTTAATTGACTGTCTTCGTTTTTAAGTTATGTAGTTTTAATGAACTCTTTCGCACTGCGTGACCAGAGAACTGATGCTAATGTATCGATATCAGTGTGTCGGGAGCTATTCAAATGCAAGAATTAAACACATGGGAAATGGTACTAATTGGAAAGATCAACAGTTTAAGCACGACTATACTCGCCGTCAGGTTACTTGTCTCTTAAACCCGCTCTCTTTCCTGAAGTTGTGGCTTCTCACACTCTGGGCAGTGGGTGAGGGGGTGGGGCTTTTGACAGTTTGCTTGGCGCCAGGTATAGAGCCATCTCCATCCTCTTCTTTGCCTTTTCCCCTTTGTCAGGGTTCAGCTCTTATATGTAGCCTTCAATAGCCTTTGTCCAGTGCATTTTCCTCACTCAGTCCAAGCTCCCTCTGTGTCTATCAGCACCAACTCCACCTTCAACGCTGTCTTCCTTGTTCTTCCTTTCCGCATGATGTTGTAATTCTTGCATTTGATGTTATTACAGCTTGCGGCACTGACTGTTGCCTGGATTTAGGCTGTCGTAAACTGTATGTGAATTCCACCTTTAGGCAATACGTTTTCAAACTGAAGTATTTGTTTTGTTGCATTAAGTTAACTAGATGGTGCAACAGAATCAGCAGATATTGAAAGTTAAAGACACTGACATCTAACCTCATTAAGAATGTACTAATATCTATTGTACTTCGACAAATACAAATATGTACAGTAGAAATTAATTTGAATAGAGGAGGTTGTTTTATTTCAGCCTTATGGAGTCCCTGCCCCTTCAACTAGTACGCAAGTTGGTTCAGTGGGAAGGAAGGAAAGGGAAGACGAAACTGTTTGTAAATGATTTCAGGGGTTGTGGTGTGGATGGTGTTAGGCTTATGGTTTACACCGCTGCCTCCACACGCCCATCCACCAACCTACTCACCTACATACCCACCCACCTGCCTAACCCAACCACCCACCTGCCTGTCTACTCATCCACCTACCTACCTACCTACCTACCTGTACCGTACTGTACCTATATACTCAAAAGGCATGACATTATTTGTTTAGGTGATTTACATGTTCAAAAGCTTTTATAATTTATTTCGGGTAAGCCGCATAATGGAAATGGACCATAAAAAAGTAAACAAATAAGTACACATACATATGCTTTGATTTACAGACATCAGCTAGTATCAAAAGCAATTAATTGAGAATATAAATGAAGTGAAGAGCAGAACAGAAAATGAATCTTTATCATCCAAATGAGACAGTGGGTAAGGAAGCGGATTCTGCTTCAACTTGGCTCTCCTGCACGTAGGAAATAAACCTGAATCACCGAATCTGTGGCTGACTGAGTGAACACAGCTTTAACCCTTTCTGGTTGATCTTTTCTCATTTGTTCACGGTTTGCCATTGCGGAAAGAGCACGGGGCATCTTACTGAACCACTAGTCACTGAATTTCTTACTATTTCCTTTACGATGCAGTGTATAATTCTTGCTCTCTGTTCGCTTTTAATTGTGCTTCAGAGAGACTTTAAAAATGGAGTGGTTAGATATAGCCTAGCCATCCATTAACCCCTAACCACAAGAAGTTTATTTTTTTTTCGGTAGCATATGACACTGACTGTAGTGCCATCATTTTTTTTCGTTTAGTTAATCAGTCAATTCTGTCTTTGAATGATAATCGTTTGGAGGCAGCAAGAGTGAACTAGAATGCAACGCCCTCGGACTGAGGGTTGAGGAGGGAGATCATCATTTAGTACAGTATCCTCCCCTGCATGTAATAACACTTGTGGTTGCTGTTGCACCTGTTCTAATTGCAATGGAGTCTGCTCAAGCAAAATGAAGTGGTATACTGTTCTTTAACGTATTCACTTCATCTTCCAAGGCTGTTCCTTGTATACTGTATATTCGATCTTGCACTAGTTTGCAGTCAGGTGCAGCTTGTCAGTGTAGTGGCCAGGGGGGTGAACAGGAGTGGCACTTAAAATATGCCTGGCCACATCTATGGATACCCCAAGGTTCCGTGGAAACCATTTGATCTTCCAAAGAGTTCTCCTTGGATCACCCCATAATCAGGCTTGCCACCCTTTGACCATTTTTTTTTTTTTTTTTAAATCCAAGCTACTCTCCTGTATACTGTACACTTGACTTTGCACCAGTTTGCAACAGTGTTGAGCTTGTACACAGTACTGTACACTCGACCTTGCACCGGCTTGCAAACAAAATGCAGTAACTTTAGTGTAAAACATTAGCGTTCTCAGCTGGATGTTAATGCTTGCATCACACAGCCAGCACACAGCAAACTAATATGGCAATTAGCGACAAAAAAGATCTCAGCTTGTAAGTGAATGGCAGTATTGGTAACCTGAATAACAATAATACTGCAACAGATCACTCGTTGCCGGACTCACCTGCACAAGGGTACTTTGTAAAGTCGTGCGGATTTTGAGCAGCTCGCAGCACCGACATAGCCAAGCACTTCATTGCATCTGGGAAGACAAGAAGTCATGGGTTGATGGTGGGCCTACGTGCCACAGAGGTTTGTGGGGAGCCATTCCGAGGGGAACACTTTTCACCTGATGCTTAACAGTGGATCTCAGCAGTGTTGATCCACTCCACTAGGATAACTTCACTAATCAATGGGATATGCAAGCTTTGCTACTTTATGGCGGCAGTGTTTCCCTGGAGAATAAAAGTTACCTATGAACACCGATTTTCTTTGCAAGACAGAAATAACAGAGAACGAAAGTTACATTATGGGTAACTATTGTAAAATCTCACATGAAGCCCTTAGTTTGCTGATTTCTTCTGTCTGTATTTAGCCCAGTAATAGTATTATAGGCCTACTGTCCGTCTGAAAACAGCATCCCATCGCAAACAGATAATTTTATCTCGCGCTCAGTTTCCTTATAGATATGATGATAATGAAAGTTGTAGTAGTGGTTGTAATATACCAGATTTATTCATTAACTGATAGGTATGTGTGTAGTTACAATTAGCCGCAAGATTATGGTTTTATTACGTAAAAAAATATCATGCATGTCATCTGGAAACAAACATTCAACTGCAGAACGTGTGGAAAGATGTCTTGTAGATATAGGGGTTGTCTAGAATTCGTGTAAAAGGTAGGTTAGTCTGCTCTATGCCACACTATAGCCCTGTAGCATCTCCACAGCCTCGTAGTAGCCCCTACTGCTGGCCATGTCTTCAGGAGTCAAACCAGTGTTAGTTTTGGCCTCCGGGTCTACGCCTTGCCCTATGAGCCACCTGAGTACGTCCAGGTGGTTGCCTGCAGCGGCCTGGTGTAGAGCAGTTTCGCCTCGCTTGTTGGTGGCACCCACGTCGCACCCGGCACCCCTTAGGAAGTTCAGCACCTGCAGTTGACCTCTCTTTGCAGCCCAGTGCACCATAGTGTTACCTGCAGGAGAGCAAAGTTTAAAAAGGAGTGAGGAAGGGTAGATCAAAATGAAGTCTACCAAAAGAAGTGGGTAGCGATTGGTGTTTGACAACTAAGTCACACGGCCACTCGTTATCAGAACACATACGACTAGAGCTGCATGCTAAGTATTCTCTGAAGGTGGATATTCATTTGCTCAGCTTATACCTCCGCCGGCGACTTCAGGGCACAACAAGAATAAATTTTAGACATAATCTTTCACAGGAGCTACGCATACGTCCATTACAGCTCACCATTGTCATCGGTGGAGTGGTCAGCCCCGGTCCCCAGCAGCAGGCGCAAGATACTGATGTGACCCGCCCCGGCAGCGAAGTGCACCGCCCGCCGCCCTGAAAGAAAAGATATGAAGGGGTCCAGATCGGGCCAAAACTGTTGTCTTGATAATAAACACACTTTCATTACTTAGCCAGTATTCTACGCTTTAAACATTTTCAACACAGCGAAGTAAAGAAATCAGGACAATAAGTATTAGGGCTGAGGGAGGCTCAGAATTGGATCATTTGAGACTAACAACATATGACAGGACCTCGATCGTCAGAGGCCAACAACATACTACAACTGTGTGGAAGCTTACCGTCTTGGCCACTTCTGCACTCCAGGTTTACTCCAGCATCCATCAGGTCACCCACCCTCTGCAGCCGACCCTCCAGCACCATCTCCAAGAACTTAAATGAATAAATGCAAAATAAAATAAGAATGACAGAAATTATTAGGATGGATCATTAACATACCGTGACGAAATGGGGTATTAAATATGTCAATTTTAGGTCAAGATAGAATACAAACACTAAAACCTTAAGATATAGGGAGATGTGGATTTTTTTTTTTAATCGTTCTTATTAGCCATGGTTTCGTCTTTTCATCAACCAATTAAATTATCATGCAGTGTCTTAGAATTCATGCAAATAGCTTATTTAGCACAAAATCTTTTACACTGCTGTTGATCATAATGCAACGTTACAAGCTCCTTAGCTCAAATTTTTGTTGCTCGTCCCGTAGCTAAATGGCATTGAGAATAGTGCAGCCTTACATTATTTCTACATCACTTCATGAGCAGCTTCATATTCTGTTATTAATTTATTGCTGTAACTCATCGGTCAAAATATACAGATGGCAGTTTTTGGTCTGTTTAAAGTGAAATAAGTGAAGCAAACTTTGAACTTTTGAAATCGGCGGGCAGGTTCCAAAATTATAAAAGTTTTTCAGCAGGTGCGCGTGGATAAGAATGTTTTATTTTTTATATATTTTCTTTCACTGCAACCAAGGTAGGGAAATATTAAACTGGAAAAAATTTGACCAAACAAGTCTTTTTCGGTTAATAGTAAGTTGCTAATGGACGCCAGAATATTCCAGAAATTGTTGAAGATGTTTTATGAACGCCAAGCAGATCGGACAGGAAGTTGTATCCCGACGCCATTTTGAAGAAGAGAGGACAGAGTGGTAAACATCCGGCCTTAATTCATCTTTTTTTATTAGTCACAGTTAAATTGCAAACATTATTATATTTATTGATTTTAGATAGGCTAATGGTGATCACTTGGAGGTAGGTATGGTAGGGAAATGGTTTAATGGTGATGCTTTTAGGTGATTGATGAAGTTGGGGCAGGCGACTCCGAACAGTTGGCTTCGTAAGTATCCGTCCTAATTCAAATTTTTGACTACTTACACATATTTTGCCCACTTTATTCTTGTTACTAGTTTTAGTAAAGGTAACAGAGATAACTTTGAATTAGGTATCATAAGGGTTATTGGTGTTTTGAGATGGTAAATGGTGATGGAGTGAACAGACGCCCAAGAGGCGGGCGTCCCATGTACTTAGCTTTGATTCCAAACGTATAGTCGTTTTCAACCAAGTTAGCTACATTATTGCACTTGGTAAATTTAGGCAAGTTAATAGAAATTGTTTAGAGGTTAGAATGGTCAGGAACTTTTATTGTTTTATGGTGTAAAATTGTTGACTGCTTTTCAGGTTGTCCCCATATTTCGTCCCGGTAAGGATGCTGCACCAGTTCCCTTCCTTCCCATTTTCAGGATACAGGTAATTTACTTACTTTTATCTACTTAGTACAATTAGATAAGTTAATGTAAATTTCTTAGATCACTGGTTCCCAAAGGGTTACGCGATTCCGTGGTAGGCTACCAAAGTTTACGTGTATCAAGGCACGCATCCGATACGTGTCTGACTTAAAGCTACATTGTAATGAAGGGTAGAAACTGTAGAATATTTGAATTTTAAATTTTAAGTCATTGGTGTACTGTAACTATACAACATACCTAAGGGAACTTAATTTGCTAAAATTAGTACTGTATTCGTACTGCCGTTTGCACTGATGGTGCAAAAACAATGACAGGCCCAGTAAAAGGTGTGGTATTCCATGGTCTATTTCTACTCATCCCAGTCGTCGATAGGAGACTGTCCTTGCTCGTCTTCACTTGGGTCACACCCGCCTCACTCATGGTCACTTAATGAGTGGTTACCCCCGCCACCCTGTTCACGCTGTAACTGGCTCTTGACTATCAGACACCTTTTTCTCGAATGCTCGTTCATTTACTTTGCGACCGTCTTCTGCTCTTCCCTTCCTCTCTTTATTACTCCGCCCCTCGTTCCTTGGTGATTCTCCAAATTTTTCTGCTTCTAATATTATTGTTTTTCTTTCTGCTCTGCGTATTTTGCATCTGATTTAATTGTCCTCCATTCTTTGCTGCTTTAGTGCCACATAGCCTCTCAATGCTTGGTGTTAGTTTTTCTCACCATTCATTCAATAACTTGGTCCAGATTTTCGTCAGTTTGCAGTTTATTTCATGTAACTCTGGCAGAAAGATAGTGCTATGACTACTTCGTTTCGAGAGCACTGCTTCGTGACTAGCCTCGTATTTTAATGTTACGGTTGCTTCCTTTCCCTAGCACTTCTTCGTGACTAGCCTCGTATTTGTTCATGTAATAGCTGCATCCTTGCCATTGAACTTCCTTGTGATTAGCCTCTTGTTCAGGTGTTAATGTTATGGCTCTGCATCCTTTTTATTGCACTTCATGAATAGTCTCTTATTCTAACGATATGGCTATGCATCCTTTCGTGACTAGCCTCGTATTCTACTGTTTATCTGTAGTTAATTCAGCATTAAATATATCAACTTTAGGTCAAGATAGAATAAAAACACTAAAACCTTAAGACATAGGGAGATGTGATTTTTTTTTTTTTTTATCGCAGTTATTAGTCATGTTTTCGTCTTTTCGTCAACCTGTTAAATTATCCTGCAGTATCTTAGAATTGATGCAAATAGCTTATTTAGCATAGAAATCTTTTACACGGCAGTTGATCATAATGCAACACTACGAGCTCCTTGGCTCAAATTTTTGTTGCTCGTCCCGTAGCTAAATGGCACAGGCAGAGGGAAAGTGTGCAGCTTTACATTATTTCTACACCATTTCATGAGTAGCTTCATATTTTGTTATTAATTTGTTGCAGTAACTCATCGGGCAAGATATATAGATGGCAGTTTGTGGTGAAATGAGTAAAACAAATTTTGAACTTTTGAAATCGGTGAGCAGGTTCCAACATTTTCAGCAGGTGCGCGTGGATGTTTATTTATTTATTTTTTTCAGTTTTTTCTTAAACTGCAACCAAGGTAGGGAAATATTAAACTGGAGAAAGTTTGACCAAGCAAGTCTTTTTCAGTTAATAGTAAATTGCTAATGGACGCCAGAAAATCCCAGAAATTTTTGAAGATGTTTTTAGAATACCGGGCAGATCGGACAGGAAGTTTTATCCCGACGCCATTTTGGAAGAAGAGACGACGGCATGGGAAGTATCTGACTTTTCGTTTTTTTTTTTTTTTTTTTTTTTTAAGCTAATTTACAAGCATCATTTTATTTACTGATTTTAGATTGGCTAATTGTGATCACTTGGAGGTGGGTATGGTAGGGAAATGGTGATGCTTTTAGATTATTTATGGGAATGGGGCAGGCGACACCGAAGAATGTTGGCTTCGTAAGTGTGTCTTAATTCAAAATTTTGACTACTTATATTTTGCCCACTTTATTCTTGTCACTAGTTTTAGAGAAGGTAATAGAGATAACTCTGAATTAGGTATCGTAAGGGTTATTGGTGTTTTGATACGGTAAATGGTGATAGAGTGCACAGACGCCTAAGAGGCCGGCGTCCCAAGTACCTAGCATTGATTCAAGACATAACCGTTTGCAACGAAGTGAGCTACATTATTGCACTTGTTAAGTTTAGGCAAGTTAATAGAGATTAGTCGTTAGAATGGCCA
Organism: Coenobita brevimanus; assembly: GCF_032717465.1. NCBI lineage: Eukaryota > Metazoa > Arthropoda > Malacostraca > Decapoda > Coenobitidae > Coenobita > Coenobita brevimanus. Next base: position 53,965,206 of record NC_137018.1, on the reverse strand, counting down.
GGGAATTTGTATTGTTTTATGTTGAAAAATTGATTGCTTTTCAGAAAGGTTGTCCCCATATTTCGTCCCCGGTAAGGATGCTCCACCAGTTCCCGTCCTGCCCATATACAGTACAGGATACAGGTAATTTACGTACGTTTATCTACTTAGTATAATTAGATAATGTAAATATCGTATATCAGTGGATCCCAGAGTGTGTTACGCGATTCCGTGATAGGTTACCAAGGGTTCCGTGTGTCAAAGCACGCATCCAATACGTGTCTGAATTATCTGATTACTGACAGGTACATTGTAGTGACGGGTAGAAATTGTAGAATGTTTGAATTTTAGATTCGAAGTCATTGGTGTATTGTAACTATACAACATACCTGAGGGAACTTCATTAGCAAAAATTAGTAGCCTGTTCGTACAGCCGTTTGCACTGATGTGCAAAAGCAATGACAGGCCCAGTAAAAGGTGTTTTGGCTGTTATTAGAATCGTTGCTCCATCAGTCGAAGGCAGACGCTGTTGCCTTCATAGACGTGCACTTGCTTCTAAGAAGATGCCATGCGAACTTAAAGTTATGCTGGATGAGGTATTCAAGGTGGTAAATTTCATCAAAGCTAGACCACTAAATTCGCAACTGTTTTCGGCTCTGCTAGGACGTGGGATCCAGTCATACTGCCCAGTTACTGCACACGTAGGTGCTCTGGTTATCCCGCGGCAAAATTCTTTTACGTGTGTGTGATATGAAAGATGAGATTAGAATTTTTCTCACAGGAAACAGCTTTTCTCTGTCAAATAGGTTCATTGACGAAGTCTGGTTAATGAAACGGCTATCTTACAGATGTTTTTTAAAAACTAAATGATCAGAACTTGTCATTGCAAGGCTCAGATGTCAACATACTGAAGGTTCAGGACAAAATTGAATCTTCTCAGAATAAACTTTTAGGTTGATTGTGCAAAGGCAAAACAAAGTGAATGTTTTCCAACTCTTCATCAGTTCCTGACTTTATTCCTTGCAGCTGGATGGAAGCTCAGGAGAATGCATTGTTCAGCATTTAAAGCAATTAAGTAATACTTTGAGGGAATAATTTCCCAGGCAGGCAGACTCTCTGTCCATTTATGGGTTCAGGCTCTGTAATAGGACAAACCCTGTCTATGAAGGAAAATTAGCAGCTGATTGAAATTTCAACAACAAACGCTCAATACAGCATTTGATAAAGACTCACAGCTCACCTTTTGGGCAAAGCTCTTGCACGATTATCCTGATATTACAAACGAGCAATGAAACATCTGATGCCATTTGGTTTCTCGCACTACATATCCACTAAAAACAAATACAGACAAGTTGGATGCAGAACCTGATACTGATAAGTCTTTGTGACCAAAAGCAAGCCCATACATCACACTGAAAACTAAGAATGACGAAGCTCTGCGGTGATTTTCAGTGTGTGTGTGTGTGTGTGTGTGCCGAGAAGCAACAGCGATTGAGAAGGTTCCGGCAGATGTTGAAGTTTGGGAACTATTGTCTTAGATTTCAGTTAAGGATATCTTAATGTTTTTGTGAGAACAAAGTAAGAAAGTTTAGATAATTATCCATCCCTGATTCTATATATATTGATTTCTTGCAGGTAATTTATGTACAGTAATATGCCTGCTAGTGTTAGATAAGGAAACAGATAACTAGGATATAACTGTTAAGGGAATTTTTGTTTTAAGATGAAATTGTGTTATTGTGAGGTGATGAAAGTTGTCTTGATATCCTGATCTAACTCCATTTTTTTACCTACTTACAGCCTCTTTATTCACATTTTTCTATTTATATATCTATCTATTGCCAGACGCCATAATCCTGTTAGGGGGGCCATTTGACTTTGAGTTATTTGTTTTAGGGGGAGGGGCACTAACCCTCCACCAACCCACTTGTTAACACGTAGGGAGCACGTATAGTTTGGTTATATATTACCACTCAGGGTTGTAAATGGTTTCTTGGCTTATAGGAAATCATTTGGCTTGTCACTCAATGTAAAGCCACCTGTAAAGGAAAGAAAAGCAATAAGAAGTGACAGGAAAGATTGAAGAAACAGGAAGAGAGGAGGGCAGGCACAGAAAAAGAATGATAAAGGCTAAGGAAGAAGTAGGCAGCACTACATCAAGTGAGTGGATGATATTTGCCACCACCTATCACTATTTATTGTTAAATAAATTAATAGGGATAAGGAGGATGAGTATGGTAAAGAATCTGGTGTTTTGTCATAAATTATTGACAGCTTTTAGGTCTTTTTATTTCATTTTGATGTTTCCGTTTTTAGTTTTTTCTAGTTGCAGCTATTTTAGGAACATTTTTCTGTTTACTAGTAATATATAAGTAAATGGAGATTAGGATTGTTTGAGGATATGATTGGTGCTATTGTGAGGTGAAGGCTAAGAAGGTTGTTAAATCCCCATCTGTAAATCCACCTTTTACTTACCGGTACAGCTTGTTTATCCACTTATTAATGTTAGATGAGTTAATAGAGGTAAGAAAGAGGTTGGGTAGGATATTTAGATGAGTGGTTATTGATTGTTTTTAAGTAGTGTCAGATTTTGTCCTGTTAGTTACTCTGTCTTTATTCTGTTCTTTTGCTTCTACTTATAGGTATTTTCCCCACATTAATATGCTTACTAATGTTTGAGAAGTGAATGGAAATTAGTAGGATATATGTGAAGATAATCTTGGTGTATTATGTGATGATTTATTGTGGGAGGTACACAGAAGATGGTTGGTTGCCTTGGTAATTTTTGTATTCTGATAATTTTTGACCACTTGTGAATAATTTACTTACATTAATTATACTTATTAATGTTAGAAAAGTTAATGGAGAGAACTGGGATTTAAGTATACTCAGGCATTTTTGGAAATTAGGTTGATAAGTGGTTATATTGTGAGACCAGATACCAAAGAACGTTGCCATAGCAAATACTCGAGATAATTTGTTTTCCTCATCACATGCTGTTTACACAATTTACTCTATTTATTAATGTTAGATAAGTTGGTGGAGGTAACTAAGATAAAAGTATGGTAAAGGAATTTGCTGTTTTATATGATTAATGGCTGTCGGTGTTTGAGGGTTTATACCGAAATGTTTAGACAAGAAATTCCTGCTTTGATTTTGCCTTTTTTGCCACTTTAATTTCCTTCCATTATTCTGCTTACTAATCTATAAGTTAATAAGATAACTAGGATGTTTTTTTTTTTTTTTGGGGGGGGGGAATTTTGTTGTTTTTGGATAGTTAATAGTTCTCGGCTATTGATAGGAATTTTTGAAAAGTTATCCTTTTCCATTTACACGTTTTGTCTACTTGCAGCAGATTTTCTTATATTATCTTATTTATTGCCAGGCACCTTAATTCCCTAGGTGTAGACCGTGTAGAGGATGGGCACAGACACCACGTTGCCCTGTCCTGTGCCATTTGGCTGTCCCCTCTCCAACTCCTCCCTCGCTCATGTCGCTCTGTCCCTGCCATGTGTCTGCCCTCTCCTACATCACTCCATCCCTCCATCTAGCTGTCAGTATTAGGTAAGCAAATTCTAGTTGCTAATATTAAGTATGTTAAAGGAGGTAAATAGGAGTAAGGTGGTTTTTAATGGTTTTATGTTGTGATCCTGTATAAGAAAAAAACAGTGAAAAATGTTAACTTGCACTAATTACTGGGGATGCCTTTTCCATTTGCAGTTAATTTTCTTACATTGTTCTGTACTCTTCACTGAACTTTGTCCAGTTTGTTGTCCTTTTGCAGCCTATTAATTTTATGTAGCTTAGTGCCGGAATAGGACAGTACACAGCTTTACATTCTTTCCAGTCTGATGAAGCTGATATTCTGGTAGGTCTGATGGTCCCCCCCTAAAGTGGGATTTCAAACACATAATGGAAAATAAATGAGTGAAGCAGCAGGTTCTAGTACAAAAAAATGAAAATGTCCCATTTTACACTGACTTGGCCCATAATTTCACACCCTTGCATTGCTTTTCCTCATGACTAGCCCAAACAGTAGGGAAGAACCGCCTACCAGCATCGGTGTGTCCTACGCCCCATGTAATTGATAGTGTATGTTAAATTATAAAAAAGTGTCCAGAGGGCCCAGAGTCATTTAGTTGGTCCACATGGTTTGTCCCATTTAACTGGATGGTATCTGGTATGTACAAGGGTTTGTCCAGGGATCTCAAAGTGTTCTTTAAATCTGATATCCGGTCCAGCGAGGTTTTAGTGTAGTAAAAACAGCTTCAGTACATGTATGTGGGAGTTTAAGCCTGGTATCTGGTGTAGTGGGGTATGGGAAAGCGAGGGTTTACTGTTCTAATAACAGCTTCAGTATATGCATGTGGGTGTAACTTTCTTTGATGGTAATAAGAAACATAGTTTACTTTCACCTATCTCACTGATTGTTCCCTTCACCTAGAGGTACATGATTACATGGTAGAATGTGTTATGGGAACAGAAGAACAGAGTATGTTACAAAAGTGTTACTCAGAAGATCAGAGTGTGTTATTATTGTTACTCAGAGATCAGAATATGTTACTAGCATGTTACTGTAAACATCGGAATGTGATAAAGTGTTAGTCAAAAGATCGGATTGTGTTAATACAGTAGTGTGTAGCTCAAAAGACTGTGCTGATGGTGTTACTGAAAAGATTTAACTGTGTTATTGTGTTACTCAGAAGAGCAGTGTGTTTATATACTGTACTGTATACTGTTACTGAAAAGATCAGAATGTTTTACTGGTGTGTTACTGAAAAGATTGAAATGTGTTAATAATGTGTTACTGAAAAGATTGAAAGGTGTTATTAGTGATACGCAAAAGATCGTAATGTGTTATTAGTGATATGATGCGCAAAAGATTGTAATGTGTTGTTAGTGATATGGTACACAGAAGATTGTAATGTGTTGTTAGTGATATGGTACGCAGAAGATTGTAATGTGTTAGTCATATAGTACGCAGAAGATTGTAATGTGTTATTAGTGATATGGTACGCAAAACATTGTAATGTGTTATTAGTGATATGGTTCGCTAAAGATTGTAATGTGTTATTAATGATATGCAGTTAGCAATACACAAAATATCTTAAAGTGTTATTAGTGATACGCAAAAGATCGTAATGTGTTATTAGTGATACGCAAAAGATTGTAAAGTGTTATTAGTGATACGCAAAAGATTGTAATGTGTTATTAGTGATACGCAAAAGATCGTAAAGTTATTAGTGATACGCAAAAGATTGTAATGTGTTATTAGTGATACGCAAAAGATCGTAAAGTGTTATTAGTGATACGCAAAAGATTGTAATGTGTTATTAGTGATACGCAAAAGATTTTAAAGTGTTATTAGTGATACGCAAAAGATTGTAATGTGTTATTAGTGATACGCAAAAGATTGTAATGTGTTATTAGTGATACGCAAAAGATTGTAATGTGTTATTAGTGATACGCAAAAGATTGTAATGTGTTATTAGTGATACGCAAAAGATTGTAATGTGTTATTAGTGATACGCAAAAGATCGTAATGTGTTATTAGTGATCTGTTTATATATTGCCAGACTCCTTAATCCCGTACGGGGTGGCCACAAACAAAATGCCTCCGTGTCACCATGTCCCATTTCACTGCCCAGCTCCCAGCTCACACCTCCCTCTCTCATATACCTCTCCACTCCATCCCTCCATCTCATCCTTGGCCTTCCCCTCCCTCTCCCCCTCCACCTCACTCACATACACTCTCCTCGTCAGTCTTTCACTCTCCATCCTTTCCATATGGCCAAACCACCTCTGTGTGTTTCTCCTAACACTTTCTATCACATCCACATCCACACCACAACTCTCCTGTGTATCCTCATTTGTCAGTCTGTCTCTCCATGTGACTCCACATGATCCTCTTAAATAACTCATTTCCACTGCTCTCTTAACTTGTGTCCCTCCAACATCGTCCAAGCTTCACTTCCATACGTAAGAGTTGATAACACAATACTGTCATGTAGTAACTTTTTCACTTCCATGCTTACTTCCCTGTTTCTTATTACAGCTTTTAAGGAACCACCAACCTTTATTCTTTGTTGTACCCTGTCAAGCACTTCACCCTCCAATCTTCCATCTTTACTCATCATACTACCCAAGTCCTTAAACATACCGATACTCACATTTTCCATTTCCTCCTCATCCAACCTCACTGTACATTCACTGACTTCACTTCTGTCGAAGATGATAACGTTATCCTTCCCTACATTCACCTTTAGATTCCATTTCTTACACACACTCCCAAACTTGTCTGCCAAGCCTTGCAGCTCCCCTTCATCGCCACTTAACACAGTATCATCTGCAAACAACAGTACAGGGAGTTTCCAAAAACTGCCCTCTCTCATTAGGGCCACTCCAACATCCACTGCCCTACCTTGTATCTCTTTTATAACCCCATCCATATACAGATTGAACAACCATGTAGACATGACACATCCCTGTTTCAACCCAACCTTCAGATAGAAAAAATCACTCATTTCACTGTCCACAAGCACTGCGGTCTTAGCCTCCTAATACATACTCCTCACTGCATTCAACAACTTCCCAACAACTCCATATATAATACTTTCCACAATCCTTGTCTATCCACCCTGTCATATGCTTTCCCCAAATCCATGAAGGCCGCATACAACTTCTTTCCCTTCTCTAGAAACTTTTCCATTAAAGATCTAACAATGAATATCTGATCTACACAACCTCTTCCCTTCCTAAAACCTCCCTGTTCATCTCCAACTAATTCCTCTGTTATTTCCCTAACTCTGTCAATAAGTATTCTGCCATATACTTTTCCTATTACACTAAGAAGACAAATGCCCCTATGATTACCACACACTTCTTTTTCCCCCTTTTCCTTTGTACAAGGGAATAATTATACCTGACTTCCAATCCTCCCGGGACTCTACCTTCCTCCCAGGCCAACCTGCACATCTTTCACATCCATTCTACTACTATCTTTCCCCAGTGCTTCAGCATTTCACCACACACTTTATCAATTCATGGGGCTTTCCCCATTTTGACTTTCTTCATTGCTTCTACAACTTCCATCCTACAGATTCCTTCCTCTCTTCTCACATCCCTCCTTCTCCCAGCCATTCCCCAGCCACTTATACCCCCTCCCAGCACAAATGTCCACTAAAGCACTGCCATTCTCATCTGTCTCAACAGGCACACCATATGCAAAAGATTGTAATGTGTTGTTAGTGATACGAAAAAGATGGTAATGTGTTATTGTTTATGCTCAAAAGATTGGAATGGGTTCATGTGTTACTGAAAAGATTGGAATGTGTTAATGTGTTACTCAGTGATCGGAATGTGTTAATAATGTTACTCAAAAGATTATAATATATTAATAATATGTTACTGAAACGATATGAATGAATGATACCTCCCCTGCATACAAAGTTATTGTTTGTTTATTATGTTCAATAGATGAATTGATTGTTAGAAGATAGGTAGAGTGATTGTTTACTAGGTAGATACATGAATAGATAGATAAGGTAGATCAGATGGATAGATAGGTAGATAGATGGTTAGATAAAACCTACCGTACCATGAGATAGTTCCTTAACTTGATATCGTTTGCTAAAATCAGATTATTTTTTCAGTTGTTGGTTACCCCAGTTGTCTAAAGGAGCAGACCCATGAACTACAGGCAAGGAACCCTCCTGCAAGGCCATCCTGTGTAGTGACGATGATAAGGAAATTGTCAGCACTACTACTACTATACTACTACTGCTGCTGCTGTTACTACTACTACTGCTGCAGCAGTTACTACTACTACTGCTGCTGCTGTTACTAGTACTGCTGCTGCTGCTGTTACTACTGCTACTACTATTACTACTACTACGGCTACTACCACCACCACCACCACCACCACCACTACAACTACAATGCATCAAAATCGTGAGCTATTCAATATTTCTTTCACTTTAACTTGGCCAATATATTTTAATTTTGTGGCAATACATTCCCACTTAGCACTTCTTTGTGACTAGCATCATATTCCAGTGTTAATACTATGCTGTACGACCCCGCATAGCACTTCTTTGTGACTAGCATCATATTCTAGTGCTAATACTATGCTATACATTCCTCCGTATCACTTCTTTGTGACTAGCATCATATTCTAGTGTTATTACTATGCAATACATCCCTCCATGGCACTTCTTTATGACTAGCAGCATATTCTAGTGTTATTACTATGCAATACATCCCTCCATGGCACTTCTTTGTGACTAGCATTTTCTTTGACCAAGTTAAAGTGTGTTGACAGTTGCACCACCACTTATGATAGATATATTGATAGATAGATAGATGTTAGTTTCTCCACCATATGAGCTCCTGTGAAATAGATATGTTAAGTTGCTGCATCTTTTAGATAGACTGATAGGCAGATAGATAAGTGTAATAGATAGACTGATAGATTGGTGGCTAGGATAAATGTAATAGATAGACTGATAAATTGGTGGATAGGATAGGTAATGTTATAGATACATAGTGATAGATTGGTGGATAGATAGTGTGAAAAGTTTCTTCACCTTTTAGGTAGACTGATAGGCAGATAGATAAATATTATAGATAGATAGACTGACAGATAGTTTGATAGATATGTTGAGAGTTGCTTCACCACTAAATTGAGTTCCTCTGATAGATAGATTGATAGGTGATAGATACAATTGTGATCGATAATGATGGATAGACAGTTGTGATGATGGTGTTAGACAATGATGGACAGTTGTGATGATGGTGATGATAGATACAATTGAGATAGATAATGATGGCTAGACAGTTGTGATGATGATGATTAGATAGATAGATGATGATAATGATGGCTAGACAGTTGTGATGATGATGATTAGATAGATAGATGATGATGATGATGGATAGACAGTTGTGATGATGATGATTAGCTAGATAGATGATGATAATGATGGATAGACAGTTGTGATGATGATGATTAGATAGATAGATGATGATAATGATGGCTAGACAGTTGTGATGATGATGATTAGATAGATAGATGATGGTAATGATGGATAGACAGTTGTGATGATGGTGATGATAGATAGATGGTGATAATGATGGCTAGACAGTTGTGATGATGATGATTAGATAGATAGATGGTGATAGACAATGAGGGACAGTTGTGATGATGGTGATGATAGATACAGTTGTGATAGATAATGGTGGATAGACAGTTGTGATGATGGTGATTAGATAGATGGTGATAGATAATGATGGATAGACAGTTGTGATGATGATAAATAGATGGTGATAGATAATGATGAATAGACAGTTGTGATGATGGTGATGATAGATAGATGGTGATAATGATGGCTAGACAGTTGTGATAGGTAGTGGTGATGATAGATAGGTGGTGGTAGATAATTTATAGTGATATAAAAACTAATATAGATAGATAAATGAACAATGACTTGATAGATAGATAATGACAGTGATGATGATAATTATAATTTCATAAGTGGAGGAGCAGCTTGTCATTATTGTTATTATTATTATTATTATTATTATTATTATTATGTGGCTAAGTATTTTATAACCTGTCTTTTTTTTTATTCAAACCAAATTAATTCCTGGATTGTTAAAAAAATATTATAGGCTAAGTTCATTAAGAGCCTCCTTGGTTACTAGTCGAATCAAACCTATTTCCAGCAATCATTCTGTACAATCTCCTTGGTTACTAGTGAAATTAAACCTCTTTCCTGCAATCAAGCTTTAGAATCTCCTTGGTTACTAGTCAAATCAAACCTCCCAAGCGATCATACTCTAGATTCTCCTTGGTTACTAGTCAAATCAAACCTCCCCAGCCATCATACTCTAGAATCTCCTTGGTTACTAGTCAAATCAAACCTCCCCAGCCATCATACTCTAGAATCTCCTTGGTTACTAGTCAGACCTCCCCAGCGATCATACTTCTTGGTTACTAGTCAAGTCAAACCTCCCCAGTGATCATACTCCTTGGTTACTAGTCAAATCAAACCTCATTCATGTGATTGTACAGTAGTCTTCTTGGTTACTAGTCAAATGAATCTTCTGTTTCATGCAGTCAGGCTTCAGAATCTGGTTGGTTACTAATCAAATCAATCAACTGCAATTGTACTCTAGAATCTCCTTGGTTACTAGTGAAATAGTCACTGAGCTGAAAGGGGTCATGTTTTTACGCTGAAACAGTAAACTTACAATCAGTCAGAAAAGAAAGGAGAGAGAGAAAAGAGAAAGAGAGAAAGGAAAAAAAAAAGAGGGAAACAGCCTCAGGTTATAAAATGCTTATTGAATTAGCTTGCAATAAATGTAGGGGAGTTATTCACTTTCTCTCCATGTTATTATGCATTTGCTGTACATTATTATTATTATTATTATTATTATTATTATTATTTATTATTATTATTGTTGTTGTTTTGTGATGTGGGATTTTTCTGATTACTCATGTAGATTTTTTCCTGTTGTAATTTCCATAGATATATTTGCATTATTATTGCGGTTGTCTTGTATATGTATATGGAGTACAGAGAGTGGCTAGGATACGAAATAATGTGATTCATGAAAGTCGCAGAGTGAGGAAGTCTGTGGACACCAGAATCGAAGAGAGAGTGTACTGAGATGGTATGGTCATGTGGAGAGAATGGATAACAATAGAGTGGTGAGAAAGGTTAACCTGAGTGAATTTAAAGGAGGGAGGAGGAGAGGTAGGCCAAGGAGAAGGTGGAGGGATATGGTGGATAAGTGTGTGAGGAAGAGAGGTATGGTAGTTGGTGAGGCTAGGGAACTGACAAGAGATCGAGCTGGCTGGATGAATTTGAAGGAGGGAGGAGGCGAGGTAGGCCAAGCAGAAGGTGAATATTGTGAGAATTGCATGATCAGGGAATTGGCAACCCTTTTTTTAATGTGACAGTGCCCAGATTGACTGTTGGATATGTTTAGGCTATGTGAAGCCACAGAACATGTTGAATGTTTTTGCATAATTATCCGATACAGCCAGGATTCCGTGGGCTTGAATGATGAGTGAATGGAAGCGTGGCCCATTGGATTGGACAAATTTGGGCTGTCTGGACATTTCTACTCCTCACGCTGCCCTGGGTGGGCAAGGAGGTCCCAATGATGATGATGAAGATTATACAATAACAGAACAGAGGGAGGAAAAATATAAAAAAAATAATCCGGACACCAGATGGCAGGTGCTTGTTAACCCTGCAGGGAATCATGGGTAGATGGGAGTTTTAGGCCAAGTTAAATTAGAAGGAGTATGTAACCTTTTAACCCAGCCATTGAGTTGCGTTTGATCCCAGGAGGATGCCGGCTCAACTCAATGCCGGTCCCAAGCCCGGATGAATTGGGGAGGGTTGGTGTCAGGAGTGGGTGTCCGGCCGTAAAAATTTGCCAAGCCCAGACATGGTATGGTTTACCGTACCGTTTAGCTGACTGAATATCAGGTGTTTTCCCTGGCTGAGTCATGTCCCCCCCTCCCTCCCCCTTACCTCTCTCTCACTGTCTCTCTTCGTGTGAGGCCTGGATGGCTGGGTACTTAGAATAGTCCACACATACATAGCCTCCCAGTTTCTGTCAAATTGATGTCGTCTCGCCATGCTTGCTAGTTGTGTGGGGATGGTCTTCTTACGAGGGGGTCGCTAAGAAGGGGTCTTAAATGTGATGCTCTGGCCCTAGGTTGTACTGCGCGAACCCACAACTGGCACGTAAGGTGAACGGCGAGATGTCACAAAGGGAGGACGTTCCGGCCATCACATGCACTCGGCCCTTGCGTGTGACAATCACGTGGTTGTTTGTTTTATATTTTTTTCCATTGAATAATGTATTTTCAATTTTGATTTTAGTAATTTTTATCACAAATGTTTATTATGTGCCGTGTGGGTGTTGGATGTACCTGAGAGGACGCTTTTGAGGCCATAACCCCTGGGTACAACAAACAACCGGACTATATGCCATTTTCACCCTGCCTGGCACCATATCTGTGGGGTCATCAACACCTAAGGCACTGATGTCATTCCTGATGGTGTCGGACTTGTTGAATTGAGTATAGTCTGGGCCGATGTGTTGCTCGTTAATCAGGGCACCAGCACTTATCTGAATGTCATACGTGGGACGCTGATACATATTTCACATCCACCCAGTCTTCACACACCATTGCTCTGATGGCTATGGTTCACACTCCATTGCTCTGATGGCTCTGGTTCACTCCATTGCTCTGATGGCAATGATTTATGCACCATTGCTCTGATGGGCATGGCACCCCAAACACCCCTTGAGTTAGATCGCTTTTGATCACAGCCACATGTACCACCTGAATATTCTGTAGTAACTGGCAAGCCTTTAGAAAGGCATTTGTGTGTGTGTGTGTGTGTCTTCCAGGGTGCCTCCAATTCATTAGCTTCCTAAATGGATGAGATTTTTAATTGTTAAAAATGTCACCAAGCTGCTAGGTTTCCAGATTAGATGTACTTTTATATATTATAAAAGTACGATGTCACCGAAACGTCACCAAGGTATTCTAAAGTACGATGTCACCAAAATGTCACCAAGCTACACTGTATAAAAAATATATCCGGATAAAGCCTGTGGTATGGGCCAGCTTGATTCGCTAGCTAGAACTTTTTCGATGCACATTGGTTTGGAAGGTGCTAAGCGTGCACCAGCGGGGATTGCTTTTCGGCCAGCATTCGATTCCGTTCCCAGCGTGAGCTTACAATTCCACACACACACCAGTTCCTGTTCCTGGTGTGGTTTCTTTGCGTCACACCCACCAGTTCCTGTTCCTGGTGTGGTTTCTTTGCGTCACACCCACCAGTTCCTGTTCCTGGTGTGGTTTCTTTGCGTCACACCCACCAGTTCCTGTTCCTGGTGTGGTTTCTTTGCGTCACACCCACCAGTTCCTGTTCCTGGTGTGGTTTCTTTGTGTCACACACACCAGTTCCTGTTCTTGGTGTGGTTTCTTTGCATCACACACACCAGTTCCTGTTCCTGGTGTGGTTTCTTTGCGTCACACACACCAGTTCCTGTTCCTGGTGTGGTTTCTTTGCATTACATACACCAGTTCCTGTTCCTGGTGTGGTTTCTTTGCGTCACACACATCAGTTCCTGTTCCTGGTGTGGTTTCTTTGCATCACACACCAGTTCCTGTTCCTGGTGTGGTTTCTGTGTCTCACACCAGTTCCTGCTCTTGGTGTGGTTTCTTTGTCACACACACCACTTCCTGTTCTCGGAGTGTTCCAAAGACAAAGATCAAGAAGAAATTGAAGACTAAATGCTTCCAGTTTGAAACGTTTCTCCAAATGTCAAACGTCTATTGCCATCGTTCAACACAGATTTCAGCATATCAAACTGCAAGGCCTATGCAATGATGATGATGATGGCAGCATGTCCAATGGAAGGGTGGTTGGGACGGGCATGGTGTGGGTCCGAGCAGCTTACCTCCTCGTGGTGGACCTGGGTAGAGTGATCTTCATGTATATATTGTTGCTGTGGCTCCAGGTTCATTAGAAATATAAACCCTATTGATTGCAGCCTGAAATTGCCTTCCTGCAGCCCACAACCGTTGTTTGAAAGATGAGGCGAGGGGTGTTGAAATTGTTCTCCTACAGGGTACGACTCATGTTTGGGAGATAGTTGAGGGATGTTTGTGTGGGTGGGCAGTAGAAGCACCCAGTTACATCAGCGCCACCACATGAAGGCGTCCCTCACTATGACCATATTTTAGAGCTGCTAGAAGCATATGAATGAAGATCACTGTAGCTGAAAGCTGCAATTTTTGACAAAGTTTGTTTAGTAACACAATTACTTAGTGGCATTATAAAATGGTTGTTGGCATTAAAATCTATGCTTGGTGACTAAGTACCAGTATATACTTGGTGACATAATACTTGGTGACGAAGTACAGTATATGCTTGGTGACATTACAGTATATGCTTGGTGACAATACTTGGTGACGAAGTACCAGTATATGCTTGGTGACATTACAGTATATGCTTGGTGACAATACTTGGTGACGAAGTACCAGTATGTGAGTGGTGACATTACAGTGTATGCTTGGTGACATAATACTTGGTGATGTTACTTAAAGGTTTAGTCATAAGAGGTACTTGGATTATCTTGTCGTTTGATGATATCTTATAATAAGGGTGACATCCAAAAATGATTGTTTCATTAAAAAGAAAAAAAATCACTACAGCAAAGCATGGTGTGATAATTTTGTATTTTCTATGCATACTGTGTATATATATATATATATATATATATATATATATATATATATATATATATATATATATATATATTTATTTATTTATTTATATGTGTGTGTTGAAGGCCTCAGGCGATATAGGGGTGAGTTTAGTCACTGACCTAATAAATAGGATTATTTATGAGTGTATTGTCCCAGATGATTGGCTGAAGAGTATAATTGTAAATGTGTATAAAGGGAAGGGTGATGCCCTGGAAAGAGGAAATTATAGAGGTATAAAGCTTTTAGATCAGGTAATGAAGGTAATGGAGAGAGTTTTAGAAGGTATGATTAGAGAAAGAGTGAATATTGATGAGATGCAGTTTGGGTTTATGCCAGGTAGGGGGACCACTGATGCCATATTCATTGTTCGACAGCTTCAGGAAAAATATATTGGTAGGAGAAGGGATCTTTATTTTGTTTTTGTTGATTTGGAAAAGGCCTTTGACAGAGTCCCTAGAGAGGTCGTGAAGTGGGCAATGAGAAAGCTTGGCTTGGAGGAGTGGCTGGTTAGGGTGGTTATGGCCATGTATGTGGGTGCTCACACCCAGGTGAGAGTAAATGGAGATTTGAGTGATGAGTTTTCCGTGAATGTTGGTGTGCATCAGGGGTCAGTCTTGAGTCCCATGTTGTTTATCATGGTACTTGAAGCCCTTTCACGTGACTTTAGAAACGGACTCCCGTGGGAGTTGTTGTATGCTGATGATTTGGTGTTGATTGCAGAGAATGAAAGGGAGGCGGAGGAAAGGTTTAGGAAGTGGAGAGATGGTATGGGGTAAAAGGGTTTAAGGGTAAATGCAGATAAAACAAAAGTGATGATATCTAGGGTTGGTGGCGGTACTGTCAAAGACGAGGGAGAGTGGCCATGTGCAGTTTGCCACAAGGGCGTGGGAAGTAATTCCATCTTGGCCGGTGTGTGTGATAAATGGGTGCATAAGAGATGTAGTGGTATCAGAGGTAAACTGAGAGACAATGCTGATTTTATGTGTACGGCGTGCCGGGGTGAGCAGGTGGAGATCGTCAGACGTGAAAGGATTGAACTTGCTGGTGAATCTCTTGAGTGTTTGGAAGAGTTTTGTTATTTGGGAGATATGTTGTGTGCTGGAGGTGGGGCTGGAGCTAGCACTGTGGCTAGGGTGAGAAGTGGTTGGAAGAAGTTCAGGGAGCTCTTGCCTATCCTGATATTGAGAGGGCTCTCCCTACGTGCTAAGGGGTCTTTGTATGCAGCATGTGTTAGCAGTGTAATGCTGTATGGCAGTGAGACGGCAGTGAAGGAGGAAGACATTCACCGGCTCAGACGTACAGAAATGACAATGATTAGGTGGATGTGCAGTGCGTCCCTGCGTCCAAGGCCTGCAGGGGCTGGGTTTACAATGGAAGAGTTGAGAGGTAGGATGGGACTGGAGTGTATTGGTGTTGTGATGAGGAGAGGTAGATTGAGGTGGTGTGGACATGTGGAGAGGATGGGGGATGATAATTGGGTGAGGAAGGTGAGAAGTGTTAATATTGGTGGTGGGGTTATGAGGGGTAGACCGAGAAAGACATGGGACGAGGTCATTAAGTGTGACCTTAGGGTTAAGGGACTGAACAGGGAGGCTGCAATGGATCGTGCAGCGTGGAGAGCCGCCATTAGGTGACCAAGGCCGACACATGCAAGCATGTTGGAGCCTTTAAAAACGAAACGAAACGTGTGTGTGAAATGGGCTTTTATAGGTCAGTATGAAGTCACAGTATTTGTCTCTTTGTGCCTCATATTGCTTTTTCTGATATATTTTGTCTCTTACTTCATATCACTCTTTGGTATATTTTAGTTATACCACAAGTCTGGTATTATGCTTGTTATCCTCCTCCTCCTCCTCCTGCCTCTTCCCACTCCTCCTCCTCCTCCTGCCTCTTCCCACTCCTCCTCCTCCTCCTGCCTCTTCCCACTCCTCCTCCTCCTCCTGCCTCTTCCCACTCCTCCTCCTCCTCCTGCCTCTTCCCACTCCTCCTCCTCCTCCTGCCTCTTCCCACTCCTCCTGCCTCTTCCCACTCCTCCTCCTCCTCCTGCCTCTTCCCACTCCTCCTCCTCCTCCTGCCTCTTCCCACTCCTCCTCCTCCTCCTGCCTCTTCCCACTCCTCCTCCTCCTGCCCCTTCCCTCCTCCTCCTCCTCCTGCCTCTTCCCACTCCTCCTCCTCCTCCTGCCTCTTCCCACTCCTCCTCCTCCTCCTCCTGCCTCTTCCCACTCCTCCTCCTCCTCCTCCTGCCTCTTCCCACTCCTCCTCCTCCTCCTCCTGCCTCTTCCCACTCCTCCTCCTCCTCCTGCCTCTTCCCACTCCTCCTCCTCCTCCTCCTGCCTCTTCCCACTCCTCCTCCTCTTCCTGCCTCTTCCCACTCCTCCTCCTCCTCCTGCCTCTTCCCACTCCTCCTCCTCCTCCTGCCTCTTCCCTCTCCTCCTCCTGCCTCTTCCTCCTCCTCCTCCTCCTCCTGCCTCTTCCTGTGATATATGCATCAGCTAGTATCAACAGCAATTAATGGAGAATATAAATGAAGAGAAGAGCAGAACAGAAAATGAATCTATCATCCAAATGAGGCAGTGGGTGTGGAAGCGGATTCTGCTTCAACTTGGCTCTCCTGCACGTAGGAAATAAACCTGAATCATCGAATCTGTGGCTGACTGAGTGAACACAGCTTTAACCCTTTCTGGTTGATCTTTTCTCATTTGTTGACTGTTTGCCATTGTGGAAAGAGCACGAGGCATCTTACTGAACCACTAGTCACTGTATTTCTTACCATTTCCTTTACGATGCAGTGTATAATTCTTGCACTCTGTTCGCTTTTAATTGTGCTTCAGAGAGACTTTAAAAATGGAGTGGTTAGATATAGCCTAGCCATCCATTAACCCCTAACCACAAGAAGTTTATTTATTTATTTTTTCGGTAGCATATGACATCATTTTTTTTTTGTTTAGTTAATCAGTCAATTCTGTCTTTGAATGATAATCATTTGGAGGCAGCAAGAGTGAACTAGAATGCAACGCCCTCGGACTGAGGGTTGAGGAGGGAGATCATCATTTAGTACAGTATCCTCCCCTGCATGTAATAACACTTTTGGTTGCTGTTGCACCTGTTCTAATTGCAATGGAGTCTGCTCAAGCAAAATGAAGTGGTATACTGTTCTTTAACGTATTCATCTGCCAAGGCTGTTCCTTGTATACTGTATATTCGATCTTGCACTAGTTTGCAGTCATGTGCAGCTTGTCAGTGTAGTGGCCAGGGTGGTGAACAGGAGTGGCACTTAAAATATGCCTGGCCACATCTATGGATACCCCAAGGTTCCATGGAAAACCATTTGATCTTCCAAAGAGTTCTCCTTGGATCACCCCATAATCAGGCTTGCAACCCTTTGACCATTTTTTTTTTTTTTTTTTTTTTTAAATCCAAGCTACTCCTGTATACTGTACACTTGACTTTGCACCAGTTTGTAACAGTGTTGAGCTTGTACACAGTACTGTACACTCGACCTTGCACCGGCTTGCAACAAAATGCAGTAACTTTAGTGTAAAACATTAGCGTTCTCAGCTGGATGTTAATGCTTGCATCACACACAGCCAGCACACAGCAAACTAATATAACACTAAGCCACAAAAAAGATCTCAGCTTGTAAGTGAATGGCAGTATTGGTAACCTGAATAACAATAATACTGCAACAGATCACTCGTTGCCGGACTCACCTGCAGAAGGGTGCTTCGAAAAGTCGTGCGGATTTTGAGCAGCTCGCAGCACCGACATAGCCAAGCACTTCATTGCATCTGGGGAGACAAGAAGTCATGGGTTGATGGTGGGACTACGTGCCACAGAGGTTTGTGGGGAGCCATTACGAGGGGAACACTTTTTACCTGATGCTTAACAGTGGATCTCAGCAGTGTAGATGCACTCCACTAGGATAACTTCACTAATCAATGGGATATGCAAGCTTTGCTACTTTATGGCGGCAGTGTTTCCTTGAAGAATAAGAGTTACCTATGAACACCGATTTTCTTTGCAAGACAGAAATGACAGAGAACGAAAGTTACGTTATGGGTAACTATTGTAAAATTTCACGAAGCCCGCAGTTTGCTGATTTCTTCTGTCTATTTAGCCCAGTTACAGTATTATTGGCCTGCTGTCCGTCTGAAAACAGCATCCCATCGCAAACAGCTGATAATTTTATCGCGCTCAGTTTCCTTATAGATATGATGATAATGAAAGTTGTAGTAGTGGTTGTAATATACCAGATTTATTCTTTAACTGATAGGTATGTGTGTAGTTACAATTAGCCGCAAGATAATGGTTTTATTACGTAAAAAAATATCATGCATGTCATCTGGAAACATTCAACTGCAGAACGTGTGGAAAGATGTCTTGTAGATATAGGGGTTGTCTAGAATTCGTGTAAAAGGTAGGCTAGTCTGCGCTATGCCACACTATAGCCCTGTAGCATCTCCACAGCCTCATAGTAGCCCCTACTGCTGGCCATGTCTTCAGGAGTTAGACCAGTGTTAGTTTTGGCCTCCGGGTCTACGCCTTGCCCTATGAGCCACCTGAGTACGTCCAGGTGGTTGCCTGCAGCGGCCTGGTGTAGAGCAGTTTCGCCTCGCTTGTTGGTGGCACCCACGTCACACCCGGCACCCCTCAGGAAGTTCAGCACCTGCAGTTGACCTCTCTTTGCAGCCCAGTGCACCATAGTGTTACCTGCAGGAAAGTAAAGTTTAAAAAGGAGTGAGGAAGGGTAGATCAAAATGAAGTCTACCAAAAGAAGTGGGCAGCGATTGGTGTTTGACAACTAAGTCACACGGCCAGTCGTTATCAGAACACATACGAGTAGAGCTGTATGCTAAGTATTCTCTGAAGGCGGATATTCATTTTCTCAGCTTATACCTCCGCCGGCGACTGCAGGGCACAACAAGAATAAATTTTAGACATAATCATTCACAGGAGCTACGCATACGTCCACTACAGCTCACCATTGTCATCGGTGGAGTGAAGGTCAGCCCCGGTCCCCAGCAGCAGGCGCAGGATACTGATGTGACCCGCCCCGGCAGCGAAGTGCACCGCCCGCCGCCCTGAAAGAAAAGATGGAGGGGTCCAGATCGGGCCAAAACTGTTGTCTTGATAATAAACACACTTTCATTACTTAGCCAGTATTCTACGCTTTAAACATTTTCAACACAGCGAAGTAAAGAAATCAGGACAATAAGTATTGGGGCTGAAGGAGGCTCAGATTTGGATCATTAGAGACTAACAACATATGACAGGACCTCAATCGTCAGAGGCCAACAACATACTACAACTGTGTGGAAGCTTACCGTCTTGGCCACTTCCGCACTCCAAGCTTACTCCAGCATCCATCAGGTCACCCACCCTCTGCAGCCGACCCTCCAGCACCATCTCCAAGAACTTAAATGAATAAATGCAAAATAAAATAAGAATGGCAGAAATTATTAGGTTGGATCATTAACATACCGTGACGAAATGGGGTATTAAGAAATGTTTTGCCATGATGGATGATTTAAAAAAAAGTGTGGATATTAAAAAGCTGCGTCAAAGTAGATGAGAAAAGTGACGGTTGGAGTACTTAGGCTGTGCCAAGGTGAATGTGTGTGACGAAATTACGTTATAGGAATGTCTGAGTTAAGTCACACTGAAACAAAATAGCTTCCCTCACATCCATCTGTTGCAACTCCACCATGTTCTGAAGAAGAGTGACTGTTTTTGGGAGCCTTCCATTCTACCTCAGTCTTCAGCCGTCAGAGTGGAATATGAAGACAGTAAATCCCTTGTGTATAATGACCTCTAACTCACCTCCTGTCCTGTTAAAATTCCATCGTATTCTGTAGTTCCTTTGTAAACTTGTTTTGACCTTCCATTCTGTCTCTGCTTGTAGCCTCCAGACTGAAACGCGAATGCTCTCATTTGTCAGGAATTGTGACTCACCTCTTAAGTTCCATGTTCTGTAGGAGGGTGACTTGCCTTTCCCTCTGACTCACCTCCGCCTGCTGTAGTTCCACCAAATTCTGCAGGAGGACCACTATGTTCTTGTGCCCTTCCCTCCTGGAGCAGTCCTCGGCCGTGAGTCCTTCTAAGTCGCGGTGGTTGAAGTTCATCCCCTGCTTCGCCAGCCACTCCACCGCTTCAAGGTTCCCATTGTCGGCCGCCATGTGCAGCGTCGTCTGCCCTGTGGAGGTGAGGACGCACAGGTCCATTTCAGACTCCTTGAGGTATTCCAGGACGGGTATGTGGCCTCCCCGTGCTGCCCAGTGCACCAGATGCTGGCCTAGTGTGCAAAGACAACGTGAAAGTACTCAGACTCACCGTTATCATTGTGTAGTAGTGCCATTATCGTCCATTTTTATCACCATCAGGAATTTTCATTACTATCATCATCCTAAGATATGGATATAAGATTATCATAATAGGCAAGAATCAGAATTTGCTAGCAATGTCACGGGCCAGTCATCCATTCAAGCTTTCAGCTCCCAGCTTCAGCTCACAGGCTAAGCCATCCACAGTAAGTCTCTGATCACCAGCCAGAAGAGTTCCTATAAGTTGGAAAAGAGATCATCTTGCAGGTGCCGGGATTTAAGAAAATGGAAGTTCGGGTATTGTCGAACTATGCGGATGTAACAGAAACATACGAAAGGCTGTTTTTGTCTACATATCTTTGCACGTAGTCCAGCAACATTTCAGTTCTCTACTAACGTACGTAGACGTACCGTGTACAGAGAGGTCTAGTGTGATCATGTTGGGAAGTAACAACTGTAGCACGTTGATGTGTCCCGCCTGGGCCGCCAAGTGCACTGCCATCAAACCTGTCCCAAGAACCAGTAACAGACAAGCTGGTTAGGTCATTCTCTTCCTTTGAAAACTGTGCTACAGTATTTAACTATATTCTTTGAGAAACATGGCTGAAATATTCTTCATCCACATAATTGTCCCAGAGAACCGTAATCCCATTTCTTACACATTACAATTTCTTACACATTGTAGTCGTTAAGTAAAGTGTGATGTGAATGGTACCTTCTGGTGTGGTTGCGTCAGGTGCTGCCCCCGCCGCCAGAAGTACCTCAACCACCCCAGCATGGCCTTCGTCAGCAGCCACATGTAGAGGACGCCACCCTGATAAACACAAATATATCATTATAGACCAGGAAATTTAAAATATACACCTGGACATATGAGTCGTTTGTTGGGCGTGGGGACTGCACTCATTTTGGAACAAAATCCTCTGTGAAATGATCCGACTCTTAATCCAGGAAGCTTGATCAGTTGTTGCTGGATGCTTTTCAGGTGAAGACCTAGTGTGCTACCGCCTTATAAAGTAATATTTAGTAAAAGAATATATCCTGATAAAAGAATTAATTGGCTTTGGATGTAGCAACGAAATCTGATCCACTAAAAATACAAACATCACCCCTTTAACAGCTAATGTCACAGTCATTGATGTTCTGGCTACACGATTTCATCCAAGTGAGGTAAATTCCAATCAGCCACATGGTAAAAAGCTAATTGTAATAAGTGTGGTACCTGCATGTTCCTCGGTGTTGCTGGTTATGTTGATGTCGACTCCCTTTTCCACCAGTTGCTTCACTGTGTCTATCAGGCCCGCAGCGGCAGCCTCCAGGAGCCCCAGACTCTGAAATTAGTTAGAGGCGAAGCTAAAAGGGTTGGTGGTAATCAGTGTATGTATGTGTGTATTTATGTATATATGTATGTATGTGATATGCTGCAAGACGGAACTAGAAACTGAACTGCCAAATCAGTGCACAAAAACACAAGACAGAGGCTATGTTGACTTACATGAGGCACATCCTGTCAAGGAGGAAACAGGTGTTACTCTGGTTACATGACTGATACAAATATAATAGAATGAGGCTGCAGAGTTGCAACATTTTGTATTTATCGTGTAGACATATTTTGTTACCTTTGCCTTTGAGAAACTTGACAATATTTCTACGATTGGACGTCAAATTTATTGCGGTTTTATGATCAAGGCATAATTAAGAGAAGAGGGCAGTAGTGTTGCAATTTTTGTGGTCGTTCCGTAGACCTACCTCGTTATGTTTCCTCTTAAAAAAAAAAAAAAAATAACTATTTTTGTGGACGGACATCCCGGGAAGATGCTGATATCTGTTTCTGATGTTCTTGAAAGGCTGGATTATATGACAAGCAAGATATAACGGAAGACGGCCACAGAGCTGCAAAATTCTGTTCTGGTTACGTAGACCTACCTCGTTACTTTTGCTCTTAAGAAACTTAACAATATTTCTGTGGCCGGACATCCTGGCGAGATCCTGAGGCCGGAGTCCATCGTTGTTCTTACAGACAACGTCGACGCCTTGGTGGACGAGGCAGTGGACGGCGTGTGTGTTGCCATTGTCAGCGGCCAGGTGGAGGGGCGTGGAGCCGTCGTCAGCAGTGGGCTGGGACAGGCTGGCCCCTTGACCGGCTAGAACGGCCAGCACCGTCACATGGCCACCGAAAGCCGCCCAGTGAACCGGCTGCCGACCTGACATTCCCATACTTTATTCCACAAAATATAAATTGCACTTCATAAACAGCTGTTGTCTACTTAAGAAGAAACATTACGAGTATATGTAAAAACTGTTTTTTTTCTTTTTTAAATGAACGCTGTATTAACAGTAATTAGTGTTTTTTGACTCCAAGAATCTCGCTTTTTCTTGCTATCAAGGTAGGCAAGAAAGATGAGTGATTTTGGTGGTCAAAAAGCAGCAGTTAAAGCTTAAGATTTCCCAGACTCACGACATGATATAGGATTTACTGCTAACTCTTGACGTCTTTTTAAAACAGGAAGACAAAATAAGTTTATAGAATGGCATTAACCTGAAGCAAAGGCAAGGTGGTCTGCGCCATGATGCAACAGGGACCGCACCTCACAGTCATGCCCGCCCCAACTTGCCAGGTGCAGCGGCCGCAGTCCTGGAAGAGAACAGACACATGTACAACTTAAAAACATGCATATACACATTAGATAGCATACACACATACCATATACACTCACACACAAAGCCATGCCCGCCCCAGCTTGCCAGGTGCAGCAGCTTCAACCCCAGAGCACGACATTTACACGTATATCTTATTCCACCACGGTTATGTCACCCACGAGTTTGAGTCAAGCCTGTCACTCCACCTCCTCTTCAGTGGCACACCTTACGATATGCAGAGTAACAGCACTATTTGTTCTTGTTATTATGCATTCTAGATGACATTTCTTGAAAGCACAGTTGATATAATTATGTACATTATACCTAAAAGGCAGAAATAGTCCCATCTGTTTATCGGGATCACTTTATCTTTGCACCTGAGGCTCGCCCATCTCCTTACAGTCTTCTTTGGATGGTTGAAATTGTCTTTTATCTTTGCAACAGGTCTCGTGTAGTTCTTCACATTCTCACAGATCATTTATTCTGTTATGAGTCACAGCAATGTCCAGAAATTAGAACGTAGAAATCAGTGCACGGAAGCACGGAAATAATAAAAAAGAAGTACTGCACAGTGATGAAATGCATTCAATGTGAGTCCTAACCACAATGGCACTTTCTACCCCATCTTCATTCGGTTACACTCCGGGGGCGGTGCTTAATTACCAAGATAACTGATTCAGATATGCATAGTGACAAAGGACCAGTGTCAGATTACCTTCCTCCCCCGGTGCGGTGCTGGCGGCCTCCACATCTGCTCCCTCTGTTAGTAGCGCCTCCACCAGCCCTTCACCAGCAGCTTAGGGATAGGGTAAAATCGGGGTCAGAGCGGCGTAAGTATTCTATGATCTGATAATTATCCTCATACTGACTTGGGTAAATCACCAGTACAATGCTGTTACTTTAGAACATTGCCATAATTAAAAAGTCTGCTCTTTGGGCATCGATTGAACTGATACTTTAGTTACCTTGCGGTTCAAATTGCTCCTGTGTTGCTGGTCGTGGGCTTGTACATTTATAGCTTGCACTGGAGAGACCGAGGCTGGCACTGCAGAGACCGAGGCTGACATTAAAGAGATCAGGTCCTCTTGCTGATCCATTATTGTTATGGGTCTCGAGGCTCTTGCTTGTGTTGGAAGTTCTTGGGCAGGTGATGGGGTTCTCTGGATTGGTTCTTGAAGTTCCTGTGTGTTAGCGGCGTGTATTCTTTCATTTTGGTCTCCTATTTCGATTAAGGTGTCGGGCTCTTCCTGATCACTCGAGTCGGTTAGGTCTTGGTCTGGTGTGGGAGTTCTCTGGGCTGGTTCTTCCTGTGGGCTTGCTGGAGTCGTTGGTTGAGTTTTAGTTTCTTTGGTGACTTCAATGACAGAGTTAGTTTCTTCCTCGTCACTTGAATCCGTCGTTGAGTATTCTTCATCTGAGCCTGGAAAAGATCTTGACAGTTCTTGTTCTCTCGATATTTCTTGTTCACTTGGTTGTTCATGCTTTCTTAACTGATTTTGTTCTCTTGATTGTTCTTGCTGCCATGGACGTTGTTGTTCACATAACTGTTCTCATTCCCTGACATTAACCTCTGGTCCTATTGCTTCCACACACGAGTTTAGATTAAGTAGGACCAAATTCTCGAAGTCTCTGCTCAAAGTATCCCATTTACTATAGGATGCCAGTAGACTTAAATCTATATCCTCAGGCTTTTCTGGCCATGCTTTACTCTGTCCAGGACTGTCTGCTTTCAATACCCTTTGGTCAGCAGTTATAGGTGTAAGTGTAGTCTCTCTGGCTGCGGTAGCTGCGTCTCTCTCTTGTTCCTGTGCAGTGTCAGAAGGAGGGGGAGGCGGTGGCATGGAAGGGCGGGGTGGGTGTATGCGAAGGGTGGACACTAAGGGATCCGGCTGCTGCTTATTTTCACGTTCTCTCTGCAGATTGAAGTGTTATTTATCAAACCTTCGAAGTTCTCCGCTACACCTTACAGGCCTTACGTTCCACATGAAAATGACCTTCATAAAACCAGCATCTTTGTATGAAAAAAGAAATCAAGAGCAGAATACACGGTTGTTTCTATACTGTACAGTGATAATTTATTTCAAAAAACTAATTTTAGTGTTTAAGTGAATTCGGGTACAGCACACCGAAAAAGTTTAACACAAAATCTAATAGTTTGTGCCTAAATCTTATTTTGGCACGTATTCTGAATATTATCATGACTTTTTTTTATACTGAGGCGCGTATTTAGTTTTTCTTAATCCACCACAATGCCACTGAAAGACACTACTCGAGTTTAGGAGTGGATAGTCAGCCTCTTGTTATAACTCTACCTTGTTACAGCTTGGTAGTCAGGATGAAGGGATAAAATTTTACTGTTATTTATGTGGACAGAGTTAGTGTGTTGAAGCAAATGCTCACCTGTGCAGCCCCTCTAAATCTCCTCAGGTAGTTTGCAATCCTGATATGTGAATTTCTCCTCGCCACCAGCTCCGGCGTCTCCCCCTTGGCATCGGTGCAGGTGGTAGCGACGCCTGCCTCCACCAGCCACTTGACGGCCTCCAGTTGGTTGTTAGCGGCAGCCAGGTGGAGTGGGGTGGAGCCGGTGCGGGAGGTGAGTTGAAGGGATGATCCGTAGCGAGCCAGGACCTCCAGCGCAGCGGTGTGGCCTCGACTCGCAGCGTAGTGTACCGCTGTCTCGCCTGTATATCGCCATTGTACTTAGGTCTTCTGGCATCCACTTACACTGCTTGACAGTATTTCATTCATACTCACACATTGACTAATATTCACCCACTCATTTACCCTCACTGGCACTCACACTCCTTGACACTCACTCACATTTATTGATACCCACTCACTCACATTCACCCAGGCATTCAGTTTCATTAGCACTTACTAACTCTCACTGATAGTCATTCATGTTGATTGACTCACAGGTACTCAGCGTCACATTCACTGACCTACACTTAGTCTCATAGGCAGTCATTCATGCCGATTCTCACTGGTATTCACTACATTCTCACTCACTAGCACTCACTGACAGTCATTCACTTTTTCTAACACACTCAACTCACCGTCAACTGGCAGTCAGTCACACTCACTGAGGGTTGGTGACTCTCATTAACAAACAGGCACATCTACTCATATTCATTATCACCCACTGGCACTCATATTCACTCACACACACAACAGCAATTAGTAACTGTCAGTGAGTGTGATCGAAAAGAAACGGCTGGCAGATCTGACCTTGCCCGTCCGTGGCGTCCTTAGCTGCCCCTCCGTCAAGCAGCACACTGATCACCTCGCTGGCACCGACTCCTGCCGCCATATGGAGAGCCTGAAGCCCTGAAGTAAAGAAGAATCAGTCTATGGCCTTATTTATTTATCTCCAAGTGTCCAGAGTGAGATGTAGAAGGCCCGGATCCACGTACAAGCTCATGAACATCTCCCTATCGGAACTCAGCTTTCCATTTGCAGGAAGAATAAGGGATAAGGGTAGTTTCTGCACTTTCATTTCCCTGTCCTTCCTAGCAAAACAAATCACAGGACAGGAGTGGATCGTAGGTGTATCTGTGGATCTGGGCCCAGGTTATGAGATTTGGATAGATGGGGAGGGGCTAGCTGGTCAGTTTGGAAGCCTGTTTTGTTTTCAGACTGCATATTGATCAAGTTACCCTGCTGTTTCATGGACGAGCACAGAGCACCTGGTTTCTATATGTCTGCTGGTTTTTTTTATCCTCACAAATCAGTGTTTGTGAGATATTTCATTAGGTTCGATCACTATCTTCCTCTCACCTGTCTTGTCCCTGGCGGTGTGGTCAGCCCCGTGGTCCAGGAGTTGGGTGGCGATCTGGGGTTGGTTCCCTTCAGCAGCCAGGTGTAGTGCCGTGCAACCTGACCATTATAAGGGTATTCTAGAATCTTTTAACTTGTTCAGTATGAGGCCTGTCTAATTATAAGGTTTCTTTGGTCATGCCTTTTAATATTTTGTATTGGCGATCGTTTTTCTTTATATGTAGGAGAGACCAGTCGCACTGAAGGGGATAAAAGCGTAACAAACAATATGTCAGGTACAAACTCTATTAAAAACAATCATAGGTGAACCCTGACTGTACTGTACTTCAAGTTGGCGGATGAATGGAACCGCAGTAGTGCCTTGCCTGCTCTATCCTTCACTCTGGCGGATGAGTAGAGCCATAACTGAACCCACATCTGCACTATCTTCAGGTTGACGAATGAGTAGAACCGCAGCTGAACCCTTACCTGCACTGCCTTTCATATTGTCAGATAAGCAGAACCTCCAAAGAACCTTATTAACACTGTCCTTCAAACTGACGGATGAGTGGAACCGCAGTAGAACCCTTACCTGCACTGTCTTTCCAACTGTGAGACGAGTGGAACCGCAACAGAACCTCCACAATGCCACTGTGTCCCGCCTCTACTGCCAGATGTAGTGAGGTCCTTCCTAGGGATCCAAGAAGATGTTTCTATATATTTACAACTAACAGCACTTTTTGGGAAACGAATTAGGTATTTCAGATAAAAGTGACACAGACCTAAGTGCAAAAGGGCAATAATGGCAGCGAACCCTTCATCAACTTTAAAACACTGAAACCTATGATACTAGTGAAGGTTTCTTGTATAAGTGACATCTAGAAAACTGCTTGCAACTTTGAGTATTAGTGAGGGTATCTTAAAATGCAGATCTAAAATATCTGCTTGCAACTTGGGATATTAGCGAGCGTGTCTTAACATATGAGGCGCTCCGAATAAGAAGGGTGAAACGCGCCAAAATAAAAAACGTCAGAAAACGCAGTCAAACTTCGCTCAACTTCCAATAACCATAACTTCGTTATATACTAAGATAGAACATTGCTTTTAGTCTTAAAATGAGCGTGAATCATTGCCGATCATGACACTGGTATTTTTGTTTCGGTTGAATGTAACTATTAAGAACAGGAAAGAGAAATATTACGTTTTGTTAGCATCATCTGTTATGGTTTTGGAAGTTAGAGGGAAGTTTAACTGCATTTTCTGCTTGTAATGTATAAAGTATTGATGTTCCATCACTATTAATGATAAAAAACAAAAAAAAAAGTAAGAATAACCTCAATAGACTTCCCACAATAGTGAATAATGATGATGAAATAAGAAGGGACATTTGGGCCGACTCACGTCACAAACGCTCCGAGAGCGATCGCTATGAATACGCGCTGAGTACGCGCTGCCAGAACATCATTCTCAATGTCACTAAAGTTTCCTTCTTTCTTATTGTAATACTTTTAAAAGTATGGCCAAAACTCAAGTCATAATAATAATAATTACTAATAATGACACTACTAGTACTATTACTACTACTACTACTAATAATAATAATAATACGTGCTTCCCGCCAATATTCATTCTCAACGTCACTTCACTTACGTTTCCTTCTTTCTAATAGTAATACTAATAATTTGGGTAAAAACTTAAGTAATAATAGTACTAATAATGACACTACTAGTACTATTACTAATACTACTAAATAATAGTACTATTACCACTACTACTAAATAATAATAATGATGCCAAGAGGCAAGACAATCCACATGTGTTAAGAACCCACTGGTTACTGTTCCAAAGTACTACTGCCTGTCGTAATACACCAATATTATTAATGATACTAATCCAGAAATACTATTATTAATAGTGTCGTAGCTGACTGAACCTACCCACGAGTAATAACACGGAATACACTTTAGTACTGCATGAGTAAACCAGTCTTACAGAAGGCATCAGTTACAATAATAATAACAGCATCATAACTATTATTACCAGTATTATTCTTATTCTTATTATTATTACTCTTACTAGGGCTTGAATATCATTACCTGTATTGTACAGTAATACTAGTAAAATGTTATGGCTGTGATAATACTAATGATAGTAATAATAATAATAATAATAATAATAATAACAATAATAATAACAGTATTATTAATAATACAGTAATAGTAAGTACTGCTATTACGATTATTATTATTATAACAATTTAACACTCACCAGTAATGGGTGAAGGCTGAAGTTCATGATTGTGTTATCCATGATGCATAAACAGTTCCAGGTCATCAACAGAAGAGGCATTCCATTAATCCATTCCATAATCCACTATCCCATAGAACGAGTGCTTGCTTAGGGTATGACCTTCATCACCACTCGTATCACTTTCTTCCCGAGGACGTGATGGCCCTTGAACACTTTCCTCATGATCCAGCTGCTTTCCTGACATTTTTGGCACAGTTTGAATGAAGTTGCACTAGTATGTCAAGGGAAAAAACAAAAAAGCTAAGAGCGTCCGTGCTAGCTCCGCAGCCGGGAACAAAACAAAAGGGACTGTCATAGCCGCCCGCATACTGGGCTCCCATTGGCTGCGGGCAGTCACGTGATGGTAAGCGGAGGTTCTCATTGGCTGATACAGCCCCCGTGCCACAGGACGAACGCACACAGGATACCCCGCCATTGTAATCCGGGTGGTTGCCCCAGGGAAGTCCCCAATAAGATAGGCGACTCGGCTCGGCTGGCGCCACTATTCTGACGGTACGAAAAGCCTCTCTTATTGGGATTTTCTCACTCAGCACGGAGTGCCTGCTGCACTGATGGTCGAGAGTATCACTTGGTTTTATGTGATTTTCTACCATATTTCCACTGGGAGAATGGACTTTTGTCCACTTCCACGTAAAAGTAGACACCTCAGTACAGTGCTATACCACATAAAACGCACTTTGAGGGGGGTGGCGTGTTTCGCCCTTCTTATACGGAGGGCCTCATATGCATCTAGAAAACTACTTGAAACTTAGGTTATTGGCGAAGGTGTCTTGATATTAACTTGTGAAAAACTGCTGGCCAAACACACTATCCAACGCCCCCATCCCCATCACCCTAACTTACCTACATCATTTGCAGCGTCCATCTCTGCTCCCTCCTCCAGCAGAAGGGTGACTACTTCCTCGTGCCCCTCTTGTGACGCCAGGTGCAGCGCTGTCCCTCCTGCGCGCACGCATGCAAACACGCACACACACACAAGACTTGATATTAAAGAACTGCATCAGTATCGTTACATTGCATCTTGACACTGAACATCGAAAACAAAACATATGCGTGCACATACGTGAAATTAACAACAAAAGGATTAAAAACTGGGTCAAGTTAAGGTGAAAAGAGTTTAGAATCTTCATTGTGCATCTCTACTTGACAATGTGAACTGACCTGCATCCTGTTGGCTCCTGAATTCGAGATCAGCTTGGTGGTCACAGAGGAGCTTGGTGAGGTGTGTATGACCCCTGAGGGCGGCGATGTGCAGGGGGGTCCTCTGTCCCCCACTTAAGCCATCCACGTCACCGCCCTTCTCCAGTGCCTTCTTCACCCCTGCCAAGTTCCCTGCCTCCACGTCCTTGGCCTGGTGGAGAAGGAGGATTAGTGACTCCTGTAGGATTCTGTGTTTATCTTAGTTCTCTGTCAACCGTTCATTACGCTGACTTTATTTTATTGATTTTTGCTATTTTACTACAATTTCATCCAATTTGAGGATATTTTTTGAACTAAGGGAGTTACACATAGCCATCATTAACCTCTTCTATACTAGTTGAAGTCCTGAATAGTAAAGGTGTCCAATAAATCGAATAAAATTGCCTAATGGTAGCAAGAAGAAAACGAGAAAATTGTATTCAAGCGTCAACTCACTAAGACATTGGTCCAGTACGCCTCCATTGCTGTCCGCTGCCACCATCAACTCAGCGACTCTGTGTAGTATCCTAGTTCAGTTTTCGTACCGGTCAGACTCTTAGATAAAGTTAGTTTCTCTTTTGTACCTGTTCACCCAGCAGTACTAATGAAGATCTGGATGTAAGATGTCTCCTCAGGTCGTGGTGATGGAGAGGGATGCCTTCACGTGGTGGCACCGATATAACTGAGCTGCTCCTCTGCCTGGTTACCCAAACACCCCTCAGTTCCCTCCCTACCTCTGAAAGCAGGATGGTGGACAGCCGGAGAAGGGCAAATTCAGCCTGCAGTCCACCGGGTTCGCATTTCAGATGAACCTGGGGCTACAAATACTATTACCACGGCAGGTCTTTTTCTTGGGGAAGGTTGTGACGTAGAAAATTGAGTGTCTGCCGTAATGGCCGTCTTGTGGTCTATAGGCATATATCCAAGTCTTCTAGTTCAGCACCATCCACTCCTTTAATCAGTTTTTCTTCACCTGACGGAACTGAATCACTTCCACTACTTGAATGCTACATCACAGTTGAATGAAAATTGAAGAATCTTAGTTATGAGGCATGAACGAGTCTCCTTGGTTACTAATCAAATCAACCCTTCAATCTAATTACACTTGGCCATTCACTGATTTGAAGGGGGTTAGGGATCTTTGCCAGGTAAGAACAGACGCATTAGAGAAAGGTCATCGAAGAACCTTAGGTGTGAGGCAGAAACGAGTCTCCTTGGTTACTAGTCAAACCAACCCTCCAGTCCACTACACTTGGCCATCCACTGAGCTGATGGGGGTTAGGGATCTTTGCCAAATAAGAGCAAATGCACTATAGCAAGGCCGCCTCCACACCATCTCCACCACCACCAACAAAGCCAGCACTGTGCCATTAGAGGGAATTTTACATCTGTGTCGGTTTTCAGACTGGAAGCCACTATGAGCCCTCACAGGCTAAAACATTATAACCCTATAGTGTGTTATGCCGACAGTGGGTTTCCATTAGACGACATTTTATAACTTAGTTTTTTTTTTTTTTTTTTTTTTTTTTTTTTTTTAAGACGATTTTTCAAAAAATTTATTCCATCCATCATAAGGTCCTATGTAGCCCCATGAGGAGCGTTGGAGCCCGGGGCTAGGCAAGTTGGTCCTTACATTTAAGATGAGAGTGACCAGCCTCACTCATCCCTGAGTGGCATTACATGAGAAATAAACCCCAACCATCCCTTGGATATAAACCTACATACCTCAATCTGATTGGAACACCTTGATCACCCCCTAAATCACCAGGCACCATAATTTGGTTATATGGTTACCACCCAGTGTAGTAAATGGCTTCCTGGTGTACAGAAAACCACTCGGCATGTCACTCAGTGTAGAGTCTCCCATAGGCAGAAGGAAGAGGAAAGAATGAAGGAAAGAACGATAGAAGAGGGAATATACTGTATTACAAATTATTTACATTTAGAGCAGACATCCAATAGAAATACACTAGATTACACTACTACTACTACTACCACATAACTTACCCAACACTGTCTTCAGTAAGCCATTTCATACATAGTTCAGTGGCAGAACAAGACAATGCTACAGCTAATTATCCCTTCCACAGCACTTGATTGTGATGAGCATCATATTCTAGTGTTCATCTATTGATCAAAGTCAAAATTCAAGATGCTGAGAATTTTTAAACCAAAAAGAAGCCCATAGCACTTTTTTAATAGGCTTTTGTTACAGCTCAGTTTCCAAGACTGGGAGTTGTTACTTTTAAACCAAATTAAAGTGAAATGAGTATAGAATATTCTAATGTTTATCCTTACAAGATTATTTTCAAGATGAGGGGCAGTTTACGCCAAGTTCAAGAAAAGAGTATGGCTTTTTTTTTTTTTTTTTTAATGCAAAGAAGAAGGAACCAAAGACCAGGAGCCTGCAAACTGTTCCTTCCAGGGGAAAAAAAAAAAAAAAAAATAAAAAAAATAAAAAATAAAGCCAAATTCAAGATCCATTCATTTCAAGATGCCTGGACACACTGCACTTGAAAGACTGGAGATTATAAGTAGGCCTAAATTTGTCCTTTTGCACCTTTTTTATAGCACAAAGGCAGAAATACAATGCAACAAATCTACATCTTACCCAAAACTCCATGACTAGCATTATAGTCTATAATTAACCTTGTTAAGGATGATGAATGAAACTCTTGTTACAGCTCAGGAATATGGATGGACAGAGAATTTTAGGCCAGTTTAGAGTAAAACTTGCATACTGCCATTTACAGTAGACTGCTTCATCATGGTCAATGGCTCTGCAAACATTTTTGCCCCTTGATGCCAGGATTCCAGGGGCCTGAATGGTAAGAATGGCAGTGTGGCACACCCAATATTGGTTAGTATCTCAATCTATCAAGTTTTATTCTGTCTCTCTGGACCCTACCTTGGGGTGAGAAAGGTGTGGATGATCCCAGTAACACATTAGCCACATATTCTTGCCCCTATAACCAATTTTCTAACAAAGGGTCATTCCCATGACTAACATGAAGATGGACTTTAACAACCCTTAACTAGGAGTTAGGAATGAGTCCATTGTTACCATACACGTTTTACTCTAACTTGGTCTAAAATGTGCCATCCCTCCATCTTAAATGCTAAACTGTAATACTAGACAAACATCAGAATATAAGGATGGTAATGAAGTGCTATGGGATGAATATAGAGCCAAACCACTGTCTTTCTACCAATATGCTATGTGGAAAAAGTTACAAAAGAAAAATATGGATCTAGTTATTGTAACAGACCTATAGTCAAACTAACCCTCTCATCCTGACTACACTTGGCCATCAACTAACTGAAAAGGAGCAAGGGATCTTTACAAAGTTGTTGCATGGAATCTTGAGCCCTAAGTAAGGAATGTTTCTCCTTGGTTACCAGTCAAAATTACCCACCCAATCTTACTACACCTGGCCATAAATTAACTGAAAAGGAACAAGAGATCATTGTTAGATAAGAATTTCTATACCAAATGATTTTCATAATTTACTGTATTTTGTATCATCGTATCAAAGGCACCAACATCCTTGCATGGATCGGCCTTGGTCACCTAATGGCGGCTCTCCACACTGCTTGATAGGCTTCAAGTCACTCCAGCCCCTAATTTAACAGCTCTAGTCACTCCGGCCTCACACCCTAGTCACACCGGCCCCCTTTTCCTGACGGAACTCCACTCATTACACCCATTACAGTAATACCTTGATATACGATACACCTGGATGCGATACCCCGACTTAACGATGGGGGTAAAAATACCACAGTACCCTGCATAATGATGACCAAACCCTGGTTTAATGATGGGTTTTGATTTTTTCTTTACCAATTTTGATGACATTTTAGACTAAAATTGTGCATTTCAGTTGATTTATAAACTGTTTTTTAGACTTAGATTAATGTGTTTTAACCATAGGTGGGGTGAACACTGTCATTTTGGGGTACAGTTTACTAAGCTTGATTTTTTTCCACTTATATTTGACGATTTTCAGATTATTTTTGTTGGTTTTAGTGTTATTTATAGGTGTCAGGCTTAGGTTAGCTTCCTTGACAGCTATTAGGCCATTTAGATTGGCTTTAGACTTGTTTTTGGGCTCATTTGGGTGAGTTTTGGGCTTGGTTTTTGGGGAAACCCAAGGCTGAGAAAAGCTCCACAGCCTCATTCCCACAATAAGGCCATGACTGATGACACAGGAGCTGTACTGACCTTGATCGGATTCTGCTGGGGGTGGAGCCAGTGTCATCCGGGAAGGAGCTGTCTGCCGAGATGTATGGAAAGTCACCCATCGAGGATCATTTGCTGTTGTCAGGAACAGTGATGGGAGGCGGTTATGACAAGATACTAAAATGTATACATCATTTATTCAGATATAAATGCCTCCATCTACTAACTGAAATCCCTATACTACATTCAGAGCCCTTTATATCCTGCAGACAAGTACATACACACAAACATATGTCATAGGAAAAGCTAAACTTACATGAATGAAGTGCCTATTACTGTAGCAGTAAGGATAAAAACACTTGTAATATTAATATATTGGTACCGTACATCTCAATACAAACCTTCAACAATAATATGCAGACCAGATACTGACACACACATATATGTCAATAATTACTTTCAAACACTTGCTAAAAGAATTTCTGGTCAAAGAAAAATTGCATTAACATTGCTATTACTCTTTGAACAGCACCATATAGTACTGATTACATATAAAGTTGGCATGCACTTGTAATTATATGAGAATATATAACCCCTTCACTTCTGTGATGCATTTTGTATTTTCTTGCTCGTATAACTTTACCTATTGTGGTGCATGTAACAGTCTAACATTAGCCAGAATAAGCTACTGTAGATGTAGCAGTAGTCTAATTTTACCTACTTAATACATGCAAGTGCAGTTTAATATAAGCCAGCATACAGGTCTCCCTCGTTTTATGATTGGTATGTGTTCCTAGAAAGGCAATTGTAAACCGAAATATTGTAAAGTGAAATTAAGGTTTAATGGGATAAATAGGGATGCGTTCCTGGACTTGTGTATAAGGAACCCAAGGCCCATACAAGTGATCTAATATGCAATAATAATGATGATGTTTTATGTATTGTAGAGTCGTGCTTGTCTCCCCAGCTTTCTTAATGTTGACAGCATGCTTTATAACAGCTGATACAGTCGACTGTGCAAGACTCATGGAACGAGCGATGGATTTTTACCCCCTCACCTGCTTCGTGCTGCTTCACAATATTAAGCTTAGACTCCAGGGTTAAGGATGTTCTTGCTTTCTTTGGCTTCATATCACCAGCACCATATGTTGCAGGGCGTTTACAAGACATCACGGTGGTGGCACTAGAGGTGCAAAATATGAAGAACAGGAGAAATAGTAATATCATGGGCGCTGATGCACACAGATGCACAGAGGTTATATGCTGAACAAGCACGCGCGTGAAACTGGCAAAAGAGCGGGAAACTGTGTGGGTGGGGCGGGTATGCCACGCATCTCTCAGCTGATCTGCCTGTGAGTGCAGGATTTCCACATGCCCAATCGTAAATGCGAGGGAGCTCAATTGTAAAATGAACACTCGGTACTAAAGAAGAAGGATCGTAAATGCGAAATATCGTAAAATGATACAACGTAAAACGAGGGAGACCTATAGCAGTAGCAGTCTAACATTACAGTGCATACTTTAGTACATGATGGAACAGCCTAACATATGCCATAGTACTGGAGATGCAGGAGTGGTCTAACATTACCTACCATACGTTGCCGGTGGTGCAGAGGGCAGGGTGGATGGCAGGTCGTCCTGCACCAGGTGTTGCATTGTTTCCTTCAAGTGCTTGTGGCCGTGACTGCGGGGAGGAACCGTCGGGAGTGCTTGACGAGAAGAACATCTGGCGTGGACTCATTAGGTTGTTCAGGTTCTGTTGGGAACGGCACATAGTTAGGGAATTATATCACCAATAGTTTATCTAAATTTCCCATACAGCGTGCTGCATGAAATGTGTGACGAACTTCAGCAAGTTGTTCTTGGGACAATTTTGAGTTAAGAATTGCTGCATCAACAAGAGTTCATTTCTCATCGATTATGTTCAGGTTCTGTTGGGAATGGCAGCAGGTTAGAAACTGGTACCAGCAAATTTTATCTACCACCACCACCACCACCAGGATTTTCATCATCATCCTGTTTCTTTTTCCCCACCTGCAAGTGGGGTTAGGTGGGGTTCAGAAGGCATGGAAGAGGAAATAACAAGAGAGTGATGGATGTAATCATTTTATCCAACCATCCTATATTTTAAAAACTCAATGCAGCTTTTTGATGAACCATGAGTAACTTTGAAGTAAACAGTTAAGTCACCAGCAATTCAATAATGAAACCACCATGACATGGAGTACTTGGAGAACACAACACCTAAACCCATCAATCACCAAGCCCTTTCCCTGTGACTGTGACCTTTGGCTGGTCATTCTAAATACTTCATCCTGTTTTAACCCTCAACTCCTCCACCAAGTTTAGTCCAATTAAGAGCAAGCATGAGTCACAAAACTGAATAGGTACAGCAATGACTTTTGTTTATGTGAAGCTACAGAACATGGTGAATGTTTTTGGCATATCTGATGGAGCCAGGATTCTGGGGGCTTGAATGATGAGTGAATGGAAGCATGGCCCATTGGACTGGGCAAATCTTGGCTGTCTGGATAT
This sequence comes from Coenobita brevimanus, assembly GCF_032717465.1. Classification (NCBI taxonomy): domain Eukaryota; kingdom Metazoa; phylum Arthropoda; class Malacostraca; order Decapoda; family Coenobitidae; genus Coenobita; species Coenobita brevimanus. The sequence continues at coordinate 53,928,005 of NC_137018.1, read as the reverse complement.
TGCTACTCCTCCCCCTGCCCTAAGGTGGGAAAGGAGATGATGATGGTGGTGGTGGTGGTGATGATGATGATGACTTTTGTTGTTATGCTGCCAAGATCTTAAATCACACAATCAACTGAACAGGATAAAATATAAAACAGACATCACAACACTGAAGGAGTAAAAGTTCATATCCATAGAAACTTACGGCATTTTCAAAGAGGTGCAGCTTCTCGTTGGGACAAGCTTCCATCTGGATTCAGGTCCAGAACCATTCTGCCCTGACCACGTAAGCCATCGGAGGAGAGTCAGGTGGCTTCTCTGTGATGGACTGGTCTTCTATTACCTGAAAAATATTAAAGTTACCTATATCTTCTTTCACATCATCATCCTAACCCAAATCTACTTTTATTTCAAAGAGGTGGGTGGGATGCACAAAATGGAAACTGAGAACAAAAAAATATTCAATTATCTTATGAAGAGGTTGGTAAAATCACGAAAATGCAAGAAATAATAAATGGAAAAATCATGAATACACATCAAAGCATTATAATAAAATCTATCTATCTATTGCCAGACGCCTCAATCCCGTTTGGGATGGCCACAAACAAATCGCCTCCAAGTCGCCCTGTCCCCCGCCATTTCACTGCCCTGCTCCCAACTCACACCCCCCTCTCTCATATACCTCTCCACCCCATCCCTCCATCTCATCCTTGGCCTCCCCCTCCACCTCACTCACATACTCTCTTCGTCAGTCTTTCACCCTCCATCCTCTCCACATGGCCAAACCACCTCAATGTGTTCCTCATAATGCTCCCTATCACATCCACATCAACACCACAACGTTCCTTTATATCCTCATTCGTCAGCCTATCTCTCCATGTGACTCCACAGGCTCCTCTTAAATAACTCATTTCCACTGCTCTCACTCTTGACTTGTGTCCTTCCAACAACGTCCAAGCTTCACTTCCGTACGTCAGAGTTGGTATCACAATACTGTCATGTAGTAACTTTTTCACTTCCATGCTCACTTCCCTGTTTCTTATTACTGCTTTCAAAGAACCAGCAACCTTTCTTCCCTGCTGTACCCTTTCAAGCACTTCACCCTCCAAACCTCCATCCTTACTCATCACACTACCCAAGTACTTAAACGTACTCACATTTTCCAATTCCTCACCATACAGAATAATACATGATAAATATCATTCAAAGAAAACAGCAAATTATCACACAATGGCTAATGCCATCCAGAACATATTAAGCACAGATTAAGTTACTATACAGAGGAGGATGGAAAGAAGGAAGCCAAAGAGAAAGAACAAAAGAAAGAAAAAAGAAAAGGGTACAGTATGTAGGTTTTTCTATGTCAGTCAATCAATATACCAGGTATAAATGAAAGGAGCTTGTAACCATGAACTTACCTCATGTGTTGCATTATGGCCATCCACAGTTGCAATAATGCCATCATTTTGGTGCACCAGGTCTTTCATCTGACCCTGGTCCTCCTCAGAAAAACCCACCAGCACAATATGCAGGTTTTGTAAAACCTTTAGTCTTTACTTTGTCTGTAAAACAGAGATGGTGGGTTAAATGTCACTTGTGAGAATATTCTGGGTTTTGTTTAACCTCTTTACTCCCATAACATGTGTGTGTTATCATATATGCTACAAAGCCTCCTATGCCACCTTGAATTCTGACTTACAACTCACACATTCATCCCCTCCCTTTCCTTTCTCTCATCGCTGCCTATATCGTAGGGCAACAAAAATACCATGGTCTTATAACAATAAAACCAATAATAATCCCTCCATCCATCATCCAACTGCCCCATGAGAAGTGTAGCAGCCCAGGCCTAGGCAAGTTGGTCCTGACATTTAAGATGAGAGTGACCAGCCTCACTCATCCCTGAGAGGCATTATGTGAGCAATAAACCACAACCACCCCTTGGATATAAACCAACACAGGCTCAATTTGATTGCAGTGCCTTAATTATCCACTAAACCACCTGGTGCCATAATTTGGTTATATGGTTACCACCCAGTGTAGTAAATAGTTTCCAGGTGTACTGGAAACCATTTGGCTTGTCACTCAGTGTAGAGTCACCCACAGGGAGAAGAATGAGGAGAGAAGGAAAGAAAGAAAGACAGAAGAGGGAGTATAAAGGCACCTGTAGGCAGAAGGAAGTGGAAAGAATGAAGGAAAGAAAGACAGAGGAGGAAGGTATGAAGGAGAGGAAAAGGCAAACACCCAAACCAGCATTACACTGAGTGAGTGGATGGTGAGCACCCCCACCTACCACAGAGATAATAACAGTAATAATTATCTGGTCTTCTATTTCTGAATGGCACCAGTTCTGTATGTGCATTTCTGTCTATCCATCTGTCTGTATCAATCTATGACATGTGCAGTCGTCCCCTATATCTCATCACTATCTCACCAGTACCACAGCAGTCTTGGGGTTAACTCACATCCAGATAATCCTAGGGCCACGACAACAACAGCAAGCTCTTACCATGGCTTCTGCATCTGCTCTGACAGAAGCTTGTGCAAACCTACAATGACTGGCAGAGACTGAATATACTGTTCACTCATGCTAAAAATATCATAAAGACATAGAATTACCTGCAGATAACAACATGTACTGCTTAATCATGCACAAAAGCTTACACAAACACAGAATGGCCTGCTGACAATTAAACGTACTATTCATCCATCATCTATCGCCAGACGCCTCAATCACGTTCGGGATGGCCACAAACAAATCGGCTCCACGTCGCCCTGTCCCCCGCCATTTCACTGCCCCGCTTCCAACTCACACCCCCCTCTCTCATATCACCTCTTTTTCCAATTCCAGAAAGCAAGGGGGAAAAAAAAAAAAGACAGTCAGAGAACTAATAAAGAACATGCCAAATGAAATGGGCCACACACTCACTCACTCAACATGCAAGCCCCTCAGGCATGCTAAAAAATCAGAGAGTAGGCCAAGACAGCCTATCAGAACTTTAAACAGAACACAGTTACATGCAACAACATTCTGACAATATATTTGGTATCTTAATTAAACATTTAATACTGTGATGACACAAAACAGCCAACTGCTGCCTACACTACATGAAAACTATGCCTCCAATATTATATTCAGTTAGTGATAAACACTCATCAAGGAATGGTCAAGAGATTACCTTTTGCCCTCTCCTCATCTCCAGCTATTTTTCAGAGGTTCATATGGGATGAGATCTGGTCCAGCTGCCTTGTGAGGGGCTAGTGATGAGATAGCTGAAGATAGCTCTCTTGAGGTGAAAGGATCCACCAAGCCAGATGGGGGTTTAGCAGCCTCTGCATCACTGACCACTGTCATGAGAAAGTTTAGGTCAGGCAGGGGAACAGGGGTGCCAAGCTTGGAATAAAAAAATGAAGCCAAAAAGTTCACCTTCGATGTGTCAGTTAATAAGTCTACTCCATCTTGACAAAGAGGAAAGGAAAATGAGGACACCTTGCCTCGCACTGCCCTGAAAAACCTCCATGTACGGGTAGATGATGTAGAGAAGGAAAGGGATGCTACAAACGATGACCAAGCCTCCCGTTGGGCAGCCGCAATGATGTGAGTGCATTCTGCATTCAGGCGCTTATAGAGTAGCATATTATTAACTGACAAGCAATGGCGCCATGCATACCATGCCCTACTCTGGCCATTACTGCCTCTCGACAAGCCTCTGTCCACCATGGCACCCCACAACGATGAACTGAACGGTGTGTCACTAACGTGAAAGCACGATGACCTGCCCTTACTAGCCACGATGCAAAAGAGCCAGCAAGTCCCTCAAGAGGGAGGTTCTCCTCAGGACAGGAAGCAGACAATGCTTCCATATTGACCCGCCAGCCCTCCTCCATGAGTCTCCACCTTGGACGAGATGGGTATGGTTCCCTCAATCGTAAATCTGGAAATTGAAGAAGCAAGGGAAGATGATCACTGCCTAGGTATGGGCCGAGGGAGAATTCAGCCCCTATGAACCTAGGCTCACCTATACAGAGATCAAGGACTGAAGCAGCAGCTGTGTGTGGGTCGAACCTAGTATGAAAACCTGCTGGGGAGAGGAGAGTGAACCGTGATGAGTTTAGGAGGAAACTGAATACAGAGGAGCCCGAGGCATTCCGGGAACTGTCCGGGAGATCTGGTTCCCAGCAACGATGACGTGCATTAAAGTCACCGAGGACCAGAGCCGGAGAAGGAATCTGATTCGTATAATGATCTAATTCACCTCGCCCCAAAGACTGGCATGGGTTGTAGGCCACCAATACAGAAGCCCAGCCTCCTGTGAACTCCACTTGGACTGCCATGACCTCCAACACACCGTCCTCAAATCGCGACAGGGTAAGAGGCCTGCACTTGATGTCCTCTCTAACCATAACTGCTAACCCCCCTCCTGTCCGAGGGAATCTGTCCTCACGAAAGAGGACGTAGCCCCTAAGTTTGAAACTGATTGTTGGACGCAACCACGTCTCGCACACTCCTATAAATGCTGGCCGGAGTTCGTCTACAAACATTTTAAAGTCCTGAGTTTTCCTAATCAAGGAGCGAGCATTCCAGAACAAAAGTGTTAAGTGCACAGGAAGGCCCATTATGAAGGAGGGACAAGAGCTGAAATCCTGGGCAGAAGCTCCTTACAGATGTCTAAGGGGGCAACGCCCTGTAAATAAAGGGAAAGTGCTTCAAGTAAGATTCGAAGAAGAGGAGTGAATAAATCGGGGGTGACAGAAGAAGTGCCATTACTGGTGGGTGAATCTGAGTGTAGTGGTGGTAGGCATGGGGAAATTAATGGGCACAAATGTTTTCTGTTAGGAGGAAGCTGCGAGGTGCCCCTATCCTCAGTTCGGACCGGAGCGGCCGACAGTTCTTCCTCAGCTACCCAATCAGCGGAGGGAGGTGGGCGTCTACAAGCTAGATGCTGGGGACGAGACGATCGTTTGGGGAGGGGCGACTGAGAAGAGTGTATCACTACGTCTGCAAAAGAGGCTGGAGATGTGGACACTACAACGGGCTGGACCGGGATGGAGTCATGTCTTCCAAATCATCATTTTCGGGCATCAGAGGAGCAAATTGATTAGACACTGGGGTGGGAGCATCAGACAGGGATGATGGTGCTCGAGACCAGGCCACCCTCGCAGCTAGGGTGTGAGATGGTGAAGATTGGCTGGCTGAGACTGTTAGATCTTTATTTGGTAGATAAGACTGGGAGGCCACCCGTTGCCCAGCCACAACTGGCACTGTACAATCACTGTGGAAGTGGGCTGGTAGGGCACATAGTTCCCTATTGATGTCCTGCCTGGGGGTTCCATTCTGGCAACCTTTACTATATATCTTGTCTGCCAGACAATAAATTGGACAAGTACAGGATACTACCCTATGGTCACCCAGGCAGAGATAACAAAATGGATCCCTGTCACAGCGAATCCCATCCTCCCCCTTAAAGCAGTGGTGACCACTACACATGGAACACCGCACAGAGTTCCTACAGGTAGCAGAGCTATGACCAAACCGGTGACACTGATAACAGCGCAAGACGGGGAAACGATATTCTGACACCCTGAAGGACATACCCCGACACTGGACCCGGACAGGCAGTGGGCCCCGAAACCGTAATCTAACCATCTCCGATTGACGAGGATCATTAGGTCATGGAAATCTGGCAGGGAGGCGAGAGGCCTCCACCACTGTGCACGGATCTAGAGGTCTATCATGCTTCCTGTCAAGAATCTGTAAGGCTCCAAGAAATTCATTCACATCATACTCTAAGTCGAGTGGCCCCACTAATCCAAAAGAATATGAGCCTTCATTCATTCCCCTAACCCAATGGCACTTGACCTCCCAGGGCCCTAGAGTCTGGATAGCCTCCAGTGGAGGACTCACCTTAGGAAGATCCGCTTCCCTTAGCCTGATAACTAGGGTCCGGCCGGACCCCAAAACCTCTGGTTCTCCTTCCCTAAAGTATTTGGCAAAAGGGGCTTTGACAATGGCATCAGTGATTTTATTTGGGTTGTTAAAGATCCTGCGCCCTGTCCGGTCTTGCTGGTGAAAAGTGGCATATGGATCAGGGGACTGCAGATCTGCCATAACAGTAGTGGTCTTACCTGCTGTTGGCGGGATAGTGGCTCCTTCCACGGGGTTCCCAACATTGTTGGGCATACCTTTCCCATTAGAAGATTTATCCCTCCCAACCACCTTGGACTCCTTGACCTGCTGGGTGACGGCCTCATCAGGGGAACCGGCGCTCCGCGGGGAGACATCACGGGGCCTCTTCTTTACAATGGTGGAGGCTTCCATAGCTTGTGAAAGTCCCGTACCGCCCGTATCCGGGGCAACGCTCTCCATTCCACTGTCACTCCTTCCCTATTCTCTGAATTATACACCTCTAAGACTGGCAGGATTGGCTAAACACGTTCGACCCGAGCGAGAGGCAGGCAGAAGGTCCATTGTGATACTTTCCCAAGCGTCTTTTGAACTGGGCGCGACCATCTGTGATCTGTGTTTACCTTATGTTTTGATTTGCCACCGTATGAGGGCAGCACGTTCTGGGACGCCGTTGCCATAGCAACGTTGACGAGACATGCCCGTCGACTGCTGTCGTATTCTGCAGTGAAAGGGAATAATAATCTATAGTCATAAAGCGCAGCGAAAGGGTTATGTTAGATTAGTGTAGGTTAAGTTATGGTAGCTTAACGTATCCTGAGAGTTACGTTAGATTAATTTTCGTGACAAGCCTCGTACTCATTCTTTCCTCTTTCTTCTGCCTATGGGTGACTCTACACTGAGTGACAAGCCAAATGGTTTCCTGTAAACCAGGAAACTATTTACTGAGCTGGGTGGTAACCATGGAGGTAGGATAAAGAGGAGGCGGCGCGCGCGGGGTGAGGTGTCTAGGGAAAGTGAAGCCAGTCTGCCCCGCTCTCGCCAACGCCCAGGACTGGCAGAAAGGCCGCGCCGCGCCAACCTGTAGTATCAATTGTTTCGTTATATGTTAACGTAATACAACCATTTTTTTCCTTTTATACTAACACATTTTTTTTTTTTTATTTCAAGTACCTTGCATATTGATAGTCAATTATAATATATGAAAACAAGTACCCACGCAAAAAAAAAAAAAAAAAAAGGTATTTTCAGTGTAATGATCTACATAATAGAAATAGAAATGTTTTAGTAATCGATTTTGAAATAAGGAGAGCCGTTTTTTTTTCATATATGTTGTGGATAATAAATATTCATTGTACACCTAATAATACCTGATTTATTAGTCTACTGTAAAGTACATAGTTATAAGTACATTATTATACAATCATTAATCCTAAATATAGTTTGTATTTATTGGCCACTAAAATGAATAAGTTTGGTGTACAACTGACGGCTCCTTACCTTAACATTACTTGCTAACTTATTAGTTATCTTTGTACCTTCATACTTAAACCGTACCTGCAAATATGTCTCGGCAACTGCCTTAACTAACAGATGCAGGTGGTTTACCTGAGGGTCTGTGTCATACATATGACTAGTTAAGGTGGGGAATATGTCCTTTTGGTTACAATAAGCCAACACTGAAGTAACTAACTTAGTAATAGCCCCCTGCCCTGCACTGTTACATGACACTTTTTCTCTGAACAGTTTTTCTGCAGTTACACAAATGTCAATGACACTATCAGAAGGATACACCAAGTTTCCTCTGTCCTTTACTTTAGCTAGTGAGTGAAGGTTGCTTGCATCATCCTTATCTAAGCTTAGGGCGGAAATGCATGGTTCACAGTGTAATGACCTCATCAATTTATATGCAGCAAAACCGGCAATATATGCCACAATTTTATTCACACACTTTGAGAGGTAGGAATGACTTGGAATATATATATAGTCACCTGCTTCTTGATTATCTGCATCATCTAGTATTCTTCTTTTAAGGACTGAATTATTAATTGAAGAGAAGAATTACTTTCAGTGTTTCTTACACACCTGCTGGATACATTTAATATTGGCACAGACTCTAGTGGTAAGCAGTTGCCTCGAACAATATCTTGTAGGTCATTGTGCACAAGCAATTTCTTATATGCAGCAGAAAACTGCCTTACTGTTGGATTGTTGTTCCAACCTCCCATACCTCTTACTAGCCCAAACAGCAACTCAATATGGTCCTGACTTAATTTGTATGTCATCAGAAACTTAAGGGTGGGTACTGGAGTTGCAATTAAGGTTTCATAGAGGTACTGTAGGCTTCTTATGCAAAAAAGAAAACCAAGAAAGCCTGTCTTTCTATTTGAAGATATGACGAGCTGCCCATCAGGGAACGCTAGCGTTCTATGTTTCTGCTGATATTAGAAAATCCTTGATTTTATCTGCATTTTTATGTTGCATAGGGCACTTGTATCCAGTTGCGTTTAGATTTCTAGAATTCATTATATCAACTAATGTGTTCAAAACCATAATGAAATCAATCTTGGCTTCACAACCACCAAATTCACTGTGGCTGGGTGCGGCGGACACCTGCTGCTTCTTGCCAATCCCAAGATGGCGGATCTGACTTCACTTTCTGGACCGCGCGCCTCCTCCCCTTAATCCTACCTCCATGGTGGTAACCATATAACCAAATTTTGGCGGCTGGTGGGTGATTATTGTGTTCCAATCGAATTGAGCCGGTGAAGGTTTATATCCAAGGAATGGTTGGGGTTTATTTCTCACGTAATGCCACTCAGGGATGAGTGAGGTTGGTCACTCTCATCTTAAATGTCAGGACCAACTGCCTAGCCCCGGGCTCCTGAGCTCCTCATGGGGCAACGTAGGATTGGATGATGGATGATGGATGGACAAGCCTCGTACTCAACTGTTTATCTGTAGTTAACTCTGCATTAAATATGTCAGTTTTAGGTCAAGATAGAATACAAACACTAAAACCTTAAGATATAGGGAGATGTGGATTTTTTTTTTTTAATCGTTCTTATTAGCCATGGTTTCGTCTTTTCATCAACCAATTAAATTATCATGCAGTGTCTTAGAATTCATGCAAATAGCTTATTTAGCACAAAATCTTTTACACTGCTGTTGATCATAATGCAACGTTACAAGCTCCTTAGCTTAAATTTTTGTTGCTCGTCCCGTAGCTAAATGGCATTGAGAATAGTGCAGCCTTACATTATTTCTACATCACTTCATGAGCAGCTTCATATTCTGTTATTAATTTATTGCTGTAACTCATCGGTCAAAATATACAGATGGCAGTTTTTGGTCTGTTTAAAGTGAAATAAGTGAAGCAAACTTTGAACTTTTGAAATCGGCGGGCAGGTTCCAAAATTATAAATGTTTTTCAGCAGGTGCGCGTGGATAAGAATGTTTTATTTTTTATATTTTTTTCTTTCACTGCAACCAAGGTAGGGAAATATTAAACTGGAAAAAATTTGACCAAACAAGTCTTTTTCGGTTAATAGTAAGTTGCTAATGGACGCCAGAATATTCCAGAAATTGTTGAAGATGTTTTATGAATGCCAAGCAGATCGGACAGGAAGTTGTATCCCGACGCCATTTTGAAGAAGAGAGGACAGAGTGGTAAGCATCCGGCCTTAATTCATCTTTTTTTTTATTAGTCACAGTTAAATTGCAAACATTATTATATTTACTGATTTTAGATAGGCTAATGGTGATCACTTGGAGGTAGGTATGGTATGGAAATGGTTTAATGGTGATGCTTTTAGGTGATTGATGAAGTTGGGGCAGGCGACTCCGAACAGTTGGCTTCGTAAGTATCCGTCCTAATTCAAATTTTTGACTACTTACACATATTTTGCCCACTTTATTCTTGTTACTAGTTTTGGTAAATTTTTAGAAGTAACCAACGGTTTTTTTTAATGAAAATTTGTGTTCCAATGCACAATAGGGTGTTTTAATTAATTCTGACCTTCATTTTTTGGGGAAAATCCCCCCTTTGGAAATTTGAGTAAGAATTCCGAAAGAGGGCTTATCCGCTCAAATCAAGATCAAGATTAATTAAAATCACACAATTTTGCATTATACTAACCTAACCTAACCCAACCTAACCAAACTCAACCTAACCTAACCCAACCTAACCTAACCCAACTAACCTAACCTAACCTAACCCAACCCAACCTAACCTAACCGGACCTACCTTTAGGGGTGTAGAATTGTTCCTTTATAATCGGAAACGGTGAATTTGCACTGGATCTTCTTACTCTTCCGACTTTTCCAACACCGGCTGCAGTACCACTGATGTCTACAGTACCTTTCCTATCTTTGCAGGGCAAATTACACTCTTTACACTGTACATCACTTGGTAAAACCCCGTGTTTTCTTAGTAGTTCAATAGATGCTTCGTTATTACTGTGGTAGTCCTTGATAATCTGCCAGTAAGCCTTGCTACAACCGATATAAACTTGGAAATCAACAACACATTCTTCTCCATCGAAGGCCATGACTATGACTTTCAAATCTTGGGCGTCCCTGCGTCACCCACAAATACTTTAAGGTGATTGGCTGGTTTTACTTACGACTGTTGTGACTGGCTGGCTTGAAAAGTCCCTGTTGCTCGGGAACGCCTGATTGGATGTTTTTAAAACTCACATACATACGAAAGTTCCAGCCGAGTACACTCGAGTCCAGCCGACATAGACCGAGTACACACGCCTACACCAGCCAATATGGCGCAACATTCATCCACTGCTAGGCGTTGGCCTAACGTGTCACTACATGAATACCCCTACAAAATTCGCTCCCCCAACTCAAACTAGGCTGAAGAGGTAGGTCTTAGTTATAAAAGTTCAGGGACGTAATATAATGAAAATCGGTAACGTTGGTTACTTCTAAAGTAATACCCTAGTTTTAGTAAAGGTAACAGAGATAACTTTGAATTAGGTATCATAAGGGTTATTGGTGTTTTGAGATGGTAAATGGTGATGGAGTGAACAGACGCCCAAGAGGCGGGCGTCCCATGTACTTAGCTCTGATTCCAAACGTATAGCCGTTTTCAACCAAGTTAGCTACATTATTGCACTTGGTAAATTTAGGCAAGTTAATAGAAATTGTTTAGAGGTTAGAATGGTCAGGAACTTTTATTGTTTTATGGTGTAAAATTGTTGACTGCTTTTCAGGTTGTCCCCATATTTCGTCCCGGTAAGGATGCTGCACCAGTTCCCTTCCTTCCCATTTTCAGGATACAGGTAATTTACTTACTTTTATCTACTTAGTACAATTAGATAAGTTAATGTAAATTTCTTAGATCACTGGTTCCCAAAGGGTTACGCGATTCCGTGGTAGGCTACCAAAGTTTACGTGTATCAAGGCACGCATCCGATACGTGTCTGACTTAAAGCTACATTGTAATGAAGGGTAGAAACTGTAGAATATTTGAATTTTAAATTCGAAGTCATTGGTGTACTGTAACTATACAACATACCTAAGGGAACTTAATTCGCTAAAATTAGTACTGTATTCGTACTGCCGTTTGCACTGATGTTGCAAAAGCAATGACAGGCCCAGTAAAAGGTGTGGTATTCCATGGTCTATTTCTACTCATCCCAGTCGTCGATAGGAGACTGTCCTTGCTTGTCTTCACTTGGGTCACACCCGCCTCACTCATAGTCACTTAATGAGTGGTTACCCCCGCCACCCTGTTCACGCTGTAACTGGCTCTTGACTATCAGACACCTTTTTCTCGAATGCTCGTTCATTTACTTTGCGACCGTCTTCTGCTCTTCCCTTCCTCTCTTTATTACTCCGCCCCTCGTTCCTTGGTGATTCTCCAAATTTTTCTGCTTCTAATATTATTGTTTTTCTGCTCTGCGTATTTTGCATCTGATTTAATTGTCCTCCATTCTTTGCTGCTTTAGTGCCACATAGCCTCTCAAGGCTTGGTGTTAGTTTTTCTCACCATTCATTCTATAACTTGGTCCAGATTTTCGTCAGTTTGCAGTTTATTTCATGTAACTCTGGCAGAAAGATAGTGCTATGACTACTTCGTTTCGAGAGCACTGCTTCGTGACTAGCCTCGTATTTTAATGTTACGGTTGCTTCCTTTCCCTAGCACTTCTTCGTGACTAGCCCCGTATTTGTTCATGTAATGGCTGCATCCTTGCCATTGAACTTCCTTGTGATTAGTCCCTTATTCAGGTGTTAATGTTATGGCTCTGCATCCTTTCTATTGCACTTCATGAATAGTCTCTTATTCTAACGATATGGCTATGCATCCTTTCGTGACTAGCCTCGTATTCTACTGTTTATCTGTAGTTAATTCAGCATTAAATATATCAGCTTTAGGTCAAGATAGAATAAAAGCACTAAAACCTTAAGACATAGGGAGATGTGATTTTTTTTTTTTTATCGCAGTTATTAGTCATGTTTTCGTCTTTTCGTCAACCTGTTAAATTATCCTGCAGTATCTTAGAATTGATGCAAATAGCTTATTTAGCATAGAAATCTTTTACACGGCAGTTGATCATAATGCAACACTACGAGCTCCTTGGCTCAAATTTCTGTTGCTCGTCCCGTAGCTAAATGGCACAGGCAGAGGGAAAGTGTGCAGCTTTACATTATTTCTACACCATTTCATGAGTAGCTTCATATTTTGTTATTAATTTGTTGCTGTAACTCATCTGGCAAGATATATAGATGGCAGTTTGTGGTGAAATGAGTAAAACAAATTTTGAACTTTTGAAATCGGTGAGCAGGTTCCAAAATTTTCAGCAGGTGCGCGTGGATGTTTTATTTATTTATTTATTTTTTTCAGTTTTTTCTTAAACTGCAACCAAGGTAGGGAAATATTAAACTGGAAAAAGTTTGACCAAGCAAGTCTTTTTCGGTTAATAGTAAATTGCTCATGGACGCCAGAAAATCCCAGAAATTTTTGAAGATGTTTTTAGAATAGCGGGCAGATCGGACAGGAAGTTTTATCCCGACGCCATTTTGGAAGAAGAGACGACGGCATGGGAAGTATCCGACTTTTCGTTTTTTTTTTTTTTTTTTTTTAATTAGCTAATTTACAAGCATCATTTTATTTACTAATTTTAGATAGGCTAATTGTGATCACTTGGAGGTGGGTATTGTAGGGAAATGGTGATGCTTTTAGATTATTTATGGGAATGGGGCAGGCGACACCGAAGAATGTTGGCTTCGTAAGTGTGTCTTAATTCAAAATTTTGACTACTTACTTATATTTTGCCCACTTTATTCTTGTCACTAGTTTTAGAGAAGGTAATAGAGATAACTCTGAATTAGGTATCGTAAGGGTTATTGGTGTTTTGATACGGTAAATGGTGATAGAGTGCACAGACGCCTAAGAGGCCGGCGTCCCAAGTACCTAGCATTGATTCAAGACATAACCGTTTGCAACGAAGTGAGCTACATTATTGCACTTGTTAAGTTTAGGCAAGTTAATAGAGATTAGTCGTTAGAATGGCCAGGGAATTTGTATTGTTTTATGTTGAAAAATTGATTGCTTTTCAGAAAGGTTGTCCCCATATTTCGTCCCCGGTAAGGATGCTCCACCAGTTCCCGTCCTGCCCATATACAGTACAGGATACAGGTAATTTACGTACGTTTATCTACTTAGTATAATTAGATAATGTAAATATCGTATATCAGTGGATCCCAGAGTGTGTTACGCGATTCCGTGATAGGTTACCAAGGGTTCCGTGTGTCAAAGCACGCATCCAATACGTGTCTGAATTATCTGATTACTGACAGGTACATTGTAGTGACGGGTAGAAATTGTAGAATGTTTGAATTTTAGATTCGAAGTCATTGGTGTATTGTAACTATACAACATACCTGAGGGAACTTCATTAGCAAAAATTAGTAGCCTGTTCGTACAGCCGTTTGCACTGATGTGCAAAAGCAATGACAGGCCCAGTAAAAGGTGTTTTGGCTGTTATTAGAATCGTTGCTCCATCAGTCGAAGGCAGACGCTGTTGCCTTCATAGACGTGCACTTGCTACTAAGAAGATGCTATGCGAACTTAAAGTTATGCTGGATGAGGTATTCAAGGTGGTAAATTTCATCAAAGGTAGACCACTAAATTCGCAACTGTTTTCGGCTCTGCTAGGACGTGGGATCCAGTCATACTGCCCAGTTACTGCACATGTAGGTGCTCTGGTTATCCCGCGGCAAAATTCTTTTACGTGTGTGTGATATGAAAGATGAGATTAGAATTTTTCTCACAGAAAACAGCTTTTCTCTGTCAAATAGGTTCATTGACGAAGTCTGGTTAATGAAACGGCTATCTTACAGATGTTTTTAAAAAACTAAATGATCAGAACTTGTCATTGCAAGGCTCAGATGTCAACATACTGAAGGTTCAGGACAAAATTGAATCTTCTCAGAATAAACTTTTAGGTTGATTGTGCAAAGGCAAAACAAAGTGAATGTTTTCCAACTCTTCATCAGTTCCTGACTTTATTCCTTACAGCTGGATGGAAGCTCAGGAGAATGCATTGTTCAGCATTTAAAGCAATTAAGTAATACTTTGAGGGAATAATTTCCCAGGCAGGCAGACTCTCTGTCCATTTATGGGTTCAGGCTCTGTAATAGGACAAACCCTGTCTATGAAGGAAAATTAGCAGCTGATTGAAATTTCAACAACAAACGCTCAATACAGCATTTGATAAAGACACAGCTCACCTTTTGGGCAAAGACTCACAGCTCACCTCTTGCACGATTATCCTGATATTACAAACGAGCAATGAAACATCTGATGCCATTTGGTTTCTCGCACTACATATCCACTAAAAACAAATACAGACAAGTTGGATGCAGAACCTGATACTGATAAGTCTTTGTGACCAAAAGCAAGCCCATACATCACACTGAAAACTAAGAATGACGAAGCTCTGCGGTGATTTTCAGTGTGTGTGTGTGTGTGTGTGTGTGCCGAGAAGCAACAGCGATTGAGAAGGTTCCGGCAGATGTTGAAGTTTGGGAACTATTGTCTTAGATTTCAGTTAAGGATATCTTAATGTTTTTGTGAGAACAGAGTAAGAAAGTTTAGATAATTATCCATCCCTGATTCTATATATATTGATTTCTTGCAGGTAATTTATGTACAGTAATATGCCTGCTAGTGTTAGATAAGGAAACATAACTAGGATATAACTTAAGGGAATTTTTGTTTTAAGATGAAATTGTGTTATTGTGAGGTGATGAAAGTTGTCTTGATATCCTGATCTAACTCCATTTTTTTACCTACTTACAGCCTCTTTATTCACATTTTTCTATTTATATATTTATCTATTGCCAGACGCCATAATCCTGTTAGGGGTGGCCATTTGACTTTGAGTTATTTGTTTTAGGGGGAGGGGGCACTAACCCTCCACCAACCCACTTGTTAACACGTAGGGAGCACGTATGGTTTGGTTATATATTACCACTCAGGGTTGTAAATGGTTTCTTGGCTTACAGGAAATCATTTGGCTTGTCACTCAATGTAAAGCCACCTGTAAAGGAAAGAAAAGCAATAAGAAGTGACAGGAAAGATTGAAGAAACAGGAAGAGAGGAGGGCAGGCACAGAAAAAGAATGATAAAGGCTAAGGAAGAAGTAGGCAGCACTACATCAAGTGAGTGGATGATGGTTGCCACCACCTATCACTATTTATTGTTAAATAAATTAATAGGGATAAGGAGGATGTGAGTATGGTAAAGAATCTGGTGTTTTGTGATAAATTATTGACAGCTTTTAGGTCTTTATATTTCATTTTGATGTTTCCGTTTTTAGTTTTTTCTAGTTGCAGCTATTTTAGGAACATTTTTCTGTTTACTAGTAATATATAAGTAAATGGAGATTAGGATTGTTTGAGGATATGATTGGTGCTATTGTGAGGTGAAGGCTAAGAGGGTTGTTAAATCCCCATCTGTAAATCCACCTTTTACTTACCGGTACAGCTTGTTTATCCACTTATTAATGTTAGATGAGTTAATAGAGGTAAGAAAGAGGTTGGGTAGGATATTTAGATGAGTGGTTATTGATTGTTTTTAAGTAGTGTCAGATTTTGTCCTGTTAGTTACTCTGTCTTTATTCTGTTCTTTTGCTTCTACATATAGGTATTTTCCCCACATTAATATGCTTACTAATGTTTGAGAAGTGAATGGAGATTAGTAGGATATATGTGAAGATAATCTTGGTGTATTATGTGATGATTTATTGTGGGAGGTACACAGAAGATGGTTGGTTGCCTTGGTAATTTTTGTAATCTGATAATTTTTTGACCACTTGTGAATAATTTACTTACATTAATTATACTTATTAATGTTAGAAAAGTTAATTGAGAGAACTGGGATTTAAGTATACTCAGGCATTTTTGGAAATTAGGTTGATAAGTGGTTATATTGTGAGACCAGATACCAAAGAACGTTGCCATAGCAAATACTCTGAGATAATTTGTTTTCCTCATCACATGCTGTTTACACAATTTATTTATTTATTAATGTTAGATAAGTTGGTGGAGGTAACTAAGATAAAAGTATGGTAAAGGAATTTGCTGTTTTATATGATTAATGGCTGTCGGTGTTTGAGGGTTTATACCAAAATTTTTAGACAAGAAATTCCTGCTTTGATTTTGCCTTTTTTGCCACTTTAATTTCCTTCCATTATTCTACTTACTAATCTATAAGTTAATAAGATAACTAGGATTTTTTTTTGGGGGGGGGGGGAATTTTGTTGTTTTTGGATAGTTAATAGTTCTCGGCTATTGATAGGAATTTTTGAAAAGTTATCCTTTTCCATTTACACGTTTTGTCTACTTGCAGCAGATTTTCTTATATTATCTTATTTATTGCCAGGCACCTTAATTCCCTAGGTGTAGACCGTGTAGAGGATGGGCACAGACACCACGTTGCCCTGTCCTGTGCCATTTGGCTGTCCCCTCTCCAACTCCTCCCTCGCTCACGTCGCCCTGTCCCTGCCATGTGTCTGCCCTCTCCTACATCACTCCATCCCTCCATCTAGTTGTCAGTATTAGGTAAGCAAATTCTAGTTGCTAATATTAAGTATGTTAAAGGAGGTAAATAGGAGTAAGGTGGTTTTTAATGGTTTTATGTTGTGATCCTGTATAAGAAAAAAACTGAAAAATGTTAACTTGCACTAATTACTGGGGACGCCTTTTCCATTTGCAGTTAATTTTCTTACATTGTTCTGTACTCTTCACTGAACTTTGTCCAGTTTGTTGTCCTTTTGCAGCCTATTAATTTTATGTAGCTTAGTGCCGGAATAGGACAGTACACAGCTTTACATTCTTTCCAGTCTGATGAAGCTGATATTCTGGTAGGTCTGATGGTCCCCCCCTAAAGTGGGATTTCAAACACATAATGGAAAATAAATGAGTGAAGCAGCAGGTTCTAGTACAAAAAAATGAAAATGTCCCATTTTACACTGACTTGGCCCATAATTTCACACCCTTGCATTGCTTTTCCTCATGACTAGCCCAAACAGTAGGGAAGAACCGCCTACCAGCATCGGTGTGTCCTACGCCCCATGTAATTGATAGTGTATGTTAAATTATAAAAAAGTGTCTAGAGGGCCCAGAGTCATTTAGTTGGTCCACATGGTTTGTCCCATTTAACTGGATGGTATCTGGTATGTACAAGGGTTTGTCCAGGGATCTCAAAGTGTTCTTTAACCCGCGCCGTCCCGAGGACGTACTTCCACGTCCTCACGTTTTGTCACAGCTAATCCCGAGGACGTACTTCAACGTCCTGCAATTGCAAGGTTCATAATTTCCACAATTTTCAATTTTCGCGAGTCATTTTTGGTACATATACACGGGACACCTTCCTCAACAAGATGCCAGGCAGAGACAATGCCTTACCCAGCATGACCTCCTCCCCCCCCCTGCATGCCCTTTTCTCAGCAATGCACCTGTTATCAGTGACCTGGCCAGTATAGCCATGTCATGCCACGGTACGAAATTCAGGGCCAGAGTGATTCCCCAATCAATGACAATGTGGAGGACAAACTTTACATAGCATTAGAGGAAGAAACAGTTAGAAATGATGATCAGGTAATGTGGCAAAAAAAGGTCAGGTATTAGTGAGTGAAACAATGCTTATAATGCCTATATTACTGCTTGAAAACCAATATACTCTTGTACTACATATAAATTCGTAACAGTAAATAAATAAATACCATTTATGAGTGGTGTGAAATAGTTATCCTCCCATAGAACTCGTTTTCTTTGGTGCCAGCCTGATAGAAAACCCAGTAAGGTAAGGAGGCTCTCCTACCTGTAATGAGTATTTTAAACCTCAGGTGAGCGATTTCTCTATGAATTTTCGATGTTTCTCACCAAAAGCGAAAGTTTTAGGGAAAAAAAAAAAAGGGTCGAAAAATGGTCGGGATTGGGGGGTACCAGTGGTCAAAAAGTGGTCGGGACGGGGCAGGTTAAATCTGATATCCGGTCCAGCGAGGTTTTAGTGTAGTAAAAACAGCTTCAGTACATGTATGTGGGAGTTTAAGCCTGGTATCTGGTGTAGTGGGGTATGGGAAAGCGAGGGTTTACTGTTCTAATAACAGCTTCAGTGTATGCATGTGGGTGTAACTTTCTTTGATGGTAATAAGAAACATAGTTTACTTTCACCTATCTCACTGATTGTTCCCTTCACCTAGAGGTACATGATTACATGGTAGAATGTGTTATGGGAACAGAAGAACAGAGTATGTTACAAAAGTGTTACTCAGAAGATCGGAGTGTGTTATTATTGTTACTCAGAGATCAGAATATTTTACTAGCATGTTACTGTAAACATCGGAATGTGATAAAGTGTTAGTCAAAAGATCGGATTGTGTTAATACAGTAGTGTGTTGCTCAAAAGACTGTGCTGATGGTGTTACTGAAAAGATTGAACTGTGTTAGTGTGTTACTCAGAAGAGCAGTGTGTTTATATACTGTACTGTATACTGTTACTGAAAAGATCAGAATGTTTTACTGTTGTGTTACTGAAAAGATTGAAATGTGTTAATAATGTGTTACTGAAAAGATTGAAAGGTGTTATTAGTGATACGCAAAAGATCGTAATGTGTTATTAGTGATATGATGCGCAAAAGATTGTAATGTGTTGTTAGTGATATGGTACACAGAAGATTGTAATGTGTTGATAGTGATATGGTACGCAGAAGATTGTAATGTGTTAGTCATATAGTACGCAGAAGATTGTAATGTGTTATTAGTGATATGGTACGCAAAACATTGTAATGTGTTATTAGTGATATGGTTCGCTAAAGATTGTAATGTGTTATTAATGATATGCTGTTAGCAATACACAAAATATCTTAAAGTGTTATTAGTGATACGCAAAAGATCGTAATGTGTTATTAGTGATACGCAAAAGATCGTAAAGTGTTATTAGTGATACGCAAAAGATTGTAATGTGTTATTAGTGATACGCAAAAGATCGTAAAGTGTTATTAGTGATACGCAAAAGATCGTAAAGTGTTATTAGTGATACGCAAAAGATTGTAATGTGTTATTAGTGATACGCAAAAGATCGTAAAGTTATTAGTGATACGCAAAAGATTGTAATGTGTTATTAGTGATACGCAAAAGATCGTAAAGTGCTATTAGTGATACGCAAAAGATTGTAATGTGTTATTAGTGATACGCAAAAGATTTTAAAGTGTTATTAGTGATACGCAAAAGATTGTAATGTGTTATTAGTGATACGCAAAAGATTGTAATGTGTTATTAGTGATACGCAAAAGATTGTAATGTGTTATTAGTGATACGCAAAAGATTGTAATGTGTTATTAGTGATACGCAAAAGATTGTAATGTGTTATTAGTGATACGCAAAAGATTGTAATGTGTTATTAGTGGTACGCAAAAGATCGTAATGTGTTATTAGTGATCTGTTTATATATTGCCAGACTCCTTAATCTCGTACGGGGTGGCCACAAACAAAATGCCTCCGTGTCACCATGTCCCCTGCCATTTCACTGCCCAGCTCCCAGCTCTCACGTCCCTCTCTCATATACCTCTCCACTCCATCCCTCCATCTCATCCTTGGCCTTCCCCTCCCTCTCCCCCTCCACCTCACTCACATACACTCTCCTCGTCAGTCTTTCACTCTCCATCCTTTCCATATTGCCAAACCACCTCTGTGTGTTTCTCCTAACACTTTCTATCACATCCACATCCACACCACAACTCTCCTGTGTATCCTCATTTGTCAGTCTGTCTCTCCATATGACTCTACTTGATCCTCTTAAATAACTCATTTCCACTGCTCTCTTAACTTGTGTCCCTCCAACAACGTCCAAGCTTCACTTCCATACGATAGAGTTGGTAACAATACTGTCATGTAGTAACTTTTTCACTTCCATGCTTACTTCCCTGTTTCTTATTACAGCTTTTAAGGAACCACCAACCTTTATTCTTTGTTGTACCCTGTCAAGCACTTCACCCTCCAATCTTCCATCTTTACTCATCATACTACCCAAGTCCTTAAACATACCGATACTCACATTTTCCATTTCCTCCTCATCCAACCTCACTGTACATTCACTGACTTCACTTCTGTCGAAGATGATAACGTTATCCTTCCCTACATTCACCTTTAGATTCCATTTCTTACACACACTCCCAAACTTGTCTGCCAAGCCTTGGAGCTCCCCTTCATCGCCACTTAACACAGTATCATCTGCAAACAACAGTACAGGGAGTTTCCAAAAACTGCCCTCTCTCATTAGGGCCACTCCAACATCCACTGCCCTACCTTGTATCTCTTTTATAACCCCATCCATATACAGATTGAACAACCATGTAGACATGACACATCCCTGTTTCAACCCAACCTTCAGATAGAAAAAATCACTCATTTCACTGTCCACAAGCACTGCGGTCTTAGCCTCCTAATACATACTCCTCACTGCATTCAACAACTTCCCAACAACTCCATATATAATACTTTCCACAATCCTTGTCTATCCACCCTGTCATATGCTTTCCCCAAATCCATGAAGGCCGCATACAACTTCTTTCCCTTCTCTAGAAACTTTTCCATTAAAGATCTAACAATGAATATCTGATCTACACAACCTCTTCCCTTCCTAAAACCTCCCTGTTCATCTCCAACTAATTCCTCTGTTATTTCCCTAACTCAGTCAATAAGTATTCTGCCATATACTTTTCCTATTACACTAAGAAGACAAATGCCCCTATGATTACCACACACTTCTTTTTCCCCCTTTTCCTTTGTACAAGGGAATAATTATACCTGACTTCCAATCCTCCCGGGACTCTACCTTCCTCCCAGGCCAACCTGCACATCTTCCACATCCATTCTACTACTATCTCTCCCCAGTGCTTCAGCATTTCACCACACACTTTATCAATTCATGGGGCTTTCCCCATTTTGACTTTCTTCATTGCTTCTACAACTTCCATCCTACAGATTCCTTCCTCTCTTCTCACATCCCTCCTTCTCCCAGCCATTCCCCATCCACTTATACCCCCTCCCAGCACAAATGTCCACTAAAACACTGCCATTCTCATCTGTCTCAACAGGCACACCCTGTGCAAAAGATTGTAATGTGTTGTTAGTGTTACGAAAAAGATGGTAATGTGTTATTGGTTGTGCTCAAAAGATTGGAATGGGTTCATGTGTTACTGAAAAGATTGGAATGTGTTAATGTGTTACTCAGTGATCGGAATGTGTTAATAATGTTACTCAAAAGATTATAATATATTAATAATATGTTACTGAAACAATATGAATGAATGATACCTCCCCTGCATACAAAGTTATTGTTTGTTTATTATGTTCAATAGATGAATTGATTGTTAGAAGATAGGTAGAGTGATTGTTTACTAGGTAGATACATGAATAGATAGATAAGGTAGATCAGATGGATAGATAGGTAGATAGATGGTTAGATAAAACCTACCATGAGAGAGTTCCTTAACTTGATATCGTTTGCTAATTATTTTTTCAGTTGTTGGTTACCCCAGTTGTCTAAAGGAGCAGACCCATGAACTACAGGCAAGGAGCCCTCCTGCAAGGCCATCCTGTGTAGTGACGATGATAAGGAAATTGTCAGCACTACTACTACTATACTACTACTGCTGCTGCTGTTACTACTACTACTGCTGCTGCAGTTACTACTACTACTGCTGCTGCTGTTACTACTACTACTAGTACTGCTGCTGCTGCTGTTACTACTGCTACTACTACTACTACTACTACGGCTACTACCACCACCACCACCACTACAACTACAATGCATCAAAATCGTGAGTTATTCAATATTTCTTTCACTTTAACTTGGCCAATATATTTTAATTTTGTGGCAATACATTCCCACTTAGCACTTCTTTGTGACTAGCATCATATTCCAGTGTTAATACTATGCTGTACAACCCCACATAGCACTTCTTTGTGACTAGCATCATATTCTAGTGCTAATACTATGCTATACATTCCTCCGTAGCACTTCTTTGTGACTAGCATCATATTCTAGTGTTATTACTATGCAATACATCCCTCCATGGCACTTCTTTGTGACTAGCAGCATATTCTAGTGTTATTACTATGCGATACATCCCTCCATGGCACTTCTTTGTGACTAGCAGCATATTCTAGTGTTATTACTATGCAATACATCCCTCCATGGCACTTCTTTGTGACTAGCATTTTCTTTGACCAAGTTAAAGTGTGTTGACAGTTGCACCACCACTTATGATAGATATATTGATAGATAGATAGATGTTAGTTTCTCCACCATATGAGCTCCTGTGAAATAGATATGTTCAGTTGCTGCATCTTTTAGATAGACTGATAGGCAGATAGATAAATGTAATAGATAGACTGATAGATTGGTGGCTAGGATAAATGTAATAGATAGACTGATAAATTGGTGGATAGGATAGATAATGTTATAGATACATAGTGATAGATTGGTGGATAGATAGTGTGAAATGTTTCTTCACCTTTTAGGTAGACTGATAGGCAGATAGATAAATATTATAGATAGATAGACTGACAGATAGTTTGATAGATATGTTGAGAGTTGCTTCACCACTAAATTGAGTTCCTCTGATAGATAGATTGATAGGTGATAGATACAATTGTGATGGATAATGATGGATAGACAGTTGTGATGATGGTGATAGACAATGATGGACAGTTGTGATGATGGTGATGATAGATACAATTGTGATAGATAATGATGGCTAGACAGTTGTGATGATGATGATTAGATAGATAGATGATGATAATGATGGCTAGACAGTTGTGATGATGATGATTAGATAGATAGATGATGATAATGATGGATAGACAGTTGTGATGATGGTGATGATAGATAGATGGTGATAATGATGGCTAGACAGTTGTGATGATGATGATTAGATAGATAGATGGTGATAGACAATGAGGGACAGTTGTGATGATGGTGATGATAGATACAGTTGTGATAGATAATGATGGATAGACAGTTGTGATGATGGTGATTAGATAGATGGTGATAGATAATGATGGATAGACAGTTGTGATGATGATAAATAGATGGTGATAGATAATGATGAATAGACAGTTGTGATGATGGTGATGATAGATAGATGGTGATAATGATGGCTAGACAGTTGTGATAGGTAGTGGTGATGATAGATAGGTGGTGGTAGATAATTTATAGTGATATAAAAACTAATATAGATAGATAAATGAACAGTGACTTGATAGATAGATAATGACATTGATGATGATAATTATAATTTCATAAGTGGAGGAGCAGCTTGTCATTATTGTTATTATTATTATTATTATTATTATTATTATTATTATTAATATGTGGCTAAGTATTTTATAACCTGTCTTTTTTTTTATTCAATCCAAATTAATTTCTGGATTGTTAAAAAAATATTATAGGCTAAGTTCATTAAGAGCCTCCTTGGTTACTAGTCGAATCAAACCTATTTCCAGCAATCATTCTGTATAATCTCCTTGGTTACTAGTGAAATTAAACCTCTTTCCTGCAATCAAGCTTTAGAATCTCCTTGGTTACTAGTCAAATCAAACCTCCCCAGCGATCATACTCTAGATTCTCCTTGGTTACTAGTCAAATCAAACCTCCCCAGCCATCATACTCTAGAATCTCCTTGGTTACTAGTCAAATCAAACCTCCCCAGCCATCATACTCTAGAATCTCCTTGGTTACTAGTCAGACCTCCCCAGCGATCATACTTCTTGGTTACTAGTCAAGTCAAACCTCCCCAGTGATCATACTCCTTGGTTACTAGTCAAATCAAACCTCATTCATGTGATTGTACAGTAGTCTTCTTGGTTACTAGTCAAATGAATCTTCTATTTCATGCAGTCAGGCTTCAGAATCTGCTTGGTTACTAATCAAATCAATCAACTGCAATTGTACTCTAGAATCTCCTTGGTTACTAGTGAAATAGTCACTGAGCTGAAAGGGGTCATGTTTTTACGCTGAAACAGTAAACTTACAATCAGTCAGAAAAGAAAGGAGAGAGAGAAAAGAGAAAGAGAGAAAGAAAAGAAGAAGAGGGAAACAGCCTCAGGTTATAAAATGCTTATTGAATTAGCTTGCAATAAATGTAGGGGAGTTATTCACTTTCTCTCCCTGTTATTATGCATTTGCTGTACATTATTATTATTATTATTATTTATTATTATTGTTGTTGTTATTTTGTGATGTGGGATTTTTCTGATTACTCATGTAGATTTTTTCCTGTTGTAATTTCCATTGATATATTTGCATTATTATTGCTGTTGTCTTGTATATGTATATGGAGTACAGAGAGTGGATAGGATACGAAATAATGTGATTCATGAAAGTCGCAGAGTGAGGAAGTCTGTGGACACCAGAATCGAAGAGAGAGTGTACTGAGATGGTATGGTCATGTGGAGAGAATGGATAACAATAGAGTGGTGAAAAAGGTTAACCTGAGTGAATTTAAAGGAGGGAGGAGGAGAGGTAGGCCAAGGAGAAGGTGGAGGGATATGGTGGGTAAGTGTGTGAGGAAGAGAGGTATGGAAGTTGGTGAGGCTAGGGAACTGACAAGAGATCGAGCTGGCTGGATGAATTTGAAGGAGGGAGGAGGCGAGGTAGGCAAAGCAGAAGGTGAATATTGTGAGAATTGCATGATCAGGGAATTGGCAACCCTTTTTTTAATGTGACAGTGTCCAGATTGACTGTTGGATATGTTTAGGCTATGTGAAGCCACAGAACATGTTGAATGTTTTTGCATAATTATCCGATACAGCTAGGATTCCGTGGGCTTGAATGATGAGTGAATGGAAGCGTGGCCCATTGGATTGGACAAATTTGGGCTGTCTGGACATTTCTACTCCTCACGCTGCCCTGGGTGGGCAAGGAGGTCCCAATGATGATGATGATGATTATACAATAACAGAACAGAGGGAGGAAAAATATAAAAAAAATAATCCGGACACCAGATGGCAGGTGCTTGTTAACCTTGCAGGGAATAATGGGTAGATGGCAGTTTTAGGCCAAGTTAAATTAGAAGGAGTATGTAACCTTTTAACCCAGCCATTGAGTTGCGTTTGATCCCAGGAGGATGCCGGCTCAACTCAATGCCGGTCCCAAGCCCGGATGAATTGGGGAGGGTTGGTGTCAGGAGTGGGTGTCCGGCCGTAAAAATTTGCCAAGCCCAGACATGGTATGGTTTACCGTACCGTTTAGCTGACTGAATATCAGGTGTTTTCCCTGGCTGAGTCATGTCCCCCCCTCCCTCCCCCTTACCTCTCTCTCACTGTCTCTCTTCGTGTGAGGCCTGGATGGCTGGGTACTTAGAATAGTCCACACATACATAGCCTCCCAGTTTCTGTCAAATTGATGTCGTCTCGCCATGCTTGCTAGTTGTGTGGGGATGGTCTTCTTACGAGGGGGTCGCTAAGAAGGGGTCTTAAATGTGATGCTCTGGCCCTAGGTTGTACTGCGCGAACCCACAACTGGCACGTAAGGTGAACGGCGAGATGTCACAAAGGGAGGACGTTCCGGCCATCACATGCACTCGGCCCTTGCGTGTGACAATCACGTGGTTGTTTGTTTTATATTTTTTTCCATTGAATAATGTATTTTCAATTTTGATTTTAGTAATTTTTATCACAAATGTTTATTATGTGCCGTGTGGGTGTTGGATGTACCTGAGAGGACGCTTTTGAGGCCATAACCCCTGGGTACAACAAACAACCGGACTATATGCCATTTTCACCCTGCCTGGCACCATATCTGTGGGGTCATCAACACCTAAGGCACTGATGTCATTCCTGATGGTGTCGGACTTGTTGAATTGAGTATAGTCTGGGCCGATGTGTTGCTCGTTAATCAGGGCACCAGCACTTATCTGAATGTCATACGTGGGACGCTGATACATATTTCACATCCACCCAGTCTTCACACACCATTGCTCTGATGGCTATGGTTCACACTCCATTGCTCTGATGGCTCTGGTTCACTCCATTGCTCTGATGGCAATGATTTATGCACCATTGCTCTGATGGGCATGGCACCCCAAACACCCCTTGAGTTAGATCGCTTTTGATCACAGCCACATGTACCACCTGAATATTCTGTAGTAACTGGCAAGCCTTTAGAAAGGCATTTGTGTGTGTGTGTGTCTTCCAGGGTGCCTCCAATTCATTAGCTTCCTAAATGGATGAGATTTTTAATTGTTAAAAATGTCACCAAGCTGCTAGGTTTCCAGATTAGATGTACTTTTATATATTATAAAAGTACGATGTCACCGAAACGTCACCAAGGTATTCTAAAGTACGATGTCACCAAAATGTCACCAAGCTACACTGTATAAAAAATATATCCGGATAAAGCCTGTGGTATGGGCCAGCTTGATTCGCTAGCTAGAACTTTTTCGATGCACATTGGTTTGGAAGGTGCTAAGCGTGCGCCAGCGGGGATTGCTTTTCGGCCAGCATTCGATTCCGTTCCCAGCGTGAGCTTACAATTCCACACACACACCAGTTCCTGTTCCTGGTGTGGTTTCTTTGCGTCACACCCACCAGTTCCTGTTCCTGGTGTGGTTTCTTTGCGTCACACCCACCAGTTCCTGTTCCTGGTGTGGTTTCTTTGCGTCACACCCACCAGTTCCTGTTCCTGGTGTGGTTTCTTTGCGTCACACCCACCAGTTCCTGTTCCTGGTGTGGTTTCTTTGCGTCACACCCACCAGTTCCTGTTCCTGGTGTGGTTTCTTTGCGTCACACCCACCAGTTCCTGTTCCTGGTGTGGTTTCTTTGCGTCACACCCACCAGTTCCTGTTCCTGGTGTGGTTTCTTTGTGTCACACACACCAGTTCCTGTTCTTGGTGTGGTTTCTTTGCATCACACACACCAGTTCCTGTTCCTGGTGTGGTTTCTTTGCGTCACACACACCAGTTCCTGTTCCTGGTGTGGTTTCTTTGCATTACATACACCAGTTCCTGTTCCTGGTGTGGTTTCTTTGCGTCACACACATCAGTTCCTGTTCCTGGTGTGGTTTCTTTGCATCACACACCAGTTCCTGTTCCTGGTGTGGTTTCTGTGTCTCACACCAGTTCCTGCTCTTGGTGTGGTTTCTTTGTCACACACACCACTTCCTGTTCTCGGAGTGTTCCAAAGACAAAGATCAAGAAGAAATTGAAGACTAAATGCTTCCAGTTTGAAACGTTTCTCCAAATGTCAAACGTCTATTGCCATCGTTCAACACAGATTTCAGCATATCAAACTGCAAGGCCTATGCAATGATGATGATGATGGCAGCATGTCCAATGGAAGGGTGGTTGGGACGGGCATGGTGTGGGTCCGAGCAGCTTACCTCCTCGTGGTGGACCTGGGTAGAGTGATCTTCATGTATATATTGTTGCTGTGGCTCCAGGTTCATTAGAAATATAAACCCTATTGATTGCAGCCTGAAATTGCCTTCCTGCAGCCCACAACCGTTGTTTGAAAGATGAGGCGAGGGGTGTTGAAATTGTTCTCCTACAGGGTACGACTCATGTTTGGGAGATAGTTGAGGGATGTTTGTGTGGGTGGGCAGTAGAAGCACCCAGTTACATCAGCGCCACCACATGAAGGCGTCCCTCACTATGACCATATTTTAGAGCTGCTAGAAGCATATGAATGAAGATCACTCTAGCTGAAAGCTGCAATTTTTGACAAAGTTTGTTTAGTAACACAATTACTTAGTGGCATTATAAAATGGTTGTTGGCATTAAAATCTATGCTTGGTGACTAAGTACCAGTATATACTTGGTGACATAATACTTGGTGACGAAGTACAGTATATGCTTGGTGACATTACAGTATATGCTTGGTGACAATACTTGGTGACGAAGTACCAGTATATGCTTGGTGACATTACAGTATATGCTTGGTGACAATACTTGGTGACGAAGTACCAGTATGTGAGTGGTGACATTACAGTGTATGCTTGGTGACATAATACTTGGTGATGTTACTTAAAGGTTTAGTCATAAGAGGTACTTGGATTATCTTGTCGTTTGATGATATCTTATAATAAGGGTGACATCCTAAAATGACTGTTTCATTAAAAAGAAAAAAAAAATCACTACAGCAAAGCATGGTGTGATAATTTTGTATTTTCTATGCATACTGTGTATATATATATATATATATATATATATATATATATATATATATATATATTTATATGTGTGTGTTGAAGGCC
Organism: Coenobita brevimanus; assembly: GCF_032717465.1. NCBI lineage: Eukaryota > Metazoa > Arthropoda > Malacostraca > Decapoda > Coenobitidae > Coenobita > Coenobita brevimanus. The sequence goes on along the minus strand of NC_137018.1, from coordinate 53,899,338 downwards.
TCAGGCGATATAGGGGTGAGTTTAGTCACTGACCTAATAAATAGGATTATTTATGAGTGTGTTGTCCCAGATGATTGGCTGAAGAGTATAATTGTAAATGTGTATAAAGGGAAGGGTGATGCCCTGGAAAGAGGAAATTATAGAGGTATAAAGCTTTTAGATCAGATAATGAAGGTAATGGAGAGAGTTTTAGAAGGTATGATTAGAGAAAGAGTGAATATTGATGAGATGCAGTTTGGGTTTATGCCAGGTAGGGGGACCACTGATGCCATATTCATTGTTCGACAGCTTCAGGAAAAATATATTGGTAGGAGAAGGGATCTTTATTTTGTTTTTGTTGATTTGGAAAAGGCCTTTGACAGAGTCCCTAGAGAGGTCGTGAAGTGGGCAATGAGAAAGCTTGGCTTGGAGGAGTGGCTGGTTAGGGTGGTTATGGCCATGTATGTGGGTGCTCACACCCAGGTGAGAGTAAATGGAGATTTGAGTGATGAGTTTTCCGTGAATGTTGGTGTGCATCAGGGGTCAGTCTTGAGTCCCATGTTGTTTATCATGGTACTTGAAGCCCTTTCACGTGACTTTAGAAACGGACTCCCGTGGGAGTTGTTGTATGCTGATGATTTGGTGTTGATTGCAGAGAATGAAAGGGAGGCGGAGGAAAGGTTTAGGAAGTGGAGAGATGGTATGGGGTAAAAGGGTTTAAGGGTAAATGCAGATAAAACAAAAGTGATGATATCTAGGGTTGGTGGCGGTACTGTCAAAGACGAGGGAGAGTGGCCATGTGCAGTTTGCCACAAGGGCGTGGGAAGTAATTCCATCTTGTGCGGTGTGTGTGATAAATGGGTGCATAAGAGATGTAGTGGTATCAGAGGTAGACTGCGAGATAATGCTGATTTTATGTGTACGGCGTGCCGGGGTGAGCAGGTGGAGATCGTCAGACGTGAAAGGATTGAACTTGCTGGTGAATCTCTTGAGTGTTTGGAAGAGTTTTGTTATTTGGGAGATATGTTGTGTGCTGGAGGTGGGGCTGGAGCTAGCACTGTGGCTAGGGTGAGAAGTGGTTGGAAGAAGTTCAGGGAGCTCTTGCCTCTCCTGACATTGAGAGGGCTCTCCCTACGTGCTAAGGGGTCTTTGTATGCAGCATGTTAGGAGTGTAATGCTGTATGGCAGTGAGACTGGGCAGTGAAGGAGGAAGACATTCACCGGCTCAGACGTACAGAAATGACAATGATTAGGTGGATGTGCAGTGCGTCCCTGCGTCCAAGGCCTGCAGGGGCTGGGTTTACAATGGAAGAGTTGAGAGGTAGGATGGGACTGGAGTGTATTGGTGTTGTGATGAGGAGAGGTAGATTGAGGTGGTTTGGACATGTGGAGAGGATGGGGGATGATAATTGGGTGAGGAAGGTGAGAAGTGTTAATATTGGTGGTGGGGTTATGAGGGGTAGACCGAGAAAGACATGGGACGAGGTCATTAAGTGTGACCTTAGGGTTAAGGGACTGAACAGGGAGGCTGCAATGGATCGTGCAGCGTGGAGAGCCGCCATTAGGTGACCAAGGCCGACACATGCAAGCATGTTGGAGCCTTTAAAAACGAAACGAAACGTGTGTGTTTGAAATGGGCTTTTATAGGTCAGTATGAAGTCACAGTATTTGTCTCTTTGTGCCTCATATTGCTTTTTCTGATATATTTTGTCTCTTACTTCATATCACTCTTTTTGGTATATTTTAGTTATACCACAAGTCTGGTATTATGCTTGTTATCCTCCTCCTCCTCCTCCTGCCTCTTCCCACTCCTCCTCCTCCTCCTGCCTCTTCCCACTCCTCCTCCTCCTCCTGCCTCTTCCCACTCCTCCTCCTCCTCCTCCTGCCTCTTCCCACTCCTCCTCCTCCTCCTGCCTCTTCCCACTCCTCCTCCTCCTCCTGCCTCTTCCCACTCCTCCTCCTCCTCCTGCCTCTTCCCACTCCTCCTCCTCCTGCCTCTTCCCACTCCTCCTCCTCCTCCTCCTGCCTCTTCCCACTCCTCCTCCTCTTCCTGCCTCTTCCCACTCCTCCTCCTCCTCCTGCCTCTTCCCTCTCCTCCTCCTCCTCCTGCCTCTTCCTCCTCCTCCTCCTCCTGCCTCTTCCTCCTCCTCCTCCTCCTCCTCCTCCTCCTCCTGCCTCTTCCTGTGATATATGCATCAGCTAGTATCAACAGCAATTAATTGAGAATATAAATAAAGAGAAGAGCAGAACAGAAAATGAATCTTTATCATCCAAATGAGACAGTGGGTGTGGAAGCGGATTCTGCTTCAACTTGGCTCTCCTGCACGTAGGAAATAAACCTGAATCATCGAATCTGTGGCTGACTGAGTGAACACAGCTTTAACCCTTTCTGGTTGATCTTTTCTCATTTGTTGACTGTTTGCCATTGCGGAAAGAGCACGAGGCATCTTACTGAACCACTAGTCACTGTATTTCTTACCATTTCCTTTACGATGCAGTGTATAATTCTTGCTCTCTGTTCGCTTTTAATTGTGCTTCAGAGAGACTTTAAAAATGGAGTGGTTAGATATAGCCTAGCCATCAATTAACCTCTAACCACAAGAAGTTTATTTATTTATTTTTTCGGTAGCATATGACAATTTTTTTTTTGTTTAGTTAATCAGTCAATTCTGTCTTTGAATGATAATCATTTGGAGGCAGCAAGAGTGAACTAGAATGCAACGCCCTCGGACTGAGGGTTGAGGAGGGAGATCATCATTTAGTACAGTATCCTCCCCTGCATGTAATAACACTTTTGGTTGCTGTTGCACCTGTTCTAATTGCAATGGAGTCTGCTCAAGCAAAATGAAGTGGTATACTGTTCTTTAACGTATTCACTTCATCTGCCAAGGCTGTTCCTTGTATACTGTATATTCGATCTTGCACTAGTTTGCAGTCATGTGCAGCTTGTCAGTGTAGTGGCCAGGGTGGTGAACAGGAGTGGCACTTAAAATATGCCTGGCCACATCTATGGATACCCCAAGGTTCCATGGAAAACCATTTGATCTTCCAAAGAGTTCTCCTTGGATCACCCCATAATCAGGCTTGCAACCCTTTGACCATTTTTTTTTTTTTTTTTTTTTAATCCAAGCTACTCCTGTATACTGTACACTTGACTTTGCACCAGTTTGTAACAGTTTTGAGCTTGTACACAGTACTGTATACTCGACCTTGCACCGGCTTGCAACAAAATGCAGTAACTTTAGTGTAAAACATTAGCGTTCTCAGCTGGATGTTAATCCTTGCATCACACTCGGCCAGCACACAGCAAACTAATATAACAATTAGCCACAAAAAAGATCTCAGCTTGTAAGTGAATGGCAGTATTGGTAACCTGAATAACAATAATACTGCAACAGATCACTCGTTGCCGGACTCACCTGCAGAAGGGTGCTTCGTAAAGTCGTGCGGATTTTGAGCAGCTCGCAGCACCGACATAGCCAAGCACTTCATTGCATCTGGGGAGACAAGAAGTCATGGGTTGATGGTGGGCCTACGTGCCACAGAGGTTTGTGGGGAGCCATTCCGAGGGGAACACTTTTTACCTGATGCTTAACATTGGGTCTCAGCAGTGTAGATGCACTCCACTAGGATAACTTCACGAATCAATGGGATATGCAAGCTTTGCTACTTTATGGCGGCAGTGTTTCCTTGAAGAATAAGAGTTACCTATGAACACCGATTTTCTTTGCAAGACAGAAATGACAGAGAACGAAAGTTACGTTATGGGTAACTATTGTAAAATTTCACGAAGCCCTCAGTTTGCTGATTTCTTCTGTCTATTTAACCCAGTTATAGTATTATTGGCCTGCTGTCCGTCTGAAAACAGCATCCCATCGTAAACAGCTGATAATTTTATCGCGCTCAGTTTCCTTATAGATATGATGATAATGAAAGTTGTAGTAGTGGTTGTAATATACCAGATTTATTCTTCAACTGATAGGTATGTGTGTAGTTACAATTAGCCGCAAGATAATGGTTTTATTACGTAAAAATATATCATGCATGTCATCTGGAAACAAACATTCAACTGCAGAACGTGTGGAAAGATGTCTTGTAGATATAGGGGTTGTCTAGAATTCGTGTAAAAGGTAGGCTAGTCTGCGCTATGCCACACTATAGCCCTGTAGCATCTCCACAGCCTCGTAGTAGCCCCTACTGCTGGCCATGTCTTCAGGAGTTAGACCAGTGTTAGTTTTGGCCTCCGGGTCTACGCCTTGCCCTATGAGCCACCTGAGTACGTCCAGGTGGTTGCCTGCAGCGGCCTGGTGTAGAGCAGTTTCGCCTCGCTTGTTGGTGGCACCCACGTCACACCCGGCACCCCTCAGGAAGTTCAGCACCTGCAGTTGACCTCTCTTTGCAGCCCAGTGCACCATAGTGTTACCTGCAGGAGAGTAAAGTTTAAAAAGGAGTGAGGAAGGGTAGATCCAAATGAAGTCTACCAAAAGAAGTGGGCAGCGATTGGTGTTTGACAACTAAGTCACACGGCCACTCGTTATCAGAACACATACGAGTAGAGGTGTATGCTAAGTATTCTCTGAAGGCGGATATTCATTTTCTCAGCTTATACCTCCGCCGGCGACTGCAGGGCACAACAAGAATAAATTTTAGACATAACATTCACAGGAGCTACGCATACGTCCACTACAGCTCACCATTGTCATCGGTGGAGTGAAGGTCAGCCCCGGTCCCCAGCAGCAGGCGCAGGATACTGATGTGACCCGCCCCGGCAGCGAAGTGCACCGCCCGCCGCCCTGAAAGAAAAGATGGAGGGGTCCAGATCGGGCCAAAACTGTTGTCTTGATAATAAACACACTTTCATTACTTAGCCAGTATTCTACGCTTTAAACATTTTCAACACAGCGAAGTAAAGAAATCAGGACAATAAGTATTGGGGCTGAAGGAGGCTCAGATTTGGATCATTAGAGACTAACAACATATGACAGGACCTCGATCGTCAGAGGCCAACAACATACTACAACTGTGTGGAAGCTTACCGTCTTGGCCACTTCCGCACTCCAAGCTTACTCCAGCATCCATCAGGTCACCCACCCTCTGCAGCCGACCCTCCAGCACCATCTCCAAGAACTTAAATGAATAAATGCAAAATAAAATAAGAATGGCAGAAATTATTAGGTTGGATCATTAACATACCGTGACGAAATGGGGTATTAAGAAATGTTTTGCCATGATGGATGATTAGAAAAAGTGTGGATATTAAAAAGCTGCGTCAAAGTAGATGAGAAAAGTGACGGTTGGAGTACTTAGGCTGTGCCAAGGTGAATGTGTGTGACGAAATTACGTTATAGGAATGTCTGCGTTAAGTCACACTGAAACAAAATAGCTTCCCTCACATCCATCTGTTGCAACTCCACCATGTTCTGAAGAAGAGTGACTGTTTTTGGGAGCCTTCCATTCTACCTCAGTCTTCAGCCGTCAGAGTGGAATATGAAGACAGTAAATCCCTTGTGTATAATGACCTCTAACTCACCTCCTGTCCTGTTAAAATTCCATCGTATTCTGTAGTTCCTTTGTAAACTTGTTTTGACCTTCCATTCTGTCTCTGCTTGTAGCCTCCAGACTGAAACGCGAATGCTCTCATTTGTCAGGAATTGTGACTCACCTCTTAAGTTCCATGTTCTGTAGGAGGGTGACTTGCCTTTCCCTCTGACTCACCTCCGCCTGCTGTAGTTCCACCAAATTCTGCAGGAGGACCACTATGTTCTTGTGCCCTTCCCTCCTGGAGCAGTCCTCGGCCGTGAGTCCTTCTAAGTCGCGGTGGTTGAAGTTCACCCCCTGCTTCGCCAGCCACTCCACCGCTTCAAGGTTCCCGTTGTCGGCCGCCAGGTGCAGCGTCGTCTGCCCTGTGGAGGTGAGGACGCACAGGTCCATTTCAGACTCCTTGAGGTATTCCAGGACGGGTATGTGGCCTCCCCGTGCTGCCCAGTGCACCAGATGCTGGCCTAGTGTGCAAAGACAACGTGAAAGTACTCAGACTCACCGTTATCATTGTGTAGTAGTGCCATTATCATCCATTTTTATCACCATCAGGAATTTTCATTACTATCATCATCCTAAGATATGGATATAAGATTATCATAATAGGCAAGAATCAGAATTTGCTAGCAATGTCACGGGCCAGTCATCCATTCAAGCTTTCAGCTCCCAGCTTCAGCTCACAGGCTAAGCCATCCACAGTAAGTCTCTGATCACCAGCCAGAAGAGTTCCTATAAGTTGGAAAAGAGATCATCTTGCAGGTGCCGGGATTTAAGAAAATGGAAGTTCGGGTATTGTCGAACTATGCGGATGTAACAGAAACATACGAAAGGCTGTTTTTGTTTACATATCTTTGCACATAGTCCAGCAACATTTCAGTTCTCTGCTAACGTACGTAGACGTACCGTGTACAGAGAGGTCTAGTGTGATCATGTTGGGAAGTAACAACTGTAGCACGTTGATGTGTCCCGCCTGGGCCGCCAAGTGCACCGCCATCAAACCTGTCCCAAGAACCAGTAACAGACAAGCTAGTTAGGTCATTCTCTTCCTTTGAAAACTGTGCTACAGTATTTAACTATATTCTTTGAGAAACATGGCTGAAATATTCTTCATCCACATAATTGTCCCAGAGAACCGTAATCCCATTTCTTACACATTACAATTTCTTACACATTGTAGTCGTTAAGTAAAGTGTGATGTGAATGGTACCTTCTGGTGTGGTTGCGTCAGGTGCTGCCCCCGCCGCCAGAAGTACCTCAACCACCCCAGCATGGCCTTCGTCAGCAGCCACATGTAGAGGACGCCACCCTGATAAACACAAATATATCATTATAGACCAGGAAATTTAAAATATACACCTGGACATATGAGTCGTTTGTTGGGCGTGGGGACTGCACTCATTTTGGAACAAAATCCTCTGTGAAATGATCCGACTCTTGATCCAGGAAGCTTGATCAGTTGTTGCTGGATGCTTTTCAGGTGAAGCCTTATAAAGTAATATTTAGTAAAAGAATATATCCTGATAAAAGAATTAATTGGCTTTGGATGTAGCAACGAAATCTGATCCACTAAAAATACAAACATCATCCCTTTAACAGCTAATGTCACAGTCATTGATGTTCTGGCTACACGATTTCATCCAAGTGAGGTAAATTCCAATCAGCCACATGGTAAAAAGCTAATTGTAATAAGTGTGGTACCTGCATGTTCCTCGGTGTTGCTGGTTATGTTGACGTCGACTCCCTTTTCCACCAGTTGCTTCACTGTGTCTATCAGGCCCGCAGCGGCAGCCTCCAGGAGCCCCAGACTCTGAGATTAGTTAGAGGCGAAGCTAAAAGGGTTGGTGGTAATCAGTGTATGTATGCGTGTATTTATGTACGTATGTATGTATGTATGTATGTGATATGCTGCAAGACGGAACTAGAAACTGAACCGCCAAATCAGTGCAGAAAAACACAAGACAGAGGCTATGTTGACTTACATGAGGCACATCCTGTCAAGGAGGAAACAGGTGTTACTCTGGTTACATGACTGATACAAATATAATAGAATGAGGCTGCAGAGTTGCAACATTTTGTATTTATCGTGTAGACATATTTTGTTACCTTTGCCTTTGAGAAACTTGACAATATTTCTACGATTGGACGTCAAATTTATTGCGGTTTTATGATCAAGGCATAATTAAGAGAAGAGGGCTGTAGTGTTGCAATTTTTGTGGTCGTTCCGTAGACCTACCTCGTTATGTTTCCCCTTAAAAAAAAAAAAAAAAAAAAAACTTTTTATGGACGGACGTCCCGGGAAGATGCTGATATCTGTTTCTGATGTTCTTGAAAGGCTGGATTATATGACAAGCAAGATATAACGGGAGAAGGCCATAGAGCTGCAAAATTCTGTTCTGGTTACGTAGACCTACCTCGTTATTTTTGCTCTTAAGAAACTTGACAATATTTCTGTGGCCGGACGTCCTGGCGAGATGCTGAGGCAGGAGTCCATCGTTGTTCTGACAGGCAACGTCGACGCCTTGGTGGACGAGCCAGTGGACGGCGTGTGTGTTGCCGTTGTCAGCGGCGAGGTGGAGGGGCGTGGAGCCGTCTTCAGCAGTGGGCTGGGACAGGCTGGCCCCTTGACCGGCTAGAACGGCCAGCACCGTCACATGGCCACCGAAAGCCGCCCAGTGAACCGGCTGCCGACCTGACATTCCCATACTTTATACCACAAAATATAAATTGCACTTCATAAACTGCTGTTGTCTACTTAAGAAGAAACATTACGAGTATATGTAAAAACTGTTTTTTTTTTCTTTTTTAAATGAACGCTGTATTAACAGTAATTAGTGTTTTTTGACTCCAAGAATCTCGCTTTTTCTTGCTATAAAGGTAGGCAGGCAAGAAAGATGAGTGATTTTGGTGGTCAAAAAGCAGCAGTTAAAGCTTAAGATTTCCCAGACTCACGACATGATATAGGATTTACTGCTTACTCTTGACGTCTTTTTAAAACAGGAAGACAAAATAAGTTTATAGAATGGCATTAACCTGAAGCAAAGGCAAGGTGGTCTGCGCCATGATGCAACAGGGACCGCACCACACAGTCATGCCCGCCCCAACTTGCCAGGTGCAGCGGCCGCAGTCCTGCAAGAGAACAGACACATGTACAACTTAAAAACATGCATATACACATTAGATAGCATACACATATACCATATACACTCACACACAAAGCTATGCCCGCCCCAGCTTGCCAGGTGCAGCAGCTTCAACCCCAGAGCACGACATTTACACGTATATCTTATTCCACCACGGTTATGTCACCCACGAGTTTGAGTCAAGCCTGTCACTCCACCTCCTCTTCAGTGGCACACCTTACGATATGCAGAGTAACAGCACTAATTGTTCTTGTTATTATGCATTCTAGATGACATTTCTTGAAAGTACAGTTGATATAATTATGTACATTATACCTAAAAGGCAGAAATAGTCCCATCTGTTTATCGGGATCACTTTATCTTTGCACCTGAGGCTCGCCCATCTCCTTACAGTCTTCTTTGGATGGTTGAAATTGTCTTTTATCTTTGCAACAGGTCTCATGTAGTTCTTCACATTCTCACAGATCATTTATTCTGAGTCACAGCAATGTCCAGAAAATAAAACGTAAAAATCAGTGCACTGAAGCACGGAAATAAAAAAGAAGTACTGCACAGTGATGAAATGCTTTCAATGTGAGTCTTAACCACATTGGCACTTTCTACCCCATCTTCATTCGGTTACGCTCCGGGGGCGGTGCTTAATTACCAAGATAACTGATTCAGATATGCATAGTGACAAAGGCCCAGTGTCAGATTACCTTCCTCCCCCGGTGCGGTGCTGGCGGCCTCCACATCTGCTCCCTCTGTTAGTAGCGCCTCCACCGTCTCCACCAGTCCTTCACCAGCGGCCAACAGCAGCTTAGGGATAGGGTAAAATCGGGGTCAGAGCGGCGTAAGCATTCTATGATCTGATAATTATCCTCATACTGACTTGGGTAAATCACCAGTACAATGCTGTTACTTTAGAACATTGCCATAATCAAAAAGTCTACTCTTTGGGCATCGATAGAACTGATACTTTAGTTACCTTGCGGTTCAAATTGCTCCTGTGTTGCTGGTCGTGGGCTTGCACATTTATAGCATGCACATTTATAGCTTGCACTGGAGAGACCGAGGCTGGCATTGCAGAGACCGAGGCTGACATTAAAGAGATCAGGTCCTCTTGCTGGTCCATTATTGTTATGGGTCTCGAGGCTCTTGGTTCGAAAATTCTTGCTTGTGTTGGAAGTTCTTGGGCTGGTGATGGGGTTCTCTGGATTGGTTCTTGAAGTTCCTGTGTGTTAGCGGCGTGTATTCTTTCATTTTGGTCTCTTATTTCGATTAAGGTGTCGGGCTCTTCCTGATCACTCGAGTCGGTTAGGTCTTGGTCTGGTGTGGGAGTTCTCTGGGCTGGTTCTTCCTGTGGGCTTGCTGGAGTCGTTGGTTGAGTTTTAGTTTCTTTGGTGACTTCAATGACAGAGTTAGTTTCTTCCTCGTCACTTGAATCCGTCGTTGAGTATTCTTCATCTGAGCCTGGAAAAGATCTTGACAGTTCTTGTTCTCTCGATATTTCTTGTTCACTTGGTTGTTCATGCTTTCTTAACTGATTTTGTTCTCTTGATTGTTCTTGCTGCCATGGACGTTGTTGTTCACATAACTGTTCTCGTTCCCTGACATTAACCTCTGGTCCTATTGCTTCCACACACGAGTTTAGATTAAGTAGGACCAAATTCTCGAAGTCTCTGCTCAAAGTATCCCATTTACTATAGGATGCCAGTAGACTTAAATCTATATCCTCAGGCTTTTCTGGCCATGCTTTACTCTGTCCAGGACTGTCTGCTTTGAATACCCTTTGGTCAGCAGTTATAGGTGTAAGTTTCGTGTCTCTGGCTGCGGTAGCTGCGTCTCTCTCTTGTTCCTGTGCAGTGTCAGAAGGAGGGGGAGGCGGTGGCATGGAAGGGCGGGGTGGGTGTATGCGAAGGGTGGACACTGAGGGATCCGGCTGCTGCTTATTTTCACGTTCTCTCTGCAGATTTAAGTGTTATTTATCAAACCTTCGAAATTCTCCGCTACACCTTACAGGCCTTACGTTCCACACGAAAATGAACTTCATAAAACCAGCATCTTTGTATGAAAAAAGAAATCAAGAGCAGAATACACGGTTGTTTCTATACTGTACAGTGATAATTTATTTTAAAAAACTAATTTTAGTGTTTAAGTGAATTCGGATACAGCACACCGAAAAAGTTTAACACAAAATCTAATAGTTTGTGCCTAAATCTTATTTTGGCACGTATTCTGAATATTATCATGACTTTTTTTTATACTGAGGCGTGTATTTAGTTTTTCTTAATCCACCACAATGCCACTGAAAGACACTACTCGAGTTTAGGAGTGGATAGTCAGCCTCTTGTTATAACTCTACCTTGTTACAGCTTGGTAGTCAGGATGAAAGGATAAAATTTTACAGTTATTTATGTGGACAGAGTTAGTGTGTTGAAGTAAATGCTCACCTGTGCAGCCCCTCTAAATCTCCTCAGGTAGTTTGCCATCCTGATATGTGAATTTCTCCTCGCCACCTGCTCCGGCGTCTCCCCCTTGGCGTCGGTGCAGGTGGTAGCGACGCCTGCCTCCACCAGCCACTTGACGGCCTCCAGTTGGTTGTTAGCGGCGGCCAGGTGGAGAGGGGTGGAGCCGGTGCGGGAGGTGAGTTGAAGGGATGATCCGTAGCGAGCCAGGACCTCCAGCGCAGCGGTGTGGCCTCGACTCGCAGCGTAGTGTACCGCTGTCTCGCCTGTATATCGCCATTGTACTTAGGTCTTCTGGCATCCACTTACACTGCTTGACAGTATTTCATTCATACTTACACAATGACTGATATTCAACCACTCATTTACCCTCACTGGCACTCACACTCTTTGACACTCACCCACATTTATTGAAATCCACTCACTCACATTCACCCAGGCATTCAGTTTCATTAGCACTTACTAACTCTCACTGATAGTCATTCATGTTGATTGACTCACAGGTACTCAGCGTCACATTCACTGACCCACACTTAGTCTCATAGGCAGTCATTCATGCCGATTCTCACTGGTATTTACCACATTCGCACTCACTAGCACTCACTGACAGTCATTCACTTTTACTAACACACTCAACTCACCGTCAACTGGCAGTCAGTCACACTCACTGAGGGTTGGTCACTCTCATTAACAAACAGGCACATCTACTCATATTCATTATCACCCACTGGCACTCATATTCACTCACACACTAGCTCACACACACAACAGCAATTAGTAACTGTCAGTGAGTGTGATCGAAAAGAAACGGCTGGCAGATCTGACCTTGCCCGTCCGTGGCGTCCTTAGCTGCCCCTCCGTCAAGCAGCACACTGATCACCTCGCTGGCACCGACTCCTGCCGCCATATGGAGGGCCTGAAGCCCTGAAGTAAAGAAGAATCAGTCTATGGCCTTATTTATTTATCTCCAAGTGTCCGGAGTGAGATGTAGAGGGCCCGGATCCACGTACAAGCTCATGAACATCTCCCTATCGGAACTCAGCTTTCCATTTGCAGGAAGAATAAGGGATAAGGGTAGTTTCTGCACTTTCATTTCCCTGTCCTTCCTAGCAAAACAAATCACAGGACAGGAGTGGATCGTAGGTGTATCTGTGGATCTGGGCCCAGGTTATGAGATTTGGATAGATGGGGAGGGGCTAGCTGGTCAGTTTGGAAGCCTGTTTTGTTTTCAGACTGCATATTGATCAAGTTATCCTGCTGTTTCATGGACGAGCACAGAGCACCTGGTTTCTAGATGTCTGCTGGGTTTTTTTATCCTCACAAATCAGTGTTTATGATATATTTCTTTGGGTTCGATCACTATCTTCCTCTCACCTGCCTTGTCCCTGGCGGTGTGGTCAGCCCCGTGGTCCAGGAGTTGGGTGGCGATCTGGGGTTGGTTCCCTTCAGCAGCCAGGTGTAGTGCTGTGCGACCTGACCATTATAAGGGTATTTTAGAATCTTTTAACTTGTTCAGTATGAGGCCTGTCTAATTATAAGGTTTCTTTGGTCATGCCTTTTAACATTTTGTATCGGTAATCGTTTTTCTTTATATGTAGGAGAGACCAGTCGCACTGAAGGGGATAAAAGCGTAACAAACAATATGTCAGGTACAAACTCTATTAAAAACAATCATAGGTGAACCCTGACTGTACTGTACTTCAAGTTGGCGGATGAATGGAACCGCAGTAGTGCCTTGCCTGCACTATCCTTCACTCTGGCGGATGAGTAGAGCCATAACTGAACCCACATCTGCACTATCTTCAGGTTGACGAATGAGTAGAACCGCAACTGAACCCTTACCTGCACTGCCTTTCATATTGACGGACAAGCAGAACCTCCAAAGAACTTATTAACACTGTCCTTCAAACTGACGGATGAGTGGAACCGCAGTTGAACCCTTACCTGCACTGTCCTTCAAACTGTGAGACGAGTGGAACCGCAACAGAACCTCCACAATGCCACTGTGTCCCGCCTCTACTGCCAGATGTAGTGAGGTCCTTCCTAGGGATCCAAGAAGATGTTTCTATATATTTACAACTAACATCACTTTTTGGGAAACGAATTAGGTATTTCAGATAAAAGTGACACAGACCTAAGTGCAAAAGGGCAATAATGGCAGCGAACCCTTCATCAACTTTAAAACACTGAAACCTATGATACTAGTGAAGGTTTCTTGTATAAGTGACATCTAGAAAACTGCTTGCAACTTTGAGTATTAGTGAGGGTATCTTAAAATGCAGATCTAAAATATCTGCTTGCAACTTGGGATATTAGCGAGCGTGTCGTAACATATGCATCTAGAAAACTACTTGAAACTTAGGTTATTGGCGAAGGTGTCTTGATATTAACTTGTGAAACACTGCTGGCCAAACACACTATCCAACGCCCCCATCCCCATCACCCTAACTTACCTACATCATTTGCAGCGTCCATCTCTGCTCCCTCCTCCAGCAGAAGGGTGACTACTTCCTCGTGCCCCTCTTGTGACGCCAGGTGCAGCGCTGTCCCTCCTGCGCTCACGCACGCAAACACACACACACACACACACACACACACACACACACACACACACACACACACACACACACACACACACACACACACACACACACACACACACACACACACACACACACACACAAGACTTGATATTAAAGAACTGCATCAATATCGTTACATTGCATCTTGACACTGAACATCGAAAACAAAACATATGCGTGCACATACGTGAAATTAACAACAAAAGGATTAAAAACTGGGTCAAGTTAAGGTGAAAAGAGTTTAGAATCTTCATTGTGCATCTCTACTTGACAATGTGAACTGACCTGCATCCTGTTGGCTCCTGAATTCGAGATCAGCTTGGTGGTCACAGAGGAGCTTGGTGAGGTGTGTATGACCCCTGAAGGCGGCGACGTGCAGGGGGGTCCTCTGTCCCCCACTCAAGCCATCCACGTCACCGCCCTTCTCCAGTGCCTTCTTCACCCCTGCCACGTTCCCTGCCTCCACGTCCTTGGCCTGGTGGAGAAGGAGGATTAGTGATTCCTCCTGTAGGATTCTGTGTTTATCTTAGTTCTCTGTTAACCGTTCATTACGCTGACTTTATTTTATTGATTTTTGCTAGCTTACTACAATTTCATCCAATTTGGGGATATTTTTTGAACTAGGGGAGTTACACATAGCCATCATTAACCTCTTCTATACTAGTTGAAGTCCTGAATAGTAAAGGTGTCCAATAAATCGAATAAAATTGCCTAATGGTAGCAAGAAGAAAACGAGAAAATTGTATTCAAGCGTCAACTCACTAAGACATTGGTCCAGTAAGCCTCCATTGCTGTCCGCTGCCACCATCAACTCCGCGACTCTGTGTAGTATCCTAGTTCAGTTTTCGGACCGGTCAGACTCTTAGATAAAGTTAGTTTCTCCTTTGTACTTGTTCACCCGGCAGTACTAATGAAGATCTGGATGTAAGATGTCTCCTCAGGTCGTGGTGATGGAGAGGGATGCCTTCACGTGGTGCCACCGATATAACTGAGCTGCTCCTCTGCCTGGTTACCCAAACACCCCTGAGTTCCCTCCCTACCTCTGAAAGCAGGATGGTGGACGGCCGGAGAAGGGCAAATTCAGCCTGCAGTCCACCGGGTTCGCATTTCAGATGAACCTGGGGCTACAAATATTATTACCACGGCAGGTCTTTTTCTTGGGGAAGGTTGTGACGTAGAAAATTGAGTGTCTGCCGTAATGGTCTATAGGCATATATCCAAGTCTTCTAGTTCAGCACCAGCCACTCCTTTAATCAGTTTTTCTTCACCCGACGGAACTGAATCACTTCCACAACTTGAATGCTACATCACGGTTGAATGAAAATCGAAGAATCTTAGTTATGAGGCATGAACGAGTCTCCTTGGTTACTAGTCAAATCAACCCTTCAATCTAATTACCCTTTGCCATTCACTGATTTGAAGGGGGTTAGGGATCTTTGCCAGGTAAGAACAGACGCATTAGAGAAAGGTCATCGAAGAACCTTAGTTATGAGGCAGAAACAAGTCTCCTTGGTTACTAGTCAAACCAACCCTCCAGTCCACTACACTTGGCCATCCACTGAGCTGATGGGGGTTAGGGATCTTTGCCAAATAAGAGCAAACGCACTATAGCAAGGCCGCCTCCACACCATCTCCACCACCACCACCACCAACAAAGCCAGCACTGTGCCATTTCCTGCTATCCAGACTGAGAGATAAGGAGCGAGAGATAACGAGACCGAGATAAGAGACCGTGGCTAGGATTACATTAACCCCATACGAAATTCTGTGTGGAAAGATCATGAGCAGTATTTAAGGAGTAATGGTGTTTGTGTTATTTTATTCAGCAGTTATTAGAGACGCAAATAGTGAATAACAATTAAATAATGATAACTTGAAATTATCTCATACCTTCCTTATCAGCCATGTGTGATAGGACTGATAAAGCCTCTCAGGTTGGTCGTCATGTGTGTTGCTCGTTCCATCAACTCACTCATGGGCTCGTATTCCCTTTTTCTAAGCGATTTATTTTATTACATCTAACTATTCTTTTCTGTGTTACAAAAATCATTCCAAAATCGCCATACTCAGAATAACGTACAAATGGATGTCAACCAGTCATATCCAACCAATCGCTAAGAAACAAGTGTTAGGGAGCTTCCAATTAAGGCCAGACGATTTTATGCACGTGATATGGAGTCACGGGATCCTCTGTGTTAACCCCTTCAGTACATATATATTTTTAAAAATTTATTCTTGTTGCCTCCTGACGATTTTATTCAGCTGTGAGACTTTTGAAATAATTTTTAAAAACTTACTCCTTTTGCCTCCAGATTTTATTTATTTTTTATTTTTATTCAGCTTAGGAATGCTCTTCGAACTGGAGAAAGCGGTGGCCGAGTCGACAGAGAGGTAGCCCACAGTCCCAATGGTCTCACGTTCAAATCCCGGCGGTGGAAGGAAATAGTTTAAGGATTTGAATTTCGATAAACCAGACCCGCCGACATATAAAAATACCTCCACTAATACCAGCACAACACCAGGCCTGGGTACGTCTTTTCTCCAGATTGGGATAGACTTAGTAGATGAGTAGAAACTGTGTCTACGAAGCGAACAGTAGATGCGAAATCTTAAGGACGGTTGGAATCTTATCAAAATCTTGGTTATCATGTCTGTGGCTGCGTGTTTTTGGAGGACTGGCAGGTATGGACTATGCTTCTTGTCTGATATTTATTAGACAGATTAAGATGGTAATTGCTACTGGAAAACTTGAATATTTATTTTGAAGAGCATAAAAAAATCAGACATATACAATTTTTGATACAGGCAAATTCGAAAATAATTATTACAGAAAACTGAAATATTACGAAACCACACGAATATTATTAGAGAGAAAAGTTAGATTAACTGAATTCCTTAGATATTCAGTAGACATCTTACATATTATTTTTTCTTAAAACTTTGACATTTCTTAGTTGACTTTGATATTTATAACAGACAGCCAAAGAAGACAGGTCAGAGTTTTTGCTGCATATTTCTGAAGCTAGGTCATGTAAGGACAATCATTCTCATCAGATATTTATAACTTAGGATTATTTTGAGTACTTTTTCAATGTGCCACACACAATTGATCACTTTTTCTGGAATTTCTCTTACAACTGGATTTCCAAACGCATTCTAATTCCCGTCTATTTGCCAGTGATGTGTCGGCGATTGAAAAGGGAATCAGTTTAACATATATCGATAAACTGCTCCCAATTTTATCATGAAGAGTACTTTCCCCCCAAACGTCGACAACCAACAGTTTAAATCCACCTGTTACAGATTTTTTTTAAAGGATGGAGGATGCCTGTAATCTAGTGTATGGATTATTCTTTAATTAGTTTTTCCTTCTGTTCATCATCAGAAAAATTAAGCATCTCAGTACCTAGTCCCTTCAAAGTAATAACACCTGCTTTGATTAATTACCTTGATGCACTCTTAATCTGTAATATAGTTTGAGAGCAGTGATCTTAAAATAAAAATGACCTTCATGGTGTAAAATGGTTTAAAAGCTGCAAATTTTACCTGCAAAACTTTACCGTAAGTTTAGTTATAAGATGTCATTATGTATACGATCGTTAGAAATGGTAATTACTCTTTATTATGCATCTTAGTAATTGGGGAAAGCTAACTATCCCTCTTTCTCATTGTTACTTTCTCATGGATGTGTTGCAGGATCATAAATGGACTCACACACACACACACGCACACACGCACACGCACACACACACACACACACACACACACACACACACACACACACACACACACACACACACACACACACACACACACACACACACACACACACACACACACACACACACACACACACACACACACACACACACACACACACACACACACACACACACACACACACACACACACACACACACACACACACACACACACACACACACACACACACACACACACACACACACACACACACACACACACACACACACACACACACACACACACACACACACACACACACACACACACACACACACACACACACACACACACACACACACACACACACACACACACACACACACACACACACACACACACACACACACACACACACACACACACACACACACACACACACACACACACACACACACACACACACACACACACACACACACACACACACACACACACACACACACACACACACACACACACACACACACACACACACACACACACACACACACACACACACACACACACACACACACACACACACACACACCAAGTGACATAATCTCACTGACTAATTACATCTGTTTATAAGTCAGTTGGACAATATTGCCATTATTTGTCGTACTTGTTCCAGAATTATACATGTGGGAAGCACTTGGGGAGTGGGGGGGAGCTCTAGAATTTTTGGTGGGTATGGGATGGGATCAGGAGTCACATGCCTACTTAAGCTTCCTTTTAGCAAACAAATTTTCAAAGAATCCAATATCTGTTCTCTTGAAGGTTTGAATATTCGTAAAAGTCAAGTACTTTTATTCCAAAGATTTTACACATGTCATCTTCTAAGTCATTTCAGTTCAGTAAACAATATAAACAACTTACACGCAAGTACAGAGCATACAGTGATAATCTAACCCTATTTTTAGCTAACATAGGAACTTTTACAAAACTTCATACACCATACAACAGCGAACCATCAGGATTTTGAGTTCAGGTTTAAAATTCATCCCGTCCTGAACAATGCACGATTCTTCCTTGTTCCGTATGAGCTGCTGATGTGCTTATGGTTTTTTTTATGCATGGTAAAAGGAACCAAATGCTGGAAGTCCACAAAAAAAAAAAAAAAAAAGAAACACGCTATCCCAAGAGAGAAAGAGAAAAAAAAAGTGCCAAATTCAAGATCCGTTCATTTCGAGATGCATGCATTGTCCGTCTGTCCACTCTAATACACCACTACAATGAAGTGGTATGATTGATACAGTGAAGAATATACCACTGCTCAGTTGGTATTACACCTGTGCTGGAATATTAGGACTATTAATATTCTACACAGAGAAGGATGCACACGACATTAAGGTAAATACAGTACCGTCATCTAGTAAATTATTACAGTAGTCCCCTATTACACTCATATTCCTATAATCTACACTTATACATTTTTGTACCTATAAAAAAAATTAGTGATCAACAGCCAACTGAAATTACTCATCCTAAAATCTAAATGTTGTCTGATATAAAAACGGTAACAGCCAGACTCACACAACCCCTTACGAGATATAGGGACCGTCACCCAGAACATTTACGGGTAAATAACTAACCTTCGTCCCTGGTGCTTACTCAGGGATCAAAAACACTCCAGTCATCTTTTAGGGATTCAAATATATAAGACACCCTACTTTCTGTTTCTTTTAATACGATGACTTATTTTGAAATCTTACTCTTGTTAGCTGGAGACGATTTTATACAACTAATTGAAGACTCTTTCATTCTGGAGAGGTTAGATTCAGCCTTCATTAACCTCATCATTGCTAGAGCTGAAGAAAATCGTTGAATAAAATCGTCCGTTGATTAAAATGAAAAAAGAAGCCATAAATGTGATGGGGTACATAAAATCGTCTGCTGATTAAAATAAAAAAAACATCGTAATGAACAGGTATAATTATTGGACCACCAGGCTTTGCTAACTTATGGTAATAAAGAATAAATCTGGGAGCAAGATTCTTTTATCTTTGTACAACATCGAAATTTGAGACCGTTCTGGACAACACAACACGGATCATACTATAACCTTCACGACCTGGTAACATTAGGCTGGGAACTTACGGATACATTATCAATATATTTCAAGGTTAGCTTATATATAACGGTGTATTGTCTTCTTCATTATTTTATTTCTCGTATATGTATTGTATATAAGCTTTCACTTACTATCAGAATTGTGGTTAGTAGTCAAAGTAGATATGTCGCTGGCACATTTCTCTTGCCTAGGAAAGAAATAAATGGCAAAGGAATGATAGGCGTTAAAACTATGCATATTCGTTTTATATTTATCGCCGAAAATGTTTGTTGTTCGTGAAATGAGCTGGTGCTTGTATCTGACTGTGAAGTAAAAGCTCACACCAGGACATCTGCTTATCAAACGGGAAGCTCCTACAAGAACAGTGCTTAAATTTATGATCAGAATCGGTTTTTGTGATTTGAATCGACATTTAGCGAGCTGCAATACTAACCCTTTACTTGCCTGGGTTCATTCTTCGCCAGGCTTATACTGTCATAAATCAGTCAGAATGAAATTGTGTATCACCTGGAAAGCTTTTACAATGGTGAGAAAAATATGTAAATTATGCTATGCGTGTTTGTGTCGTGTGTATTACTAGTTTTACATACTGCTACTAGAAAAGGCAACACTACAGTGAACCTAGAGATACCACCACCGGCATCTAAATCTAGACATCTATGTACTGTACTGATGTTGTTGGCGTCATCTGGTTGTATTCTATAAGTGAAGTGCTTGATGTTTAGAAAAGGCCGTGAGATCGAGTCTGCGGCCAGGAATAGGGAAAGTTTTGGGGAGACAAAGCGAATGTAAACTAATGAGAGGGTGTCTGTTGCTTGGCCTGGGGGAGGAAGGGAAGTGGATGGGAGGTGATGCTGGGACACAGGCCATGCTTACCCACTCAGATTAATTCAATTATCAGGTAGACCTTCTGACAATCTTCCCCTAATCTGTATTGTTATTACTACCTAGGCTTCAGTCACCTTATAATCCAAACCAACTTCAAAAAAGGTGAGTCAGTCAATGTTCAGTAACTTCTCCTTAATGCCCTGTTGTGACCTCGTGTGGCAGTACTACCTATACAGATTAACAGGGCCAAATCCATAACTTTGGAACAGGGAGGGCGTGATGCCAAGTTTGAATTCATGCCGACTCATTCTCATATTCCCCAAAATATATTACGAAATCCCTGTTTTTATTGACATGCATCTATGAAACATGTAAGATATCTGTTGCATACATTTTGGCATTGGTATCATTGGTATATGGTTTTTCGTAAGTAATCATTGGTCTGCTGTAAGTAGGGGAGACGTAGGCCCCCCACGCCCCCGCCTAAATCTGTGCCTGAATTAATAAACTTTGTGGTGCTTAGGGATGCTGTGGTGAGTAGGGTTGCTGTGGTGGTGTGATGACCGCCGCAGTGGCTGGTACTCCGCCTTGCCCCTGCACCCATCTTGAGGCGTCCATGGGGTTGTTCTGCAGCGGGTCACTTCCATACTGCTGAGCTGCGTCGTTAGTGCTGACTGCAAAATTAGGAAGCACTGGTCAGCATACGACACTGGTTGAGTAGTCCCGTTATTGTATTTCGTTAGCTATACTTTAATAATACACTCCTTTTTAAACGCATATCTGAATCTGTCTTTCTGTGTAATGTTTGGAAGCACTGACCAGCATTAGAATTTAGTTGGGTGACCTTACTTCCACCATTATTTGCACTGTTTTAACGATCTTACTTCCATTATTAATTTACTGTAATAATGCAGTTTATATAAATGAATATCTGTGCATCTGTCTGTATTTCCATCTCTATCTCTATGTTTCTATGTATCAATATGTATTTCCATCTCTATCTCTGTCCTGTCTCTGTCTCTTACTTTGTGCGGAAGGGTTTGGGGCTGTACACACGAGGCTGCATATTGGATGAGAAGTGGTTGTACTGTGCGGTGTAGTTCGAGTTCTGGCTCAACCCTCCCCACTTCTGCCCAACCTGCCGTGGAGTCGGAGGTTAAGTGTCACAGGTAGAGAGCAATTTGTTTCTATGAATTCCTAAAGCTTTCTATACCCTTATCACTCTAACTTGGCCCAAAATTGCCATCTCTTCCTCCTCAACACTATAACAATAGATTAATATTCAATTAGGATGCTAGTAACGGGGGAGTGTTATGGAAAGGATATAGAGCCGTGGTATTGTCTTTTTCTGCCACTGAGGTATACGTGAAATAATATACAAAAGGACGAATAGCTGGGCCAAGTTAGAGTAAGAACGGTATAGTTACGTTTGTTCATCAGGTGCAGAGTCGTCTATTGAATCTTGTACTGAAACCAAATCATTGTTGTAAATCTTCTGTGTCAAAATCCCGGAAAGATCTTGACATGCCTTAAAAATCTTGCAGCTGGTTTTCTTCCTAATGTAAAATAATGATGTAATTTAGAGACAGTAAAAAAGCTTTGTGAAGGATCGGGTTTACTGCACCTGCCAATATAAATCACTCGACTCTGTCTCTTAACATAATCTTGCATTTTATTTATATCGTTTTAATATTGACACAGTTTGACATACAAGAGGAAACTTTGGTGCAATATCTAGAATAAACAGCAAAGGAAGAGGTGATAGGAAGCCTGCTGTGCCATTTAAAGTACAGTACGTCCTTCTTACTCACCTGCTGACTGCTGCCGTTGTCCTGCTTGCCGCCTCCTGCCTGCTGCAGCCCGGCCAGCTCCTCCCTCAGCGCTGCGACCGTCTGCTGACTCTCCGCCTCGCGCTGCGCGTGCTCCCGATCCTTCTCCTGCTGTTGAGTCTGGAAGGATTTCGGATCAAGTAGTAGTTCTGTTGATCACCCCTACCCCTCTCCCTCAACAAAAAAAAAAAAAAAAAAAGGGAAAGGTCGATAGGTTCCTCAGAGACAGTAGTACGATGAATGGATGGTTCCCCGGAGAGGTGTATCCAAGGGGGCAGATGAGAGGGGAGATTGCAACGCCCTTAAGTCTGTAAATAATCACAGTACCACAAAGCGTTCTCAGAGTAAAATATGACCTGAATGAGAAATGAATTACCCTCTCGAGTTCTTAAGAAAATGAGTGTACAATAAAGAAAATAATAAAATAAACTCTTCAGTCGCCTACTTTACTTTCTGTCATAACAAATCACAACAAAATTTCCGCTGCCATACCTAACCATACTAAACGCCTCCCTAGCATGCCAGACCTTACTGAGAACCGTCCATACTGAATCATTTTGAGTTCCTACAATACGAGACCATATCACACTAAATCTTAATGAAGTCTTCCTTACACTATACCGAGTCACACTATCCTCCCATACCAGACCATACTAAAATCCTCTCTGCCATACTGCGTGCCGTCCATACTGAATCATACTGAGGTCCCTCCATACTTACCTGCCAGGAGGTGAAGTTGTCGTAGTTTCTCTTGAGTTCTGCGGAGAGTTGGTCGATTTTCTTGTTAAGGGCCTCGATCACCAGTTTGTTGCTTAGGTCCAGTTTCATTAGTTCCTCTACTTTCTCGTTCTGTGGAGGTTGCAGGGAAAGGACTAGTTAGGATGTGGATCTACTACCTGACCCTCTGTCTGTGCCTGGCTATATGTGTCTGCCTGCCTTCTTGTCATTTTTTCCTGTCTGTCTGTCTGTCTCTGTCTGTCTGTCTGTTTCTGTCTCTGTCTGTCTGTCTGTTTCTGTCTCTGTCTGTGTCTCTGTCTGTCTGTCTGTCTGTCTGTCTGTCTGCTGTCTGTCTCACTCTCTCTGTCTGTCTGTCTCTCTCTCACTTAGGTCCCATTTCATTCAGTGTAAAGGGACAACAATAATATACCTCTGCCATTGAGTTAAAAAAAAAAAAGCAACACTACAGCTAATATTCCAGTTATATATAGGAAACAACACAACCATTACAGAATATTACAAAGATTCGTCATAGCCTCTGACAGATAGGTGCAGATTTAATTACAGAGACACTTCACTGCTCTAAATTACAAGAGAGTGAGCAGTAACTTTTGAAACTCCCGCTCTGTGTTCTTCGTAATCCAAGACACTTTTCGGAACATTGCGTAAAAGCTTCATAAGTGTTCGGCTATAACGTGGATCGATAATAACTGCCCGCGACTGTACGTGAGGCAGGTAATACTAAAGCTAATTAACCTGTGTACCTACCTGAGGCGACCCCCTATTACGAGCGTCCTCCAGCTGCTTCTTGAGGTTGTTTATGGTGTCCAGCTGCTGCCTCTGTCAACACGGTAATTAATGGTTCACTTCAGGTTAATTCGGTAACAGCTAATCTAAAATGCTGTTCATGTTCTAGGGGACGATTTGGAATTAGCACAAAACTACACTCTGCCTCATGGAATAGAAAGGTCATTATCTAAGTTTAATATATATTTTTGATAATTATTCAGCAGCCTATCAAGAACCTGCTGATTGTACCTAGAAATCATCGTCATTATTTATTACTTGTTTATTATTATTATTATTATTATTATTATTTTGTCTCTAAGATTCATGATGATGATGATGATGATGGTGATGATGATGATGAAAACGCTAATGAAAATGATGGGGATGATTTTTTCCCTCTCTGTCCGTGATGATGATGATAATGATGGCAAAAAAGATGACAATGGTGGAGATAATTTTTTTCCTCTCTTCCCGCCCCTGTGACTCACCTGTACGGATAGAGATGCCTGCTCCGCGTCACTGAACTTCTTGTTGAGGTGCTCCAACTGCGTCTCCAAGGCCTTGATGGTCTGTCTGCTGGCTGCCTCTCTCTTCTGCAGCGCCACCATCGTCCCGCCTCGCTCGTACTGACGAAGGAGACGCAGAAGGGTTTAAAAAGGAGTCTTCGCCAATTTCTGCTATAAACAACCCTCAATAGTAGTGAATTATTACTAGGAATTATATTTTTCTGTTGCATTATATCTACGTATTATATTTTTGATGATAATGATGATGATGATGAATTCTCTACTGATATGCAAAAGCTGTTCTCCACTTTCGTTTTGGTAAAAGTTCTTTCTCGTGATTCCCTCACCAACCTGTGTCAGCGGTACCTTCTGCTGCATCTCCTCCAGTTGCTGCTTCAGCCTGTCCACCTCGGCCCTCAGTGTGGATATAGTCTGCTGGCTGGCTCGCTCCTGCTGCTCCTTCTCCCTCTCCTTCTGTTCCTTCTCCTTCTCCTTCTGCTGCAGCTGATCCTAACAGTGCCATGGATAGGTCAATCATAGAGGCGTATTCTTGTGCGATTTTGAGGTTCACAAGCACATTTCCTCTAACCTAACAAAAACCCTTGACCAGACACAGCTTAGTTGATGGTCAGGTGTAGTAAAACTGAATGGTCGATTTGCCAAGTAACCAAAGGAGCTCATTCCTAGCAATCATTTTTTACTAGCACCTCTTTCTCACTAGCTCATTTCTTTTTTATGACACGGTAATATTTTCGTGACTTTTATTTATATGGCCAGATGAAAATGAAATATAGAGGGCGTTAAGATGTGATGAGACATGTAAATAATCAGTGAAGAGAGGCGTGTCTTTATAATCTATAACTATTAGTATGAAAAACTCAACATAATCAGCACTGCGAGTCAGCCAACCACCCTCCTTTGCTGAGCCTACCTCCATTATTGATATCCATCAGTAAGAAAATCGGCATGAAGAGCAGTAGAGTAACTACACCAATTTCCTCTTGTTTTCTCAGCCTACTTTTCCTTATCCCTGTCCATTAATAAGATAAGGATAGCAAAAGAAAATCAGCACTGCATGTTCAGCTAGCCAACTTTATTTGCTGAGTACCTTCATTTTCCAAGTCTATTATCAAAAAAAAGAAACTCAGCATCAGGAAATCAGCAGTGTAAGTTCTAAAGCAGCCCACTACATCGTTCATTGCTGACTCTACCTGATACCAAGCCACGCTGTCCTGACTCTCCTTCAGCCTACGATTCAGGTGCTCCACGTCCTCACTCAGCACGGCTATTGTGTTCCTGTGACGGTCATCGTTCTCGGTCAGTTCCTCGATCTTGCTCTGCTGCTGCTTCTGTTAGTTTGGGAAGGAGCAATTTCTTTTATTTAGATTTTTTTTTTTTGAGTTGGAGCAACGTTTATTAGATTTTATTATATTGTTACCATCATTTTTTCAGTTACTCTTTATATGGTTTGGGTGGAGCAATTTTCATATTTGGATTTGAATTTAAATAGCCCCAGCACTAAGGAGCGATGTTGAAGGCCAAGCAGGAATGGGCAAAGTATATATAAAAGAAAAAACGGAATATATTTCAGTCATTCTACATTTTTTGAAGTGGGAATTTGTTTTGTAGTCCACCGGTATCCATCTATCTATCTATCTATCTGTCTGTCTTTATCTACATGTCTATCTATCTACAAAATATTGGTTCTGGTGCAGACACTAGGGCATACATTTTTAAACCTTAGTCTATTGTATTGCCTGCCCAGTAAAAGTATTTTCTGTTTCCTATTATACATCGAGTTTTCATGTTCTGTTTCCAGTTATCCATCAAATTCTCTGTTTTCCTGCTTTTCCTAATACGACCAGATCTTTTACTTTAAGCATTTCTTTATCTACGCTGAAGGACTACTGACGTGGTAGGTGAGGGTGGTATGGTCCTTCTCGCTCAGGGTCCTGGTTAACTCCTGGATCTTGGCGTTGAGGGAGGCGATGGTCAGCTGGTTGTCTATGTCTTTCTCCATCAGCGTCTGGATTCGAGCCTCCTGGTCCTGCGTGGTTGAATGAGTTTGTTTACATATATCCCTGTAGTCTTTCCATCTTAACTTGGCGAAGATTTTTAAAGTTTCGAAGCATATTTCACATAGCTACTGAACGAGACAAGACCACAGTTTAGATCCCATAGCACTTCTTCGTGACGACCAACATGTTCTAGTGTCAGTCTCTTGCTACAGCCCAATATTCAGGATGGACAGTTGGCAATTTTACGCCTAGCTAAACTGAACACAGTATAGTTTCAATTTCCTGATACAGTTGAGCATTTATTTATTTTTTTTAGGTCAAGTTGAAGTGAACAGGGTATAGCTTATAATGTAAAAATCCTCACCTTGTCACTACTGGCCTTCTCCTCCGCCTCTCTCAGCCTGTCGGTCAGTGTGGTGATGGTGATCTTGTTGGAATCCTCTTCCGCCTTCATATCAGCGATCTTTTGTTCAAGCTTCTCCTGTGGAAAAAAATGTACATGTTAACTCATCATCATTATCAGTCGTCATCGTCACTGTCATCATCCATCATCATCATCATCAATCATCATCCATCATCATTATCATCCAGACCTTTCCCACCTAAGGATGGTGTGAGGTAGGTATGAAGTATGAACCAAAATTAAATGTTCCTTTTATAACCTCACCTGAGAGGCGATGGCCCTCTGTCCCGTCTGGTTCAGCATGAAGGTCAAGTGATCCACCTCGTCCTTCAGCGCCGCCGCCTTAGCTGCCTCGGCCGCCGACGCTGTTGCAACCCTCAGTGCCTCCTGAAGGTTGCACAGGTGTTCAGTATACGTTATAAAGCCTTTGTAACTCACCTGAAATAGTACTTGCAAGGACGTTTTCAAAAGAGATGATTTTTCGAAAGTTTGGGGATACTTAGGTCCATTCCCTTACAATGGAAATTCACACTCCTCCTAATACACAGTTGTTGGTGTCGGTATATCCAAGAAACCTTATCACCAGATATATAAAGCTAAAATATAAAGCTAAACATACCCAGGTTTCTGGATAAGGGAAGCTAGATTAAGGTGCACACTGACCTGACTTTGGTTGAGCCTCTCTTCCTTTGCCTTCACCTCGATGCAGAGTCGCTCCACCTCCTTGGTCAGCGCGTCGATGCTCTGCTGATTCAGTTCCTCTCGCTCCACCAGTGTGTTGATGGTCTGCTTGGCCACGCGGTCCAGCTCCCGTAGCTCAGCCTCCCTTCGCAGCGCCTCGGCCTGTAACACAA
Source organism: Coenobita brevimanus (assembly GCF_032717465.1). Lineage (NCBI taxonomy): Eukaryota > Metazoa > Arthropoda > Malacostraca > Decapoda > Coenobitidae > Coenobita > Coenobita brevimanus. The sequence goes on along the minus strand of NC_137018.1, from coordinate 53,871,890 downwards.
TGCAAATGCTGTGCTGTGAGTCGCCTTCTTGATGTTTTGGGTTTAATTATTTATGGTTTTAGATGAACAAGAGAAAAGAAAAACATGGAACAGTAAGTACTTTTGTCTTCCTCCATAGAGACACTGGCCCCTGTCCTATTTCTTTTTTTTTTTTGAATACAAGAGTGTACCAGTATTCTCAGCCTTTCATGTACACAGCTGGTCAGCCATTAAACAGTCTCTCTGTCTGTATCAAACCAATGGGTCTTCGAGTTTTGCTTTGAATAATTTAATATTTTTGAGAGGAGTAAGGTTTGCAAATTTCAAGGCTTTAGCTATAAATGAATAAACCGAGGATTTAAAAAAAAGAATAAATATAAGACAACAAAAAATACGACTCACGAGGCTGTTCTTATACTCCTCATGCTGCTCCGTGAGGGCCTGTATCTGCTGCTGCACCTCTGCTGTCTCGGTGAGGGTTTTCTGCTGCTGCTCCACGTGTAGTCGCAGCTCGCTCACTTCCTCCTCCACTCGGCTCTGTCACACGCAGTCAAAATTATCTTCACCGTAACTCAGAGTGTTTTGATCTAATCTAACAAGGCTTCTCATTCTCTTTCAACTCATTCCATGGCCAAGTGTAGTCAGACTGGAAGCTCTTGTTTGACTAATAAGCCTAAAAAACTTAGTTAAGGCTTATCACATTTCAAACAACCACGTCTTAGTATACTTCTTGTTAGACTGACTTAGTTCCGACAGTTTAGAACAAATTGACTGGTTAAATACACCAGCATAGAAACAAGATAGGTTCAGTGAGAATCTCTTAATTCTAGTTAAGTGCAATGCAAATTATTAATTCGGATGGCATCTGATTAACAGTTTGATATTCTGGCAAGACTGTTACCTGCTGTACTGGCACATTCGCACCTTTGAAATTAGAAGAATTGTTTGACTAGGTGTGAAGTATGTTGAAGCTGAACATATTCTTGGTGTTGATAATAGTGCCACTTGTTATAAAAAAACCACCCGTCCCGACACACAGGGTAAATTTTGGTGCGACAGGGGTTTAGAGAATAACTGAGTCTCTAACCTTCTCGTGCTCCAGGTGACTCAAGTGGTCCTTCAGCTTGGTTATCTCCTCGTTCTTGAATTCCAGCTCGTCCTCCTGCTGGGCCTGGGAGGAAATAATACAGAAATGCATTGCCTACGGGCTTTAAATCGAGTTCGCGATAATTAGACTTTGTTTTTAGATGATAGTATAGATTGTAGACGTATTTTATAGGGAAATTGAGATCTTGAGAGTATTATTTTAGATGTAACTATATTTTAGATTTTGAGATAAGGTGATTTTTCTTGCTGTTTTTCTTATTTTAGGTTGAGTTTGAGATTACAGTTTTTTTTTAATAGTATGAATTTAAGTTATTTATAGATTTCTTTTAGTTTTATATGGAATGTGAGATTTATTTATGTGTCTATTTATTTTCTTCGATGGTGATGTGAGTGAGAGATGTGTTAGTCTGTCTCTTACCCTAATGTCTGCCAGATCCTCCACCTGGTGTTTAAGGCTCTTGCCCCGGCTTGACCTTAGACTCCACGTCCGCGGTCGTCGAGGGTCATGGGAGCGAGACTGTAAAAGAATGGTACTTGATGTTAATTCCTTTGGCTACCCTGACATCTTGTTTTTGTCTTCCCATCGCTGCCTTCAAACAATTTTATTCAGTTTAGCAATAAATGGCAAGATCTTTCCTAAAATGAGTCAGATAATTTGTGTATTTGTATAGTATGTATATTTGTATTTATTTGGCTGTTTACTGTACTGTTATCAGCAACCAGGCTCGTATCGTGCTGACCCTGCGCTCTACGGAGTGCTGAGGAGGTGTGTCTGATGCTGAGAGTGAGGGATCCGAGGCCCGCACCTCCTTCAGCGACTGCGCCAGCGTGGAGGAGGCCAGGGACACGGGTTCAGCATCAGGTAGGTCCGCAGACACGTGTGCGCTGACTGGCCGATGCTGCTGCCTGCCCCTCCGCTGACTTGCTCGCTGCTGACTCCCCCTCTGCAGGCTGCCTCGCTGCTGACTCTGAGTATGAAGTCCTTGTTATAATGGGCGGGATTTTGGATTGTATAGGAGAGTAACACCGTTTCCTTAGCGATTTATCATGCGTATTACATCTTAAAATACACAACTTTGGTTCATGAAAGTTCCCTAATAAAAAAACCTGACTGAAGATAAAAATGTAAGATACAGGTACTGTGCATGTAATCTTACACGTAACTTGGGTAAAAAAAAACCTTCTTCTATATTTTCTATCTTTCACTTAAACACACGTGAGCCTAAAGTATGTTAAAGTTTGCTATTTTCTCATTTATCTTAACACATACAAACTTTTATTTTTTATCGTGTACATGATTTTTTTTTTATAATCCGTTCTTAGATTTCTTTTGTTATCTTTTCTTATATATAATTTTTTGCTTTAACCTCAAACACATTTTCTAAAGCCTAACGTGTGTATAGGACTGGGTATTTATTTATTTATTTATTTATTTATTTATTTATTACTTTTAAACACGAATTTTAGACACATCTTAGGTTCAGTAATATCGCCAAATACGTCACCTGGGTCACCGTGATGGACTCTGGGCCTGACGACGCTGCTGGTGACTCTGGCCTCTGTCTGGTGATGTCCCGGGATTGCCTCTGTCGACTGTCTCTCGTACTACGTCGGGCTGAGGGGCCGCCAAACTAAAAATAATAATAATAATAATAATAACAATAATAATAATAAAGTGATGTAATCTGAATGTACTGTAACAAACACATTTTACCCTCTTCGTTGTGTAGCAGTCATATCCATTTTATTCCCTTCAAAGTACAAGCGCCGAGACACGGTTACCCAAATTCGGTACATTTAAGGGTAGATGACCAACTTTCCTTCCTTAATGGCATTGTATTATCGAAAAGCCTCCGATCACCTCTTAGGGGATCGAACTTACGCAAGGCAGTCACTCAGTGGGGCGTCCTGGCCACTAGACCACCAGGCTCCTTTAGCATACCATTCTAAATATGCAAATAACGAAGGCCAAAATTCTCAGAAGTCTTTGATGAATTTTTGCCTTCGTAATATAATGTGATAATTGGGGGAATATTTGCTCCACATAAATTTCCACAACTAATCAGTCTTGAAATATTGTAACCATTAACCTCAAGCAGAAATGAACAGGGAAGGAAGCTATTCTTGACAGTGTAACAATAATTTAGTAGTTATATAAAATCAATCCATATGGCTGCTACTTTCACCATATATAAAAATTACTTATGTTTCTTGTCTCCGTGTGTTACAAGGGCATACAAAATTATCTAAGTATATAGTAACTCGGCAAAGACAAGGGAAGTAACTTAATGCAGGAGATTAGATGTTTGTGGAATTACGTGCTAAAGCAGATTAGATAGTCTCTGCAAAGCGTCTTCCTAAGTCACGTTTCCTGTACACCAGGGGGACAAAGTTCACGAAGTCTTTCATCTCATTTACTTCTCACCTTCCTCTTTTGGTTAATATTTCCAAGCTGAGAGAGTCTTGGTATGTTCCTCTACCCATAGATGATTTTTTTTGACATGATGAATGACGGTTTGGCTAACGGTTCCTTCATTTCCCATATATAATCTGCGTGTGTGTTGAATGAAGGCTTGGCATTTTTTTTGTTTTGTTCATCTCGTAAATCTGCAATAGTGCTGTGTGGTTTGAATTATTCTGCCAATTACAAAGAAGCAAATACCAACTTACACTGCTAGAATAGTCTGACAGTAGCTACAAGTATGAAACTGAAATCGAAGCACTTGTGGATGAGTATGGTTCGTAGGAGGACTGTTGGGACTCAGGGAGCGGACTGTTGAGCCTATGCCCATGATCAGTCACATTAGAAAAGGGAACAATGCGTATGGTTTAATAGTTCACCACATTTTGACTGAATGCACAACATCTCTGTGATAAAACTCTCAGCTTACCATACTGCCTTTCTTCTTCTGGGCACCACCGTCTTTGAGGTACTGGTGGACCTCGTGGTTCTTGTACCGCTTGGCCACGTCCTTGGGCAAGCGTCCATTCTTGTCCTTGAGCTGCGTGTTGACTCTGGCCTCCTCTACCAACCACGCCACAGTGTCCAAGTCTCCGAAATAGGAGGCGAAGTGCAGGGGCGTCGCCTTACTCGTGTCCCTGCGACAGTGATGAACGAAAAGTAATCTTATTCTTTGTATGGTTTTATAGGTCTGTGTATGACGTTTGTGTGTATGATGATTAATATGCTGGGGTTTGTATGTTCAACTTGGGCCTTATTGAGGTCTATGGGACAGTATTTATAAAGGATCTTGGGTAAATTTTACGATGAAGAAGTCACGACATAATGTGCAATTGGCAACATACGAACCTGGATCAGCACCAGTGTGTAAACAGAAGTCTGGCATTTGGTACAGTTGACAGCCCTGACATAATCGCATGTTTGTTAGTGGCGCAGTCATGAAAGAATGAGGGTGTCAAATATATGCTGAACTGGCCAAGTAACTGTAATGCATAAACGTCAGAAATTGTAGCTGGACCTTTGCTTCACGCAGACACTGTCCCAAGTTCACGTGTGGCTAACTTAACAAATCTCGATAGCAGTGTGTTATCAGAAATCTCTCAAGCTTGGGCGTGCTTTTTGACCCTGTTATTCTCTCTAGTGTTCGTTAGTCGTATGGGTGAAGATTAAAGCTAAGGGAAGTTTGTGAATACGGTACCTTGCCTCCATGTTGCAGCTGTACCGTTTGAGCACCTCCAGCACCCCTTTCTGTCCCTTTATCGCCGCCCTGTGCACCGGCCTTCGTCCTGAGCACCGTATTGAAGTAGAGTTAGGGAGTTAGGAGGATGAATGGGTACCTGCTTCAATAAGATGACCCCCCCCTCTTTCTTTCTTTCTCTCTCTCTCTCTTTCTCTCTCTCTCTCTCTCACACACACACACACACACACACACACACAAACACACTTTTATCTTTGTAACAGTAGTTTTGGAAATGTTAGGAGACTGCTTCTTATCAGGCCTTTTTTGTTTTTAGGACTAGAATACTTTGGCAATGTTCAGAGATCTTTGCTTCTTAACTGAACATTTTTTTCCTCCCTTTTTTCTCAGACTAAAGTGATGTAAGTAATGGCACTTTAAGGCCCACTTAATGGAGGGAACACGAGGAAAAAGTTGTTGAAAGTGACCGATAAGAGATAAGGAGCCTCGCACAAGCTGGATCACGGCAGTTCGAGGTCACTGAAGACTCCCAGATCATTATTATTTACTAAATATTTTCGTTATTTTAAACCTTCATAGTGTCTTCGCCACGGAGATATTACGGACCGTCATACACGTCAACCAAGAAGAATTTCAGTTGCCTAAGACCAGAAGAACGTGTAGCAAGGCAAGTAAAAAGAGTGTGATTGGTATGATGAAGGACATCTATTGAAACCTAAAGAACATAGAGTAAAACATAGAATGGTTGGGATATGGAAGATTTTTGTTGTCCCCATGGTGAGGTGCAGGGAATTATAAAAAAGTCTGGGTCCCGAGTGGATGCCGCAGCTGCTCTACCTAGGGTGTACAGCGCAACACATGTAGGTTCCTCGTCAGCACCACCGTAAAAAAAGTTAGCCAAATACGCGAATGTGGTACAGGGGAGGATTTTCATTGCTTAAAACCTCGATAACAAGGAGTAAGACCAAGAAATGCATGCAGGTGGGGTGACACTGGACTGACCTCTTGCATCAAATGCCTCCGGGTTGGCTCTGGCCTCCATCAGCTCCTCCACCACCCCCACATGGCCTCCCTCGGCAGCCAGGTGCAGCGGCGTCCCTCCTGTAGTAACATCATCACGAGAGTCATCACCACACTCATCACAGTCATCGTCAAAATTATCATTACAGCAAAACAGTTATCATCATCAAGATCATCAGCAGAGCCAGACATCATCGCCACAGCCACAGTCTTCACCACTTTCACATATAGTTATCATTGAAATCATCACACCCAGTCATCACCACTTTCACAAAATACTTATCATCATCGAAATCATCACCATGGTCAGTCTTATCACCACAACCACTTTCATCACATCTTTCACAAGCACAATCAGGCCACTGTCACCACCAAACAAGCATCATCAACACAGACATCAACACCGCAAGCACCACCATCATCAGTCAGCACCACATCCCACAGTACTAGAGAACTTTAGAAAACATTAGAGGTGTTGAAGTGGCTGTACCTCCACAAACATCTGATTTGATGGGGTTTTCAGTCAATCAATCTCTCTATCAACCTACTATCTGTCTATCACATACTATCAGTCCACACAAATCACTGCCATTTATTTTGTTCCATACCGTGGGTTCCAAAAATGGCTTTATTGTACTTTTTTTGTAGCTCCGTTCACACATGACTCTCACATCTATTAACAGCATATAAAAAAGGCCATATATGGAAATCCTCAATTCTTTTATAGGTATGCTTTTCAAAACTGGGCTTATCTGAGAACAAGCCACATCACAATGAATTCCCGTTGGCGGAGATATGATAAGGGATTGGAAATGTATTTATGAAGGATCTAAGCTCATTTTTACGATAAGCATTTGGCTCCTCAGCAGAATTATGTCATGTATAACAGTGTAAAGTTTTAATATTTCTCCATTCCAGTAACTTTGATTTGAACTGCCAAGTGTTTAGCACGTTTTTGTATGGAGATAAAATTATAAACAGGAGATCCTATGTGTACTCAAGAATATTTATAAAGAGGGAACCAGAGCTACACACACACACACACACACACACACACACGCACTGACGCGGAGATATACACTCATCAGGGACAAGCGAGAGTTGATCCCGGATGTACTGCGTATAAAGTGACCCGGATTTTCGTCAGTTTATATTAACCTAACCCTGTTTCCTACATTCATTTGGGCGAGGGAATTAAAGAATGGGATTTTGGTTACCATGGAGACGTAATTCAAAAGAGGAGGGCTGCATAAAACACGATGAGCCTTGGTTATGGTTTACGAATGAGTATCCTAGGTTACTAGTCAAATCGATCCCTTCAGTCTGACTGTACTTGCCCATCGACTCAGTTGAAAGGGGTTACAACTTTCCCTCAACTCGGAAAACACATACACTCCTTACAGATGGTAATTTTTGCCTTTCTACAAATAATCTGTATGTACTAACTCTTCTAACATAGTGTTTTTCAGATATTCCTCTCACAGTATCTTCCTTTCTCAACTTTTCAGACCATATCTCTTTGTGACCCTCCATTACATCTCACCCCAAACTATCAGCATTATCCATTTCACAATTCTAACCTGTCCTAGAGTAAACTTTAGTATGTTTTTCCCAGTTTATTTTGATTTGAGTTTCTTCTCCAGCTTTAATAATAGTTTTTCTCAAGGACGTCTTATTTGTTATTTTATTTATAAAGGAGTTAATGAAGGATCTATTTAATTGTTCATATTCTTAAAGTGTCTCCCGATCTGAATGAAGTTGCCCTAAAATAGCAAACATTACGTTAAAGACACCCTCAGGGTTACATATTCAGGTTCCCCTCACCATTGTCCTCCTCCCTCCTGCTCCTGCGGTTGGGGTCTGCCTTCCTGTACAGCAGCAGCTTCACTACGTCCAGCTGTCCATCCGCCGCGGCGTACATGAGGGCAGTGCGCCCGTCCTCCACAGAGTCCGCATCCTCGCCCCTCTCCAGCGCGGCGTCCACTCCGCCTGTGTCTCCGGCGAGGGCACACTGGATCTGTAAGGCAATGTGGAGAAAGTTGGAGCAAAGGGACATTGAGGAAGTAAGATTAATGACACAGAAGACGTCAGAGTAAAGAGACTAGAGGAAGTCAATAAAGCAACAAAGAAGTCAGATTAAGAAGACAGAATAAGAGATTTAAAGTGACAAAGGGAAAGAGATCATAATTCGTTTTTTGCATCAGTAGGAAGTGAGAAGAAACACTATTAAAGTGACACAGAGGAAGACAGACATTTTGTTTTGGCATCTGGAAGCGACACAGAAGAAGTCAGACAAAAGTGACAAAGAAAGTCAGAATAAAGCAGCCACCTCCTCCCCTCTGCAGTGCCGTGTCCACTCCGTCTCTGTCTCCTTCGAGGATTCTCTGGATTTGTAAGGCAACATAGTGGAAATCATATACCCATTATCAGTTAACCTGTTCAGTCCCCTGATAGCTTTTTCTATCTTATTTTTGCTTGTATATACGATTTTCTTTTGAGAGACTTTTTGAGTAGGAGGGAGGGATTGGGTACAGCCTTCACTAACCTCTTCACTGCTAAGGGTCCATCTGGATTTGAGTTAAATCATCCACAGGTAGCAAAGAAAAATGAGAGAAGACACTAAATAACAGGATTCGACAGGTTAAATCCGTGGCCAATGAACAAGAAAGGTAAAAATACAACGAACGTGAATTATGTCACCTAACACTAATAGTTTACCCTGCATTAGTGTTTTTAGTTCTGAATGCTGTCAACAGAGGGTGTTTATTTGGCGAAAAAAGAAAAATCGCTTGAAACTGTCGTTCTTTGATGATACAGGCTTTCACACAATTGGTCTAGCAATTTTATTTCTGTCCCATCTAGACGGTCAGTGGAGAATGGATGAAGAAATGGAGTATAGATGTGATAAATCTAAGTACCATTCCTGCAGCTACTCCTGTGTTTATACTGCGTTTCGTCATGATGCATCGAATCACCACATCTGCTGAATGAGATCGTGTTGGCTGGTCTTACACACTATCGACACTCTTAACACTACTCCTCAAGCCACTCTGTCTTGTACCCTCTACCTTTAACCTTACTCTCTTGTACCTGCTGTTTCATCAGTGTTTATTATTATTATTATTATTATTATTATTATTAGGAACTGGGCAATGGGAAGTGCTTTGTGATACTTTCAAGCCTATGAAATGGCAGAATGCATAACCATGAAATCTGTAATTTGAAGAAAACTATGCGATGGTAGAGATTTAAGGTCACTCGTATTTAAAAGCTAGATCACGTCTTTATTTGGGCTTGTGTTCAGTTTGGGGCCATTCAGTCCTACCCCAGCTGGTTTAGTCTTATTCTCATCACCGACTGGCAGAATGTTGTAATTTTGTTAATGATACCTCTGTGCCCTCAAGATCCGGACTGAGATTTGTGGGGACCCTTAGGCGTAGCATCTTGTGGAGGCTCACTAAGAGTAATGTTGGTAAAGCACAGTAATATAGACACCCACCGCATTTTAAAACTATTCCTATCCTATACAGTACGTACAACAATGTCTATTTTTTTCTGTTTTAGGGGCATGAATTGTCTGAAATCAATATTGGCTCTGTCATGTTGGGGCCCAGCTATGCGGGGGGCCCAAATACAGTCCCAGTAGCCCCACTGTCCGTCCCTGGTGCCCCAGTATGTACTGTACAGTACGTGAGCGTTCATGGAATGCAGTAATGATTATGTTCTTAGGCTTAAGAACACACGAAACATTACTGTATCTTTATATGCTTGCAGGTTAAAGAACACTGAAGACATTCCTGTATATGTAAATGATCCTTGGTCAAAGAATACACTATATATTACTACAGTTTCATGTTTGTACGTAAAAAAAAAAAAAAAAAAAAAAAAAAAAAACTAACAATGTTCGTAGGTTGAGACTATACAAAACAATAATGGTTTTCAAATAAGTGTAACAAACTAATTTCATACTATAAATATCTGCATGGGGTACAAAACCTGCGAGCTGCATCATACGGTAATCATTTAGCATGTTGACGTATCAGCTCGTGGGAGGACAGGAAATGCCTTGTTTCACGTGTGTAATTAAAACCGATATTTAGATAAGAAAATACATTGACCGTGTGCATAAATAAGGTCATTTGCTTATTTTTCTCTTCCTGAATGGAGAGGATTTGAATGTAACAGGAACAAAATTCCATAGACTTGCATTACGTAGGGACAATAGAGTGTTGTAATAAACCATGTCACACAGCATGGATTGATGAAACAGTCAGCAAATTCAGAATGTACTCGTATCCTAGTATTTTGTCTTTTATCGTTGGGGAATACACTACGACGAAGTGGGTACTTTTGGGGGGATAATGAACGATTATCATGAGTGATATGGGAGAAGAAATCACAGTTATCAGAGCAATTAGCAATCACCGGAACTGCACAAGATTAGAGATTAGTGAAGAAGTGTAATTAAGAGGCATTTCATGATTAGTATGTCTCGTATGGATTAGCTAAATGTTAAGGTCGAGTGATTAGGGATTATAAACGAAGTATGTAAATGCTGCATTCAATATCTATCATGGTTCTCAGACTGATATGACATTGGTGTATCACAGAAATCGGTGTTGGATTCTGTTTCATTTCTGATATGCATAAATAATGTATCTTTCTCTATATCTACAGTATATGTGTATCTGTATCTATCAGTCTGTCTATCCATCTATCCATTTATTTATTTATTTATTCATTTATTACAATTTACATACTGTATGGCCTGTACTGTTCCATTGCTGATATGTAATTGGTAGTGAGTCTTTTTAATGGACTGACATTTGGTGTGCTACGGACAAAAACAATACGCCATACAAAACTAATGATATTCTCGAAGAGGTGGAGCAGAAAGCAAAATTGGTGGACATGAGCCCAGTGTGAATATTGGATTAAGTATATTAAACCTTGAAAATATATAAAGGTGGAACAGGTGAAGGCAATCGTATTATTATACATTTATGATGAAATTGTTCAAAATAGATCATGAGATATTACCAGGAGAACGTGCAAAACATAAAGAGTTCCAGAAACTAACTTTGACAATTTATTATGAAGAAAAACCATCTAAGTCTGTCAATGTACAGAGCAGTTTCGAAGACAAGGTGTAGAAGATAGTGCAAAGGTTTTAGAATATATCTCTAAATATGACACTGCGGTGATTCAACTCAGAAATATACCGAACCAAAATTCGAAGGAGAAATGTAATAGGAATGGTGAACAATTTCGCCAAAGTTACCTACTTTATTTCATATTGTCTTTGGAAGTTTTGATTTATTTTTTGGTTATGAATATGATACAACACATAAAGATGGATGTAAAAGAAACTCGCAAGTTATGTTCATTTTTGCTCAACCCGCTGAAGTAAAAAGAAAAAAAAAATAACTATGCCACTTGATACACACTATACTGTAGACAGTTTAAACCAGCTTTGGGACTTTCATCGCTAAGGTCAATATTCATTGCTTACATTTATGACGTTTCTCATAGCAAAGCTCTGTTCTCGGCTAAACTTAAGCAGGTAAAGTGATCTTCATCAATATTTAAATCATTCACTTCCCATTAAAGTTGTCTGGAAATCCCTAAAGGCACGATGTAACAGCCAAAGTGAATATGTATAGCCGTCTTATTTCCCTCTTAATACTGATTCCGTTGCAGCTTTGTGTTATAATATCTCACAGTACAATTTGCATTCATGTTCTGTAGAAACCTTGATGCCTAACATAGTATATGACTTGTTTGACAAGCTGTTTGCTAATAAAAATATTATGTTTAATGATTACTTAGTTTGAAATGTGGGCCTACTGCAGTGTGAAGTTGTAGTGATGAAAGTTTGACAGTCCATTTGGCAGTAAATGAATGCATTTTAATTACCACAGCCAAAGGGGTATATATATATATATCAGTCACTTAACAGTAACTTTAAAATAAAAAAGTTAATTCCTCCCCGCAGTGGAAAAAGTTATATTGTACGAGTACTTGATGTTTAGGAACAAATATTCACTACTTTTACTCTAATGATTTTTGGGAACAAATATTCACTACTTTTACTCTAAGTTACATGATTTTATCCAAGCCTGAATACTGAGAAATATATAGGTCTACATACTATACGCTTTTAATAACTGTTGCGTTTATTAACTGGTTTTCCCGCCAAAAGCGCGCTGATTGTCATCACTGTATTCTGTAGTTGGTAGTAAGGTCTGAAATTTTGTAGTTGGTAGTAAAGTCTGCCATTCTGTTCCCTTTTAAAATTTGTGCACATAAGGTAATAAAATTCATGGATTCACTCACCAATGGGGGTTGTTCGTCACTACTGGACATTTCGGTGATTTAGAGTTGTCCCTGACCACCAGAAGAGGGCTGCAAGAGTCAGCCCCCGAGAGTTGATGTTGATTAAGTAGTGTTGGCTTCCTGTTCTGCCTTTCACTGGTCCTCACTAACACAAGACACTTCACTTAACCCTTTCTTTGCCACACCAGTTAGCGCTTTACTGAACACTCCATTAACGATACAGCAAAAACCGAAATTAACAGCACGGCACAGCCCAGTATAGCGTCACCTTTAACTGGGAACAAGTGAGCTGTAGGCGGGTGTTGGCAGGCTCTCACAACAAGCAGCACTGATGCGGGTTATCAGCACGCCCGATACAAGCCAAGATAACGCCAATCGGATACACACTTGCCCGCCCTGTCACCAACTGCCCACAAACCCTAACGCAGTTTTTAAAGTTATAGTAGTTCTATAACAGCGTATAATACAAGCACGGTAGTTACGGCGTCTGTTTCACGGTACTCGTCGCAGTGCTCCTTCCGCCACGCTAACAGAACTACGTGTAGAAAGCGGACTTACGTTACGATAAAAAGATTAGATAACGCGGAAATGACGAATCTAACTTCGTAGACAGAATTCCTTATAGCGATTTACAAATATCTGGTCGTCTAGCGATAAGTCATTCTCATAGGCCTTTAGCGAGTCATCAATGCTATTTTTGAAGTTGATGGCAAGTTTATTAATCCATACTTTACAAATTGATTAAAAAACATTGGATTTAAAGAGACGCCAGCCCTTTCTTATCTTCTTATCTCGTTTACTATGTCACCATCCAGCACCGCCCAGAGATAACGCATTCCCACACACGATTGGCTGGTGAGTAAACGCGAGGATTTCAAAACTTGCTTAGACAGTATTACGCCCAAAGATTTCCTCCAGTCACGTTATCAGTTTCTTAAAGACGTGGATCCGGCTTCATGCTAATACCTTCACTATGATTACGTCTTTTTGTCATTCTTCTTCGACTTGAGGAGATCCCCAAGGCCGTGAAAGGGAAAATGAAGGCTGTATTTAACCCCTTCAGGTCGAAAAATCAATTTAAAACCAAAAATAGTAAAGAAACGGATAAGTGCAATAAATAAATAAATAAAACAAACAAAGAGAGATAAAATAAAGCGCAATTGAAAAGCAAAATTATGTCCTTGAGGTTGAGTAAAAGTGACATAACAAATTTGAACTAAAAATGCATTCATCTCAAAAAATCTCTATCCTTATGTGGAAAATAATATAGCTTAGAATTTCCTCTTAGTCACTTGACCTCAATATCCTGAATGATCATGATTATCAGTAAATACGAAGAACAGATATGAAGGGAATCCGGAGGTAAAAATGATATTCTTAATTTTTCCTGTATGATTATTGAACTATTATTACTCACTTCGTCTCTTAAATATAAACTAACCTTAATTATTATGATAAACTTAATTATGGATAAGTTTGAGTTAATTAGGAGCTAAACACGAAGAATCTGTCTCCCATATTTCTCATTCAAACATAATTAGTCATGGATTTTCGTGTCTGTCTCCTTAATGACCTTCTTTATCTCTAGTTATGGGAGATAATTTTGAAGCTAGTCTCTAAATTAGTCTTAACTCATTCTTTATCATTTATTCAGTTATCATCAAGGTCGTGGATATCCTTTAGTATCTAGATATATTAACTTTCTATGAGTGTATCAGTCGTTCAGTTAGAAATAAGAATGATAGTGAGTTGGAAGCATTATTATTATTATTATTATTATTATTATTATTTATCGTATCCTGTATCATTCATCCACGTGTCAAGGCCAAGGGTTACTCTTGCCACTTGATATCAACATTATCAGTAATCACGTGACTAGGAAGAGCAACAGGGCTGTGTGAAAATTAGAGCCTACTTACAGAGCTTGGTGAGTAATTTCTAGACCTACTTACAGAGCTTGGTGAGTAATTTCTAGACCTACTTACAGAGCTTGGTGAGTAATTTCTAGACCTACTTACTGAGTTTGGTGAGTAATTTCTAGGCCTACTTACAGAGCTTGGTGAGTAATTTCTAGGCCTACTTACTGAGCTTGGTAAGTAATTTCTAGAACTACTTACTGAGCTTGGTGAGTAATTTCTAGGCCTACTTACAGAGCATGGTGAGTAATTTCTAGGCCTACTTACTGAGTTCGGTGAGTCACGTGAGCCAGCAGCAGTTTCGCGATGCCTTATCTTGTGACTCATCGGATCTTACGACCAGATTCACAAACACTTACGATCGTTTCCCCGTCGTAACTGCGATTTTTCCCATGATGGACAAGGGAAGGTAAACAGAGAACTTTTCTTGTCTCTTGTTCATCCTATAGTAACAAATTTAGGGTAAAGGAGGGAAATTAGTAAAGCTCTATATATTTGCTTTAACATGAATAGCAAAAAAAGGTGACTGCAGAATTTTCCACATCTCTACATCTTCCTGCAAAAAGATAAAAAAGTTAAGGCAGGGAATTGATGGTAAATGTGAAGTCTGATCGAAAAGTAATCTACCTTTAGCTAGTGAAAAAAGAAAAAGAAAAAAAGGATTATTCGCTGAGTTCAAAGTTCAATTTCCTTCAAAGTATGCCCCTTAGGACTCACCACACCTAGCCCAGGTGTTCCTCCCTTGCTGTAAAAATTTTGTAAAGTCAGGTTTTGGGATCGATAACAAGGTATTTGTCGCACGTGTGTTTTCTCATTATTGTCCTCAAATTTCAAACCCTTCAGCGGGATCTTTAGTTTAGGGAATGGCCAAAAGTCGCAGGGAGCAATGTGAGGAGAGTGGGGAGCCTGCCGGACCTGTGTGACCCTGTATTTGGCCAAAGAAGCCTGGATGAAGTAGGATTAGTGGACAGGAGCATTGTCGTTGTGGAGCTGCCAATCCTCCGCCCCCCACAGCTCTCGTCTCTGGCGGATTTTTTGGCCAAACACAGGATCGCACAAGTCTGGCAGGCTGAATTCAACTCTTCAAAGAACTGCATTGTAATATTAAGTCTGTATAAGGTCTGCTGCATCTTCCCGAAGGAGCGATGGTCAGAATTAACCATGGTAACCTGGTCCGCACGAATAAAATAAATAGTAATGTACGTTCTTTGCATGTGGACTCCTTATTATTTTGAAGTTTCACCAGCTGTGTTGTTAGAAGTTGTGTTTCTAGAAGAGAATTTTATCTTTGTATTCTTTTTATTCCAAGGATATATACTGTTCGCAGGTCAAATATTTTCGAACGGGCTTAAATTCCAAACGCAATATACACATCAAGTTCCGTGATTGCATAATGAGCGTTAGGCAGCCATGGAGCACCCTATTACCATAAAATTTTGGTTACTTGACTGTCATCATAAGTAACATCAGAAAAAAAAATGGCCCTCCTGTAATGGGATTTATACACGGACACACACACACACACGCAAATCTCTCTCTCTCTCTCTCTCTCTCTCTCTCTCTCAGTACAGTGGTGATGCGTGTTATCAAAGCACTGATAAGAGAAGCTCATTACAACACCGCACCTGAGCAGTCCTGAGTAGTGACGCACCTACACTTCCTACCCACCATCCTCCGTCACCCCCATGTGTTCTACGTACCTAGTTCACGTGCAGAGGTGGTGGCTGAGTGGATACGGGTGTGGGCTGCTGGTTGGGTAGTCACGGGTTCGATTTTTGGCGGAACTGAATAATGTTGCCCTCTCATATTTTTTTTTACTTGCATATTCCTGTAAAAAAAATGCGCATTGGTAAGAAGAGAATCCTGTATGTTTGTTTATATAGTCAGTGTCGTCCATGTCCTCATTGCAAACTTCATTTACATAACCTGAATACTACGGAATGTGTGTGTGTGTGTGTGTGTGTGTGTGTGTGTGTGTGAGGGGGGGTAGTTTCGATGTAGGTACGAGGCCTACATGATATCACACTCAGATTTTAGATATCAGATCGTCTGTTGATTAGACCGGAATACTTGTCTGTTTGTCTGTCTGTCTGTCTCTGTCCAGTCTTCATGAGGTGGGAGTAACTTACATCGTCCCGTGAGAACCCTGTTATCTACCTACACTATCGCCACTCCTATCTTAAAGGATTCATCTTTTGTTGGCAAGAGTACTGATAGTCACTAGTGTGTGTGTGTGTGTGTGTGTTTTTTTTTTTAAGCAAGAGTACCAATAGTCCACTAGGTTGATAGTTCAGGTACTGGGGTGCTCGTGGGGAACCTCAACTTGAGATGGAAGAGGACAACGAGCGTAGACGTGAACGGCATCTTTATTATAAACGTTTCGACACTAAATATGTCATCATCAGTGATCTGAAACTGAAAAAAAGTCAGATCACTAAAGATCATTCGCAGTATTGTGTAAGTGAAAGAACACACAGACACACACGAGAGAGAGAGAGAGAGAGAGAGAGAGAGAGAGAGAGAGAGAGAGAGAGAGAGAGAGAGAGAGAGAGAGAGAGAGAGAGAGAGAGAGAGAGAGAGAGAGAGAGAGAGAGAGAGAGGTACTAAAACAGAGTTATGTAACGTGTCTGCAGTACCTCTATGTTACGTAACTCTGTTTTAGTACCCTTTCCCATCCCCCCTTTCTCTCTCTCTCTCTCTCTCTCTCTTTTAAAACGTGTGTCTGTTTGTGTTTTTTTTTCACTTTGTTATTGATGTTTAATGTTTTGACATATTTTTTCCCTTTTAAATCACTGATGATTACATTTTAAATGTCGAAACTTTTGTAATAAGATGCTGTTCAAGTCTACGCTCGTTGTCCTCTTCCTTCTCAGGCTGACGGTGTTGTTGGCAGACACACCGATAGTCCATATGATAGGAAGACATAAGTATATGGCTTCATGAGGATTTCAGAATTAAATCCATTGCGTACTGAAGTTGAGCTTAGTTCTAGACAAGTGACGTCATCGTGATTAGTAACCTTCATGTGTTAAGAACAAGTCTATCTGGCCTGCTGAGGTGGACAGGATGTTATTGACCAGAGTATCACAAGAGGCAGGAAGGTAAAGATGACAATTTTCCTCTATCTGTCTGTCTGTCTGTCTGTACCTACTGTATAGGCGGGTCTTAAATGTGTGTCTCTAAGGAACGTGTATGGAAGGTCGGTGGGACAGTGTGATGTACAGTATGCAAGATTCATCAGTGTATATGTACAGGTGGGTCTTGGGGTCTTGGAACTGTGTGTCGGTCAGTGGGATAGGCGTGGTGACGGGATGGTGAAAGTGCGTGATGCGTGTGGAATGACAGTTTGCATGGAAGGAATGAGTCTTTAAACAGCAGCTCAGGGACAGATGGTCGGAGGCGGCAGTGTGTAGAAGGGAGGATAAGACGGAGGGAAGGAAGAGGGAGAGAAGAGAGGGAAAGATGAAAAGAAGGGGGAAGAAAGGAAAGGATAAAGGAAGGTGAGGGACGGCGCAGGAAATGGAGAGAGAATGATGGTAAAGGAAAGAGGGGAGAAAGAAAAGAGGAAGAAAGGGAAGAATAAAGGGAGGTATAAAGTGAACGGAACAGAGACGAGGGAAGGTGACGAGAAGGGAAGAAAGCCAGACGAGAAAGAGAAGAGGGGAGATGGGGAGAGAGAGGGAAGGAAAGGAACCAGATGGGCAGTCCAAGCGTCGGAAATGAAGCCATCAGTGTTTTTACAGCCGCTCTGGTATCATTTGCAGCTGCTGTGTCACGGGCCCTGCTGAGTCTTGCCTCTTCATTACGTCTATCTGTAGCCTATTCTTCCTACTACCTGCCTTGTTAAGCTTAGTAGAACCAGACGATTTTACTCAGCTGGGTAGAGTCGCAGTCCTCTTGTCGTGGGGAAACAAATGAAGGTTATATCAAAAGCAGAGGTTCAAAACCGTGTGGAAAAGACGACCTGGATGAAATTCAGCATCCTTGGGGAAATTTTATGTGGTGCAGCTGAGAACCAGATGATTTATATAAACAGCTGACGTGATGATGATGGTGATGGTGATGATGATGATGATGATGATGATGATGATGATGATGGTGATGATGATGATGGTGATGATGATGATGATGATATGGTGATGATACAGACAGGTATACAGCCATAAACCCGACACAGCTTCATCAAGGCAGCAATAACCAAACACACAATATCCAGGGGCTCTACATATCTTAATCAAGCTCCATTTCACATGCATCATCATCAACCTAGCTCACTTCCCACTATAATAAATGGAGTTGTGGGACCCAGAAACAAGAAAAAGTAAAAAAAAAAGAGTAGCAAAAATAAAATAATATCAGTAACAAAAATGACGCGCTAAAAGAAAACTACATAGACTCTGAAAAAAAATTATATAAATGAAAGTAGAAAAAAAAAAAATCGCCAGAGTTCCCAAGGTAAAATGGACCACACCTCGGCTCACCTGGTAAATCAAAATAATCCTCGATAATGCCATATGGTAATTTACTAAAAAGATTGGGGGAAGCTTGAGCAAATATACACACGCCCCAGTCTGTGTGTGTGTGTGTGTGTGTGTGTGTGTGGCGAGCGATAGGTAGCCATTGTGTTTCTAGCCGTTCCTCCGACCACATCGCCGCCTCGCCTCTCGCGCGCTCCGCCACGTGCATCCTTACTTATCACGTGCATCCTACCTCAGCACGTATACATTATTATTTTCTTATCAAATGCATCCTCCATCAACAAGTACCCCCCCTTTTTTTTGTCATACCTATCCTTTCCTTTCCTTTTTTGCGTGAGTGTATGTCCGTGTGCATGCTACTCAACAACCCGTTCTTAAAGGCCCAGCAATCCTCGTACTTGCCACACACCTTCTCATATCACCACTTTGACTCTAATACCCACCGTCCATAGGGAATACATGCTTGGGCTGCCTCCTCATGGCTGGAATAGTGTAACGAGCGTTTATTTTATATGACGTGTCAGTGAGTCTTGTGAAAAATAAGTAATGTCTCTCTTATCGAAATTCAATTACCCAGTCTCTTCCCTACCCCAGGCTGGAATAGAACTCAGGTATTTTCAGACAGCAGATGGCTTCACTAACCACTCGACCTCCGCCTCCCATTGTACAGTTAAAAAAACAAGTATCTTCCAGTTCCCATGAAGATAATTTACAACTGGCGAAGGACAATGAAAATCCTATCTCTGTTAGTGGGTGTTTCAAATGGTTCTTTTTTTTATTTTTTTTCTGTGTATTCGTCAAACTTTGGGAGTATATTTGTCTCTCTGTGCCTCCTCCTTGTCTGTGCCTCTTCCCTTTCTGTGCCTTATCTCTCTCTGTGCCTCTTCCCTCTCTGTGCCTTTTCCCTCTCTGTGCCCCCTCCCTCTCTGTGCCCCCTCCCTCTCTGTGCCTCTTCCCTGTCTGTGCCTCCTCCCTCTCTGTGCCTTCTCCCTCTCTGTGCCTCCTCCCTCTCTCTTTTTTACTCGTCCTTCCTTGTATTATTGAGGATTCTGACAATTGATAAGAAATACACACCATCGTCAGGAGCTATACACATCGAAACAAACAAATTACTTCCATCTTAAAGGAGTGACATTGTTTCTGTCTTAAGGAAACAACAGAACAACACTGCAAGAAAGAAAAACGTGCAATTACAATGCGTATACGCGTTGCAGTACCGGGGCCTTCCTAAAAACCCTCGTTAATCCTGTGTTAAATCTGAGCTAAATCCATGCCACGTTTAACTTACGTGCGAGGACGAGTTTCTAGAGTCCACCCGTGCTATCTCCAGACGATTTGAATCAGCTTAGAAGAGAAGCCCCAGAGAGGGAGGATTACCTGTGTCTAACCCCTCTAATCTCCCCTAAGCTGAATGAAATCGTCTTTAATAGCAAGAGTATAAGCTAAGTTTTTTTTGGCTAAAGGGATCAAGAAAAACCACTAATTTGAAGTTTTAATGAAGCCTTTAGCCCTTCATATGTAGAAAATCTCTCCAAAGCGGAATATAATCGTCTGGAAGTAGGAAAAATAAACAGAATAAAAGGGTTCAGATACAGAATGAAGGATAATGCGTATCACATCCTCAGTCTGAAAAGGTTTAAACTCTCCACGACAATCACACACACACACACACACACAGTAAGCTCAACAATGGCCAAGCAATTATTCTGAATGCCAGTTAAAGTAATTGCCTGGGCAGTTTGAATTAGGGGGATTGAATTTGCCATCGGGTGAAGAAATGATTTTGAGAGTCTAAAAGGGAACCACCCGATGCGAAAGACTGTACTGATGAAAAATTATTAATCGAAGGTTATTATTTCTCGGTACAGGGAAAGGTTCAGATTAAAAACAAAACAAAACTTAGCTGCAGATGGTCCAAGTCGGGCATAAATTGTTCTACCTTTACAGAGAACACAATATCAGCATGGGGTACAATTTCTTCATTTCTCATCTAAATTTTCGAACTCTTTAGATGTTCCTCTGTGTTTCCTGGTGTGAGAATTTAATACATTTCGGTAACTGAATATATTGCCGGTAAAATATCTGACCAGACTGTAAAGCGAGAAAAGATACTAAGCATTTACTATCATGTCTTTAAAAAAAATTCTAGATGGTCCTATATATTTCCCAGTGTGACAGCCAAATATAAGTGACTGAATTTTTGGCCAGTAGTGGAGACAACAGGCTTTTCAAGACAATGTTAATCAGTCAGTGTAACTTTTTAGGCTATTGTATATTACTCCTTTCTTGCTCTAATCTGATTTCTCCAACTCGTTTATTTTGTTTTCCTCTGTAGTTGCTATTAGGTCAATTTTTCCATCTACTAGTTTAAATGTTCCTGTTTATTTTCTACTTGCCTGTCTTTCTTAACTCGTATTTTGAGATGTTTGATTATATTTATTACTAATTTTGCTTCTGCACTCCTACTTATTGATTTCTGTAATTTTTAAAAGCTTATATATTTAGATGTTCCTATTCATTTTGCTTGTGTGATCTGTGTTTTAGATTATTGTGGTCTAAAAATAGCGTATGTTTTCTACTGTGCTGGGCCAGAGTCGAGGCGGTAATCACTCTAATGCTGGTGATCTGCTTCTGTGATGCCACCCCATTGCAGTCACACCTTTGAGCTCTCTATCTCTGTTGTCTTTGTACTGTGTCTGCCTGTTTGTCTCTGTGTCTGTCTACTCTCTGTCTGTCTCTGTGTCTGTCTGTCTGTCTGTGTCCGTCCGTCTGTCCCCCCCCCTCCTCTCTCTATGACTCCGGCAGGGGAACATTAAAAACAATATATTTTTCTCTCTCCCAATTAGCCCTTTGAAGGATTATTGCTTATTAGAAGGTATGGCAGCCCGACACGTTCACCTCTGACATGTGACTAAGAAATTACAGTGATTCGCAGTTTAATTATAATGGGGACAAATCGGGTCCTAAAGGTGCAAGGTAGCGAATTTGTTTTGACTGAGGGACAGGGTGGGATGTGGGCGTAGGTGTGGGTGTGGTGGACAGGTGTGGGTGTGGGTGGGGATAATTTTGGGTACGGGTGAATGTGGGGACAGTTGTGAGTGTGGGTAGTTGTGGGTGCTGATGTGGGTGGGGACAGTTGCGGGTATGGGTGTGGGTGGGGGTGGTGGACTTGGATGGGATGGCCATGGATGTGAGTGTGGGTGTGGGTGGAGGACAGTTGTGGGTGCGGGAATGGGTATGGTGGAATATGATATGCATTTATGTAGGTGATGAGTGCATGTGCTTAGGAGAAACCAGATATTCTTGGGATACCCAGGTGTATTTTGAATGACAGGTGTAGTTATAGAGGACAGGGGTAGTTAGGACAGGTGTAGTTAGAAAGGACAGGTGTACTTAAGAAGGACAAGTACTGAGATGATGGAAAAAAAGTACCTAAAGGGAAAGTGTGGGCCTAGTTTTCCTCCCTTCATAGTGAATGTTTATGTTAATCAGGAATGAAGCGGCGAGTGATTGCAAAAACTGCTTCAAGGAAAGGGAGGGAAAGGTAATGAGGTGGAGAGGATTACAGGATCCGGACGAGTATGGATTAGAGTGGAAAAAGAGTTACTAAAGGTGCCTCTAATGCTTCCCCTTTCATTACTAAGAGGAGCGGTCGTGGTGGTAAGTGAATACAAGGCAGTGAGTATTAAGCGGTGTACTAAGACCCCCTTGTCCTTGTCCCTGTTCTTGGTATGGTTGATTTATGCTCTAATCTGTGTACAGGAAGGACAGGAGCAGAGATAATGGTGATGGTGATAACTGATGACGCTGATGGTGGTGATGATGATGGTGGTAATGATGATGATGATTTATTACTATATACTACTACTACTGCTACTACTACTACTATTAATGATTACTTGAAAATTATATTCCTTCGTTGTTTTGTGGTTTTCTATTAACTTTGGTCGAAGAATGTATGATGCAGTTTTTGTGTCCTGCACTTTGCTCCTGTAAGATCAAGACGTTGTACCTAGTTTTGAGGATTTTCTTAGAGGGAGTAGAGCTTGGGGACCCGATACCTTCTTAGATGCCAACCAGTAGTCCTTACGTGGGATCTAAACCTTCACCCCTGGGATGATGATGCCGCTGTTTGCTTTTGAAATATGCCGTGTAGTTGTTGTGGCCTTAGGTGGACTGCAGGCTGAAGATTCTCCTTTTCCGCCGTCCACCATCTTCCTTTCGAGGGACAGGGAGGGAGATGAAGGACGTTTGTATAACCGGGTAGCTCCACCGCCCTGCTGTATCGGTGCCACTGCATGAAGACGTCCCTCTATAGAACCTAAATCTGCCTTGCACTATATTTATATGGTCAGTTCTGGAGCAGCTGTTCTCACCGTCTCTTTCGGTGCCATTGACCAGACAGCGTTTCAAGCCTGTGTCACAATTTTTTATGTAGGTGGAAGGGAATATTATATAAGAGAGAGCCCATGTGCCATTCGTGTCCCCGTAATTGCTATACACATGGCAGCAGATCATTACGGTGACAGAAAAAACCCCGACCACACAACAGGGTGGTACTGTCTAAGAAAATAATTACTAAACTAGAGGGGCACACAGTGGAGCGCATCTCTCCGACAAGGGCAACGCAATTTCCAAACCACTCTTCATAATGGGTTAAGTTTTCTCATCAATGATTAGGGTCTCGCAAAATGGGCTTTTCGAATCCAGATTCTCTAATACGATTCGGATCGGTCCCAAAAGTTAATCGATTGTTCCCTGGGACATGGGCTATCTACCCACGATATTGGGTCCAGATCTCTCTTTTAGTTTTTGAGTAATCCTGCTAACAGATAAACAAACTAACAAACAAACAAACAGGGGTGAAAACATACTCTCCTTGTCGTAGAGAATTAGAGTCGGCAGGTTGGTTTTACTCTTTCGATATTGGATCATCTTATTTCTATGACAGTTTATTGTTTCACGTACAAGCACAATATTTTTCCCGTTTCTTATTTTATGAGTGAGGGATGGCTGGGAGGAGAAAGAAGGGGAAACAGAGAAAGTGGTGGGAAGATAGACTGCAAGAGTAGTTGTACGAAAGGGAGGATGTATGTTGTGAGAGAGATTGTTACTTAATAGGGACAAAAATGCCTTGAGGTTATCAAAGGCCCTCAGAGGATGCGACACCTGGAAACTGATAGAAGAGAGGCAACCAGGGAGTTAAATGAAAGAGCAACGGTGCAGTATTATGTCAGAGGCGAAACGAATGTCCTAACCTGTCTTCCCATCCTAACCTTTTCTTCCCACCTAAGGATCCCTAAAATCGCTCAAATTTCACCTCTCTATCTTGTTCTTCGTCTTCCTCTTCCTCTCACTCCATCTCTGTACTATCCTGAACCACCATGCGTGAGGACCATCATTTCCTATTGCCGTCATTACTCTGCATTAACGGCGCACTATATCATGCTTTATTATGTGTACTAAGAGGTAACGGGGACGCTTGGTGCCATTAGCAGCTTGTTTGATGTATTAATTAATATTCCTGATCAGGCAATTGTGTGTCAGATGATTAAAGGCCAGAGGGACAACAGGGATTTATGGTCTGACCTCAGCACATCAGGCAGCTTTGTCTCAGTCAGCCAGTGCAGCAGTCACGGATTGGTCAGAAGGAAGCCTGGGAACAGTGACCTTGTATTTAGAATTATGCTTTTGAGCCACAGTGATATACTAAACACAAAGCTTGGGACTTATCAAAGTATACTGTATGTAAAAGTAAGTTTGGGAGCGTGTATTGTATTTAAAAGTAAGCTTGAAGGCCTTAATGCTATACTATACTGAACAGAAAGATCAAATTAAATCAACAATTCTCTGCCAGTTTCGCCGTGTGTGCTCAGAGGTCAATATGTTAAAGATTTATATAGTTAAGCCCTCATATATAACCTAATTCCCCATCCATTCATACGTCAAGGAATTATATGTGGGGGGTAAATAAACGTAAGCCCTCGTAACTAAACCCAAATTTCCTTTCATTAATATTGGTTGTGGGGACAGCGTTGACCCCCGTGGCAGCGTTGACTGATTCCGTGGCAGCGTTGACTAATTCCGTGGTGGTGCCGTGACAGGTAATCTCGCCTTTACTACCTTTATGCATCCCCGTCACCGATCATGTCGTTTATGGAGTACGATGATTTTTCAGGTGCTATCTCGGCCAGCCACTTCGTCAGCCAAATGGACCTACCTGGCCTGACCTGCGCTGACGTGAGCTGTACAGTCAACAAAACGAATATTACTGTATTTGTAGGGTCAAGGAAATATTGCTGCGACTGTACACTTAGCAACATATTATTCTGTCTAATGTACTCTCGATCAAATGAGTATCGCTTCTCTCGTACACTTTACACTCTGAACACAGGTAGAGGAACTTTGAAACACTTTTGTATATCCTGTTTCAAAGATCATACAGTACTTTTGTCACTCATCCATTTAAATCACTTTGACATCAGCCTGACTTCCTGATACCTCCCATTTACCTCACACACAGACACATGTGGGGAAAAGATCAGAGGCTGAAGTGTCAGAGACCGAGTGGGCGTGATAGTGTTTTAATTCCTTCAGCCAGGAAACGTCTTTTGGGTTTAGTCATCTTAGGACAGATTTTTCGAATTAAACAGGGTAGATTATAACCTTCATCAAAACGTTTACTATTTCTCCGTCCTAAGGTTAGTAAAAATGTCTGTAGGCAGAGAGAATTAAATAGAAAGGTACACCACCCAGGTGATGTAGTTAGTCATCGCTGTTGACAGAGAAGCTCATTAAGGCGGACAGGTAGTTTTCTGCTAATTCCACGGTAGCGGGAACGAAGGATAATCATATTCCTCGCATCATTATTTTTTACGAGTGATGACGGCATTAGCGAGACAATGGCGCATTAGTCCAGCCAGAGAGGATTAGTTCTAGTACAGGTGAAGGAGAAAAAGGTAGCAGTGTGTTGGCTGTCGGTGTGGCAAGGTGGTATGGGGCGTATATTTTCACCTGAAGAACCTGGGTCACTCTCACAACTTGAATACTACGTTGCGGTTATATGAAATTCAATGACCATTAGTTATGAGGTAGGCCTGAGTTTCCTTTGTAGCATCAGGGTACTCACACGTATGAAAGGATTATTAAATTTTTTCCCTTGGTGGCGCTTCGTGATTTAAAAGTCTCCAGGTACCTCTAGGGGATTGAACCTAGGCAAGACAGACACTCCGACTGGTGCATTCTAACCACTAAACCACCAGGCGTAAAAAAAAAAAAAAAAAAAAAATCCACGGCTGAAGACGGATGAGTCTGGACCCCCTACCTCTCTCCCCAGCAAGGTAACCGCGGCTGATCGGATGGACGCTGTACACAATAAGCAGAGATTGAGACGGATGAGGTGTGTGTGTGGTGTCTGGGGAAGGTCTACGAGGAAGACTATAAGGAAGACTGAGAGAGACTGTGGGGAAGACTCTGCAGGGAAGACTGCTGGGAAGACTCTTAAGCAAAGACTCTGTGGCAAAGACTCCGCTGGGAAGACTGTGGGGGATGGCACTGAGGTAACCGGTGCTGATCGGATGGCCGCTGTACACAATAAGCAGAGACTGAGACGGATAGGGTGTGTGTGGTGCAGGGGGGTAGAGCCTCTGTAATAACGCTAATGGCCTGACCTAATGGCACCCCTACAGAGCACCAGGCAGGACGTATTTACAAATGTTCTTTAAGCTGGACTCCTTCTATCCCATGACGTATTGTTGTAGTGTATGCCTGTTGCTATCGGATGAATGTATTAAGCTTTCGGGAGATATTACGGGGTGAATGAAAGCTATATCTAGCCTCTCCAGTCTGAAAAGTCCCTCCAAAGCTGAGAAAATTTGTCTGGGGATAAAATAAAGACGAATAATTCGTCAGTGATTCAAAAGTTTCAGATGCTTGATTAATCTGGAGGAAGGCAGACCGAGTGTCGTCCCTTCACGGCCAGACAGTCCATCCACCCTAGTCCAATTAGCAGATTAGATAATTACCAGGCATGACAGACAACCTCCCCTTGCAAAGTCTGCTCTGTATCTCTGCCGCTGTTATCTTGGTGGCTGGCTGGCTCTGTTTACCTTCGTGTGTACCTGCATGTCTAAATAATTACCTGAGTTGCAATCAGTCCCTACCTTGCTACCTGTGTATGCATGTGTGTTATCTGCTTTGTTGGTTTGTTCTATCATTTGTAAAGAATTTCATAATAATAATGATACATCTCAAACTCTTGCATTTCCTGCTTTCCTCAAATGATAGTGAGTGACGGGTGCCTGAGTTCATTGATTCTAAATATACTGAATATACAGTTCAAATAATGACCAACACACATTTAACCTTGTCTCTTGAGGACTGTAATTTTCGGATGAACCCAGTCAAAGGAATGTAGTGAATGGTATATATGATAAAACTAATTCAGACTTTTCAACACAATTCCACATCAATATTAAGGATGTCACTAAATATCAGTCATTTGTCCGAGGGTAAATGTAGTGCAGATACGGGCCACCACATCTCTTCTGATTATCACCAAGACTTTGCTGTACATTGAAACGAACCTATTTAGCAAACCCAAAAATATATTCACTAGCACCGATCATGTGGTATTTGAATTCATGGACTTACCAGAGAATGGGGTGACTGAATTAAGGTCTTGTGTTGACCTGACTTACGACTGTTTAATTCGAGTTGTGTCCCAGTGAGTTACGCCACAAAAAAGAAAATAAATAAATAGATAAATAAATAAATAACTGCCGGAGAGAATTTGTTTAAAAGTATGGGTGATGGTAGTGTTGAAGACGTCAAAGTAATTAAGTATGGTGTCTGTGTTGCCTAGGGTGGACACGCAACGCTGTCACACACGCACACTCTACAGTATTGAACCATGTTATAAGTTGACTATTTATTTATTTACTATTTATTTATTTTATAACCTTACAGCAAAATACAGAACAAAAAAATGCCCACAAACTGAGGCCTATGAAGCTGATTGATCCGTTCTCCAAATTTGCTGCAACATTTGCTTGGAGAAAAGATGTGATATTTTGGGTCACATGTCTTGCTTATAATGAAAATTGCTTGGATGGTCGAGGACAAAAGTTTGGTAAACATTTCACCTCTGCTACTTATCATTTCCCTCTACTGGCAAATATTCCAAGGCTGAGTGAGGCTTGATATGCTTCTCTCCTCACAGATGATGCTGTGATAACACGCGTCTGAGAGGAAAGTGGCAGACATCCTTGAATGCGAAGCAGACTAGTGGAATAATAAACAAACTTTGTACATAGATAGTTCTCTTTGATGCGATGCGTCTGGGAGGAAAGTGACAGACATGCCCTATGTGTGAAGTATGGACAGTGAAACAACAGACGCACTTTTGTCCCTCTTTGTAAGCATGCGTCAGGGCGGAAAGTGACGGACATGCCCTGAAGTGTGAAGTTTACAAGGTGGAATAGTATACGTGAACTTTTGCTCCTGGCTCTTCCGTATTGATCCCACACACTGACCCCATCTCACCTCAATGACTATACTTTGTCACCGTGGAGGGGAGGGGGAGCTGGGATGCGGGGAGTGGCGCCAGGAAGTAAAGATGGAAGGTGTTGAGGGGGACCTGTAACTGCCTTGCCTCCCTGACCACCTCCACTATGGCCTCTAGGAATAGATTCAGAGGCAGGGAGTCTCCAGAACCTGAGGAGGTAAGAGTCACATCTGTTTAGTCTGTTTTTATCTGCTTCCATCTGTTTACTGCTGTCTGTATGCTCCTGTTTTCTTCGTGTTCATTTATCTACTCCTGTTTTTGATAATGTGATAATAGTTAACTGTACCGGAGATTTACCATTAAAAACCAGCTGCGGCCTTATATAAATAGGACCCAAGACCAAAAGTCTCGGCATCTAAGCCTCATTACATTCAGGCTGGGATCCAATGTGGCTCAAATTTTCTATATAAGGCATACTTACATGTGTACATATCAGGATAAACACACACACACACACACACACACACACACACACACACACAGAGCACCGATCACATGTAGGAACTCAATTCAGATGTTTCCTGTGCATACTGTATGTTTGTGTATGCGATGTTTGCATGTTTATATCTGTAGGGTACTGTTTTGTTAGATGTGAACGTGATTACATGGGTCCATACAATCTATCTAGATGCTAATGGAAGAGGACAGGCGAGATGTATGATTATGATATAGCGTGCAGTCTGTGCCACCCACCTCGTCAGCTGAGGAAGATGGCAGGTCCCCCGTCCCCTTCTCATCCCACCCCCGTCCCCTTCTCACCCCACCCCCGTCCCACACAACACACCAAAGCCCCTCCACAACCTGACAACTAGGTCAGGTTACAATAGTTCTATATTAATGATTCTAACTAGCTTAATATCACGGTAGTTAACATCACCGAAAAACTCAAGAGGTGACTGTGAGCACTAACAAGCACTTATGAAGGTAGACGACAGATTACATATAAGCCAAAAAAATGTTAAAACTAGTATTTAAAGAGTTGCATTATACTTGTTCGCTTCGTTTAGTTCTGAAAGACTTTGTACAGTACATATTTGCATGGACACTGCATGTTTGTGAATGTAAGCCTTGTTCATCTAGCAGTGGGATTCCGTGATACATGATATTTTCTGGCAGCATCTCAAATAATCTCCAGCAGCATCTCAATCCAGTCCTTTAACACTGAGATAATTGTATAGCATTTTATCTCGTATCTTCTTAGGTCTACATGTCTGTTCTTTAGCCTCCACATCTCACCACATTTACTCACTTTGAATGCTGTTTCCTGACCGAGGCTCTTTTCGTTCAGGTGTGTGTTTCATAGGGATGGTGTTTGTTTAAATTACTTCTTCCTCTGGTATCACTTAATAATATTATCCTATCTATAGCGGCAGTTTGTTCCATTTTTGCACCTTGATGATTTGGTACTGCTTAACATCACAGTGGGGTTGTTGCAGTTATTGTTGTAGCCCCAAGTTCATCTGAAATGTGAACGGAGTGGACTGCAAACTAAAGTTGTCCTATTCCACCATCCTCCTTTTGGGGGGATAGGGAGTTGAGAGACGCGTATATGCAGTGAAGCCGTCCAATTACATTGTGGCTCTCCAGCATTCACAGTGCCGTGAATATTTTAAATGAGGGAACTGTACCCACGTATGGAAGATCTGTTTACTCTCACGATACAGCTTGAAAGGAGTCAAGTCGGGCCGAAACTGCTACATCTTTTAAATTTACAACTTATCCCTGTGTGGGTATTATTCTTTCACGTAATCTGGTTTTCTCTCGTCGGTAGGTGGAGGAACCAGAGCCCGAGGTAGAGATCCGCCTCACCACCACCAGCGTATTGGACAACGCCCACATCTCCTACGACTTCAGGAGCGGCCAGTACCAACGGTTCATCCCGGAAGACTACATGTTCCACCTCCTGACGCTGCCCTCCAGGATCATCCACAAGGAGGAGCTCGAGTTGCAGGCGTTACAGGAGGCCAAGAAAGAGGAAGAAGGTGCGTGTCGCTGATATTTATGGACATGAATTTCTTAAATGCCATAAATCATTAATTATGGTAATGAAACCATCATAAAGATCATGTACAGCATCATGCAGGGGATAAGTGACTGTTTTGAGACCACTCCAAACAAGATGCAGCAACAAACAGTAGATTGATAGATTAACAGATCATATTCGGACGAAATACTGAATAACTGATCATTTAGCTTTAATTTTCTTACGGTTTTATACCAGTTTCGAGACTGTAAGAGAACTGGTGATCACAGCTCTTAACATATTGTATTTCTTTTCATCCAAAGCTGCCAGCGAAGAACAAGGGCAGGAATCGGAGCAGGACAAGTTTTATCTCATGCACTTGGAGCTCCAGAAGAAGAATGAGGAGGAGGAGAAGAAGAAGGCGGAGCTGGAGCAGCAGCAGCAGCAACAACAGTTCGATGTTGCGCGGGACCTGGAGGAGCTGTACGGCAGCGTCATGTCCCCTGAGGAACTTGCAAAACTGGACTCGCAGCCAAATCCCTTCAACTTTAGCGAGAGAGTTTCACAGACACTCCGCGTTCCCAGGAAGGTAAAAGTTTCACATGACACTTCGCATTCACGGGAGGATAGACTTCAGGATTCGAGTTCAGACACTGCGTTCCCCAGAAGATACCGGGTTTTACAGACATTTTGCATTCTCAGGAAGGTTGGAATTTTGTGGACACAGTACATTCCTAAGAATGCAGTCACAGACACTGTTTACTTGCTATCTAGCATCTCTTTCTTACAAGTTACTATCAGCATAAAATTAAATATTCTCGTATGTCATTAACTCATTCAGCCTGGGATTATTGTTCAGGTTGAATAAAAAACACATGATGCAAGTTCATAAATATGCATCCGAGCCTCACTCCCACAGGACCTGTCGCTGCAGACGGACCAGCCTCCCAGCAACACATTCGGCGTCACGGTGGGCCTCCATGTGGTGCACGACGCCTATGAGAGAGATTATATGCTGGTGCTGGCCAAGGAGAGACAGAAGCAGCTGGAAAAACAGAAGGAAGAGGAAGAAAATGAGAGGAAGACAGGAGACAAGGTTTGCTTAATTTTTCGCTGTAAACATCACTGATAAACAGACATGTAGCACACCTGCAAATATAACGTGATTCACAAGTTGTTTTGAAAAAAAATTTACAAACGTGTAGTACGTCCTTAAATTAAAGGTTCAGGAATTACACAGGAAGTGAAAAATTGTCATTATGTTATGATATACAGCAAATGCCACATCGCAAACATCTCCTAAAGTACTGTTATTTTCACCATATTAATATTCTCTAGTTCACAAAACCGTGTTATATATGTAGCAAAGCAGACACGGAAAAAACGCCCCACACTACAGTATACATCTGTACATTACCGTCATAAACACAGCAAATTACAGAGCTGGGATAAGTATTAGCCAATCATTGTTTGCACAGGGGATCCGTCTTCTGTTGACTCATTAAGCACGTGTCTATTAACCACTCCAAATCATTTACCTCAATTACCTGTCAGAAATGTCGACCCACCTGCCAAGAAGTGAGATTATCAATATTCTGTATGTTAATGAGTCTTTTGAAGGGACCTCTAGAGCAAAAATTCAGTTAGAAGGCCACTTGCCGCAGCCACTGATTTACAGGAAATTGTTTTAACTGTTGTCACTATAGCCTGAAGCCAAGAAGGAAGCCACGCCCAAGTTCCAGAAAAGCGGGGGGAAGCCTGAGGTGAAGCCGCAGGTCAGTTGCAGTTATGTCGTGTAATGGAATCCGACTCAACCCACTACCGCAGAATGAACATCATTTTGTTTTTTTGTCATGTGTTGGTGAATTTTTATATTTTTGTACGTCTCGCTCGCCCGTACCTCCGGCGTCCGTGCAGTTCAGAACAAGATCTGAGGAATACGTTCTCTTGATGTTGGTGAACCGGAGGCGGACAAGCAAATGTTACCTGCTGACAGCCTAACCTCCCTCAGGGTCGGGATGGATAGCGTTCACTACAGTGCCAACCTCTTTGTGACGAGGACGACTGACTAGTGACCAGCAGCCGCTACTCCTATAAAGTCACAGGTGTTGTCTGTGTCATAGGGAACACCTATGGGACAGAACAAAATTGTCAAGCAAAATGGGATGAAAACATCTCATTCAGAATTGAATGATTTATATAATTTGGCATGTGCATATGGTTCGTATCCTTTTTTCCTGATGGATATCAGCATGTCAATGAATCTGGTACATTCAAGTGTTTATATATATATATATATATATATATATATATATATATATATATATATATATATATATATATATATGTATATATATATATATATATATATATATATATATATATATATATTATACAGCTGAATGAAGTCTTTCGTGATTGCATGTTGCACATTACCTACGTTTCTACTTGGTTTTCAATGTGGGATCATATATATATATATATATATATATATATATATATATATATATATATATATATATATATATTCTACTTGGTTTTCCAATGTGGGATCATATATATATATATATATATATATATATATATATATATATATATATATATATATATATATATATATATATATATATATATTCTACTTGGTTTTCAATGTGGGATCATATATATATATATATATATATATATATATATATATATATATATATATATATTCTACTTGGTTTTCAATGTGGGACCATATATATATATATATATATATATATATAATCAGACATTAGTCTTTCACTGAAAGGTTCAGGAATTCTTTTCAAATGGGTATATTGCAATGCTGCTATTTATAACGTAATCCAACACAATGATGCAGATGCTTACAGGTCAACATAAAGGTGTAGGCAACAGTAGGTCAACATGAAGGTGTTGGTGGTTGTAGGCAAAGGCTGAACCCCCGGATCCTGTGGTGGTGGTGCCAACAGTGCCAGTGGCGGGGGACCAGGGCAGTCTGGCCTCTCTCCTCCTCACCACCAGGATGCTCGAACGAACCGTCAACCAAAACAACTACGACGACGTCATTCAGGGTGCGTGTCCTACACTCCTTTGTACAAACACCAAAATTTTTCCTTCTGGTCATGGCTTTATGAGTTTTGTAGAGTTGGTACCACAACTGATACCACTACACTGCCTTCCTTCAGTCTGTCATGTAATTATAGTGACAAGCAGCAAAGTCAGAGTACTGCACATGTTACCAAAGAACTATATTTCTTCAGTTAGTCATGGTAGTATAGCGCGCAGCAATGAAGTACCATGTAATTATAGTGAGCAGCAATGAAATATGTAATTATAGTGAGAAGTAAAGTATTATGTAATTATAGTGAGAAGTAAAGTATTATGTAATTATAGTGAGAATTAGAGAAGTTTGAGTGCTCTTCATGACAGCATACCACCACCTCCCTTCAGACTACAAGTACTGGGAGGACACGAGCGACGACTTCCGGCCACTGGAGGGCTCGCTGCTGCCTCTCTGGAGGCTGTCAGCACCTCGGACCCGCGACCTACTTGTGGCGGACGTCTGCTGGAGCCCCGCGCACCCTGACCTCTTGGCTGCTGCCTACTCTCCAGGTACCTTGGTCAGGGTGTCAGGATGCAGTCTGTGGCCAACCCTGTGTTAAATCTTATGACTGCGTCTTTCATTAATCTGTTTCATTAATGACTGCTTCTTCCATTAATAACTTTCGCTAATGACTGCCTCTTTCATTAATGAATGCATTGTTGCATATTTCTGTTGCTGTGTTGGACAACCTTATGAATGATGGACAATGTGACATCTTAAATGCTGAGACTTGTCTTAAATCACAGTGGCCTGCTTCTTACATTGCGTTATTTAAGTATGACTTGGAAATAAAACAAAGATTAATCACCAAGGACGTTTAAATTAGTGATGGTCTTGTATTGTTACCATGGTTACGTATTGAGACTGAAGGGAGGGGACCAGTCAAAGGATCTGCAACTTACAATCTCTCCCCAAATGTTGCAGGCTCTGGTGGTAAGGTCCAAGTGACTGGTGGGCTCCTGTGTATATTCTCCCTCAAGAGCCCCAGCGTGCCTGAGCGCTGCCTTCCCACTCCGTGCGGACTCACTTCAGTCCAGTTCCATCCTACGGTATCAGTAACACGAACTTTGATATCACGAAGTCTTATCTCTGTGATGATGTATAATGACCTAGATATGATAAAAAGCGCTGTCAATTATATAGATTAGAGATAGATGCCTAATACTGTAAATTGTAAAAGCTGTAGGTGTCCTGAGTGTGTGGTGGTGGCGTGGTTCAGAGTGTGGTGTCGTGATGGTGTATAATGGTGTAAATGAAAGAGCTACCGATTGTATAAGTTAATCATAAATACTTAGTGTTTGCTGTGTGTGTGTTTTTCAGCTGGAGTGTGTTGTAGCAGAAGTCGCAGTGTGGTGTCATGATGGTGTATGATGCCCTAGATATAATAAACGAGTCACCAATTAATTAACCACAAATACTTAATGTCTGTTGTGTGTGTGTCCTTCAGCGGGAGTGTGTGGTGGCGGCGGGTCGAACTGATGGTGCCGTGATGGTGTATGATGCCCACCCAGCTCAGGCACCCCGGGTCATCACCTCCACCACCACCACTGGCAAACACCTCCTCCCAGTCTCACAGGTGTGTAGTATTTCTTCATTCTTTCACTCACTGTAGCAGATTTTGTTGTATGAATGAGCTCCGTGTGTGTGACTGTTCATGTGTGTCCTCATGTTGTCTGTGAGTGTATGTATGAGCCATGTTCCAACTGGGAGAGGAGGCTTTGTAGCACCTCTCCTTTAGCGATGTATTTTGCTCATGACACTTCAACATTTCTCTTGTATGTTCCTTATCTCGCTTTAATATCAACACACTTTTTGCGTCCCTAACATGCTAGAGAATATTCAAGTGTGACGTGCAGAAAAATTCGCTATAGAAGAGGTTATAAATCTCCAAAGCCACTTAGAATACTTACGTGGCACAGGTATGCTGGGTGGCGACTGATCCCGGCCAGAACCTATTCTTCTACTCCGTGGCTGAGGACGGGAGGGTGACGCAGTGGACGGTGCTGCACGACTCCTTGCAGCCCTGCGACGTGCTCACCTTCAAGACGAACCTGCCATCTAAGAAAGCGTTTGGGACACAGAAGAATAATTTGGAGGGTATAATGACATTGATCTTCAGTCTGCGTTTCGGCTGATCTAGTATCCATAACTCTTCTGGACATAAACCTTCCCAAGCCATAAGTCTCTCGTTTAACACTCGCCCCCAAACACATTTTTTTTTTTTAAATAAGTACGAGGAAGAAGGAACCAAAGGCTAGAAGTATGTAAGACTGTTCCGCTCTAAAAAAAAAAGAAAGAAAAAGGAATTTAAGGCCTATAGAACTGAAGAATAATTTGAAGGCTATAACGTTACTGAGCTCTTGTCTGTTTTAGTTTAAAAAAGTGTCCATAACTCGTCTCCTGGGAAAAAAATGCATATATATGTTTCTAGTGACTGTCCTTCTTAAATAAATAATAATACGGCACCAATTTCCTGCTGTAGCTTGCATTGGGAATAATTTAATAAATCAAGAAGTCAAAGTAATTACAAATGCATTTGCTATTTCACCTTTTTGTATTATTGGTGTTTCTCTTCACTGTCGTAAAAATGAAAACTTTAGTTACGTCTGCATACTCCAGTACGTAACATCAACCTCAATTATCCTCTCTTCACCTTAACTTGGCCTAAAATTACCATATCTCAATCTTGAATGCTGAGATGTAAGAAGAAATCAACACTATAATATGCTGATAATGACGAAGTATTGCTTTGGAGGGGATATATAGTAGTTTATAGAGCCATAGTGTTAGTGTTATTCCGCCACTGAGCTAGGGGAAAATAACCTTCAAACTTACGACAATCTTCGCCAAGTTAAAGTGGACGAACTGTAGTTGCTTTAACGTTATTGGACAGGGACGGCGACCTGCCTGGCGATCAAGCCCGACAATAAGAACGTCCTCTTGCTGGGCGTGGACACAGGGTTGGTGCTGGAGCTGTGCCTCACCTCCTCCACCCACGCCTTGGTGCGCTACCCCGCCCACACCGCCGCCGTCAGGGCCGTCGTGTGGAACGCTCACCATAAGTCAGTCTTTGCTACCTGTTCTCTAGACTGGACACTCAAAATATGGCTTCGGCACCAAAAGTAAGCTTCACACTCAAGTTATAGTTAGCTTATACGCAAGAATAGATGCTAACTATAACTTGTACGCAAATAATGGATGCTGTTTTGAGAAAATCTTATAATTTAAACTCTAACTACGGCACCGATTAAAATATCAGCGTACCTAATGATACGGCATATTTAGTTCACAATATGCATACTGGGTGCTGCAAAGAGGTGTTTTAGTGTGTCTTGTGTATGTCGTTAATGTGTCTTGTGTATGGCGTAATCTTGAGGTGTATCTTCGTTGAACTGGGCTTGGAAGTGCCTGTTTCTGGCGTAACGTGGTTTTATTGCAGATTATGAAGCCTTTCATACTTAATCCTCACTAGTTTACGAGGCTTTTTATGTAGTTTTGAAGCTGGAGAGGTTAGATGTAGTTAAGTAGGCACCTTTTCGTTAAATATCCATCGTAAGTCGAGTAAAGACACAGCGAGAAGGTACTGTCTTGCTTCCATCACTACAGGTGTGCCCTGGTGGAACTGGACCTCGGGGCGCCTGTGTCTGATGTGACGTGGTGTTACTACAGCAGCAGCGTCTTGGTGGCCGTGACGGAGGACGGGAGGGCACACGTGTACGACCTCTTCCTCCGCAGGTGTCGTCCCTTATGCTCCCAGACTTTGCCACAGCGACGACCCTCCGCCCTCGCCTGCGTCGCCCTCTGCCCCTTTCAGCCCATCCTTCTGGTGGGCGGAGAGAGGTTAGTGTGTTGGCAAAAAGGTTAGGGTGGTGGAAGGATGAATCACAGATAAGTTAGTGTGGTGGCGGTGCGATGGTAGTGTGATGACAGAAAGGGTCAAGGTGGTGGCAGTGAGAAGCTGGCAGTGAGAAACTAGTGCAGTGGCAGTGAGAAGTTGGTATTCAGAAGTTAGTGCAGTGGCAGTGAGAAGTTGCCATTGAGAAGTTAGTGCAGTTGTAGTGAGAAATTGGTATTGAGAAGTTAGTGCAGGGGCAGTGAGAAGTTGGCATTGAGAGGTTACCATAGTGCAGTGGCAGTGAGACGTTAGCGAGGTGGCAGAAAGTTCAGGCAGAGAGAAGTTAGTTTGGTGGCAACGAGAAGTTAGGAAGTTAGTATCGTGGAAAAAACAAATGCTTCCTACAGTCAGAGTTTTATTCAGCTTAGGGGACATCTGTTGTAGTAAACGTAGTTAAAGATCAGTCTTATCTTCTTATTAAAGGCCTTTCCTGATGTATTATCATCTTGTTAACTTTTGCCATGTTCTGACTGGTTTATTCAGGTTAACGAGAGACATTTCGAACTGGAGAGGTTAGATGCAGCCTAATTTAACCCCTAAACAACAGCAGATAACTTAAGCTGAATGAAGTTGTTTGTTGGTGGCCAGATTAAAATGACAAATACATTCAAAATCTACGCTATGATGGTTCATTCATTCATTCATTGCCAGACGCCATGTATCCCAACCGGGGTGGCCAAGGGCTTAGAGTTAATTGTTTTATAGGGAGGGGCACTAATCCTCCACCAACCCCACTTGACACGTAGGGAGATATGTAGACTAACTGAATCGGCATTTGACATGGATTTCTGTTCGAGTCAGGCTTAATAAAACTCTATCCGATCCCATACTGGAGATGAAAATTACCTGGAACGGTGCTTACATTCAAAATATGTTAAAAATACTGTATCATGGTGAAGGAGTTGAATATAGGCTAGATTTAATCAGCATTTGACAAGGATTTTAGTTCGAGTCATGCTTCATAAAACACGATCCGATCCGATACGGAGGACGCCATTACCTATTGCCGTGTTTATACTCTCCCAGGCTTAAGTCGTGCATAAACTTCCTCGTTTATATTTTTATCTTCACTTATGCTGCAACCAAACACTTCAAGATCAAAGTAGAGTGAATATTAGAACGAAAAAAATCGAAAAACAAACTAGTCCATATAAACTGAATCTTATGGATTTTTCATCATCTAGTTAGGATCTCTTATAAATTGGACTCCAAGATGCTTCGATCTGACCCAGCCAGACGTCGAATAAGATGATTTTTTATCGACTACAAAAGGATATTTGTCTGCAAAAGAGTCTCATTTCCATACTATGACAAGCTACCGTCTAATTAGCCATCCAGGTCCTTATTTCAGTTCAAGGTGCGAGTAGGCTGGGAAAAAAGAAGGGTTCAGTCAAAGATCTCAGGCCGGGTTCAGTCAAAGATCTCATGGCCTGACTGGAGATCGAAGCACCTGACTCGAGTGGGATGGTCTGGGGATGGGAGGAAAGGAGGAGTGGGGACCTCTTGCTTCTTAGTCAGTGGGTCGTCAGTCCATGTTAAGGGCTAGATTGACGAGGGTAGCTGAGCTTGCCTCAACTTTTTAAAATATATACTTTTTAATTATTGTAATTTTTGTGATTTCCCTTTATTTTAACAATATCCCTTTTTCCGACTGAATCTGTTTGTCTTTTTTTTTAAGTATTTTAGTCTTATTACTGTTGTGGGCGGTGTACTGTGGCCTACGTGATTCTTAGTCTATTTCTTTAAAAATGGTGGCAATGGAATGTGTAATTTTGTACACACTATTTTTCCTATTTGCTGTGTATATGATTTTCATTGTCTTCTTCATTTTGTCTTCCTTCGTTTCCACACGATGGGAGACCCCAATAATCGGGGAAACATAGGAATGAACTGTCAGTTCGTAAAGATGTTCCAGCCATATCGATCTCCAGAAACCAAAAGCTATCAAGACTGTATATGTTCCAGCTGTGTCAGTCCTTATAATGGTTTTAGCTATGGGTACCAAAGCTATCAAGGTCGTATATAACTGCCAGTCCCCAGACTGGTTTCAAAATGAAAACGAAAAGTATCAAATACCCTAACTATATCAGTCATCAGTATGGTTAGCTCTTAAAACTATAACATATCCTTTTCCACAAGTGTTTCGTGTTGAGGGATCCCCAACCTAATTTCAGCAGTAGCAGAATGACGCTTGCCAGGAAATGCTATGCTTGGAACTAGCTGTGAATTTCAACATGAAGTATTGGAATGGCTTGGAACTTAGGTGTGAAAAAACAGCCCAAAATTAGGATATGCCGAAGAGTGATATGGTCATAGTCTGTTTTCACTTAGTGGAACTGGGCCACTGTCTTGGTTGTGTGAAATTCGATAAGCTTTAATTATGAAGTAGTAATGAGTCTCCTTGGTTGGTATTCAAATCAATTCTCCAGTCTAAATACTTCCATTGATTGGGCTGGGTGGTTAGGTATCTTCATCAGGTTAGAACAAACTCTCCATATCGGTTAGAAGGAAGTGAGAAGGATTTAATATTTCTAATATTTCTACATTTAAATTATTGATATACGGTTCAGCACATAGATCTACAGTTCGGTACATACCCAGCACATACCGGAAGTGGCTCTCAACGAGTGTCTTGATCAGCCAGGTGTGCCACTGAACCAGACTCCATTTTACTCCCTTCAATCCAGCTACAGTTTTCTATATACCTACTGCCACCAGACTCTTTTGTTCAGCTCCATGAGGCTTTTCGGATAGGATGGGTTAGATGTAGCCTTTTTAGCAACAAGTCTTTTCCCTAAATTGAAAATAGTAAAAATAATGTCACCGGCCTGAAAATGTTAATTGGGCGTGTGATGAAAAGTTGCAAAAGGACATTTCATTTCGGTGACTTCAATATATACCTTTACTGTAAGTTTTATCCTTCAGAATTTTTCAAAATGGTCGAGTTTGTTATTGATATGAAAATGAATCGTCTCAAAGGGGTAGGATTTGTTGGAATTTCACATGAAACATGGATGTTTTACAAGGCAAGTTTGACCACGGAAGAGTCCCAGCCTGTACCTGTTCCCATTTCAGTTCTGTACCCTTTAATTCTATTTCGGTTGACTGCAACCATTAACTGAGTCAGTTCCTTTCCTGAAATCTGCCTTCAAGTAGTTCATTCTGTAGGGTTCTGAAGAGCCATATAGTTTTTATATCTGTAACCATTTTTATCAGACACTGGGCAAGTACGTTTAATCCATTGCCGTAATTACTTTAGTACTGTAGTTTGTGTAAATAAATTTTAGAGCATCAAAATTAGTCATTTCTAGTTGCAGACATATATCCTGCCTGAGAACATGAATTACGGTTGTTGGATGAAAAGTCTATCTATCTATCTATTGCCAGACACCATAATCCCGTAAAGGGTGGCCATTTGACACTGAGTTAGTTGTTTTACAGAGAGGGGCACCAACCCTACACCAACCCACTTGTTGACACGTAGGGAGCACGTATGGTTTGGTTATATGGTTACTACCCAGCATTGTAAATGGTTTCTTGGGTTACAGGAAACCATTTGGCTTGTCACTC
This sequence comes from Coenobita brevimanus, assembly GCF_032717465.1. Classification (NCBI taxonomy): domain Eukaryota; kingdom Metazoa; phylum Arthropoda; class Malacostraca; order Decapoda; family Coenobitidae; genus Coenobita; species Coenobita brevimanus. The sequence continues at coordinate 53,831,296 of NC_137018.1, read as the reverse complement.
AATGTAAAGCCACCTGTAAAGGAAAGAAAAGGAATAAGAAGTGACAGAAAAGATAGAAGAAATAAGAAGACAGGAGGGCAGGCACAGAAAAATAATGATAAAAGCTAAGGAAGTAGGCAGCACTACATTAAGTGAGTGGATGATGGTCGCCACCACCTACCACAAAGGATGAAAAGTGCCATGAAAATTTTTACAGCATGGTGTGCCTCAGTTGTAACCCCTTCAATCCGATGTATTTTATTCATGCGTACTATGGGTCACAAGGGTACCGGGTCGCAGGGTGTCTCATGGTAGGTCGGACACTAATATTTCAGTGACCTTCGTTCTGTTGCCCCAGATGTTCCAAGCATATTGTGCACCGATACTTTTGTGACCCATAGTACTGTACAACCTTCAGGCTATTTTCTCTACTGCAGGACAGATAGCTTTAATTTAGTTAATCAAGCAAGAGAGAGTCTGGTTCCAAAAGTCTACCCTGAGCAGAATAAAAGTTTAGTAGCTGACAGAATTTAAAAAAAAAAAAATGCATTCTTAAGCTGAAGGGGTGAAAAATAAATGTCCTGACTATAGCTTGGCACAGAACTCCTTGTAAATTCATTTTCTGTGAAGCCATGATTGCACCTGTGTGTAACTATTATAAACTCTCAGACCTTTACCTTCACCTTAACCCGTTCAGTACGATGGCGTCTTATGCGCAAATTTCTTACTCCGTCAAATGATTGTTTCCGGCTTGGGAAAGACCTGACCGTGAGGGGTTTAGAAACTGTCTATATGAAGTCGGTAAGTCTGCTGCAGGACTACGAATAGAAAAATTTGCTTTTTACCTCTTTAGTTCTATGTTGTCATTACAGTGCCCTGTACACGCTCAGGACAGCCTCTCCGGTCGCCTGCACAAACCGGCCTGTGCAGAGAAAGCTCTCATCCTTGGTTGGGGCTACCTGTACAAGCACATTGAGATGACCTGAATAGGCGGCAGGGCAGGCCGGAGCGTGTATGGGGTCCTTTGCCTTGTATTCTACCTGGTTCTGTATTACAGCTAATGCCAGACGATTTTAGTTAGCTGAGTCATAGGAGCCTAAGAGTTCTGAGCCTCGTGCAGTCGATAGGCAAAATCTAAGACTTCTGTATTCTATCCCCAGAGGCTACTTAGTGACCTTCAAACTGTCCCCCAACCTGCGTCGACCACCTAAAGAGGCGAAGGGCGCCGATGAGCAGAGACTGAGGGAGATAGAGTTGGGAAAGTTAGAGAGGATTATTACTACCGCCAAGCCTTGTTGAGTCATGGAACTGAGAGAGCTTTTGAACAAGACATTATAATACATCCGAATTCTGAGTAATGGTGTTTTCCTGCAGAAACTGAAGGAGAGAGAGAATCATGGGGGTCACCTGCAGAAACTGAGACAGAACTGAGGAAGATAAACTGAGAGAGACATAGATGTGGAAGGCATACATGGGCGGATCCAGAGATGTTGCTCATGCTGCCCGGGCGACATCCCTTCTTTATCACACTGAGGATTAGTATAGGCCTACAGAACTTTATATACATAGACCCTCACTACACTGGAAAGCGATGTGGCCAACACCTCAGAAATATTCCTGGATCCGTCCCTGTTGGACAAAGCAAAAATCGTGATGCCCCCTGCAGAAACGGAGACTTGATTGGGCAAGATGGAAGGGATTATAATTGTTCGAAGTTCTGTTTGTCATGGCGGGCGAGGTGAAATTTGTAAAGATGGAGTCCAGTCACCATCAGACACTTTTGAATCGTCCCTTCCTACATCCATGTTCTTACTGTCACATCTGCTTTCGTCCTTCTTCCATTATGTTGTACTTGTATGACTTGGCTGTGTTACTGTAGTCTGATTTCAATAAATTTCAGTGATACTGCACTTGAGATTGTTAAAGACTGTAATTATTAGGTGTTATTAATTCCATTCTGTTTTGCGTTGGTTCAAAACAATATTAACCTATGTATTACCTTAGTCATCTGCAACACACTTCATTTACACCACATTTACAATCCACACTTCTATTTCAGCTTCCGTGTGCTATTTCCTGTGTAGTAATATGGTTTTTTGCCCTAATCTGGGTATCACGTTCTTTGATTAGCACTGGTTCAGTTTTATATTATGAATTTATGTGTAGGCATGTTTCTTTAACACTTGTTTCTTTGAATACTCATATTCGTACTATATACAGGGAGGGCCAGAAAAAAAATGTCAGGAGTAAATATTATATACAATTTTCTGGTTGCACATGTTTGTGATATGCTGTCTTGATACATAGATCTTGTCACATGTTTACCTCTCATATAACAAACTGAAATTTTACAGGTGGTGCTCAACATGAGCATCATTCTGGTTCAGACATTCATTTAACCTCAGTACAAAGTTTCAATCACACGCCTGCACATCCGAAGGGATGGCTTTGATGAAATTTGTGATGGTTGTCTATAAATTTAGTGAATCCTTAGAGTGCCACCTTAAACATTGTCTTTAGCATACCCAAAGAGAAAAAATCAAGAGGGTTGATGTCAGGAGACTGAGGCCCCCAAATGTTTTCCGTCCGTCGTGAGGTTACCCTGTCACCAAACTTCTGTACCATTTGCTCCATTCCGCATATAAACAATTACCGGTTGAAAAAAATTCCTCGGCGATGACTGTTACATGCACAAAACTTGGTGAGTATGGAGCGAAAATTCTCCTGGGTCAGTTATTGTCTGTCCATCTCTGTCTTCAAACCAGTAAGGGGCTATGGTTACTTTGGAGTTATTGCACATTACGCTGTAACTTCAGAGCTGTGCAAAGGCTGTTACAAAACCTCACTGGGTGGCTGAATTTCCTGAATACACAGTTCTTTGCATTCACCTTTTCATTCAGTTGGAAGGGGCTTCATCATAGAACAAAAGTCGACCCATTGTTCGTCTTCTTTCACCTTGGCATGTTACCACTCGAGTTCTTTTGTCTGCTGCTGTTAATTTATGCTTAACCTGAATGTGGCGTGAGAATAGCTTAAGGTCCAGTCTGAAAATGTGGCGGATGCTTGTCTCACTCAAACCCATTTCCTGTGGGCGTGGATTTCGTTGTGACTTTGTGTCGCATATTGACACACTGCATCAAAGCTTTCCGCGGTTCTAACTGCTCTGAAAATAGGCCGAACCTCCCCATGTGTACATTGTGGACAGTTCTCTTGGTTTCGAATTTCTTCACAATCGTCAGGCTTTCTAACGGGTGCCTTTCTTACCCCTAAATGACGACATTATGCGGGTTGAACTTTAAGAAATTATTTTGTCTCGAGGTAGTATTCGACCAGTTTTCATTTTTGTTCTATAGTGAGCGGCATACTGTTTTAGTCGGTCTTCAACATACAGCAAAATAAACTTCCATCAGTTATCAGTATTTGGAAAAAAAAATGAAGTAACGCGAATTAATTTTTATTTTTTATTTTAAATCTCACTGTAGTTTGCTTTATCCTTTTTCCTGTTAATGCATTGGATTTATTTGCAGACATTCCTGATGTTTAGTTGTTCGATGGATATAATAATTTTTGTTCGATGGATATAATAATTTGGCATAAAAACAAGCTTTAGGTAGAGAACAAAATTCATCGTGACGAAGTGTTTTAAGAAAGTTAAACAAATAAACTTTAAAGAAATAACACTTGCCTTTTCTTAATACTTACTGTAATTCAGCATGAGTGAATTTTAGGATTTACCGCAGACAGTTTTTTCTTAGCCCTCTAGGAAGACCCTAACTGACAAACCGGTAGTAACAATTTTGCAGGACAGTCTCTTGAATAAGACCTGCATTCATCTAGCAGCGATATGTAGGATGGCATTTCTTTGTTATAGTTAGAACTGCCAACAGATTTAGAAATTTTATGGAATGATCATAAAGATGTCAAGTGTTTATATTGTGTACAGTTCTTGAAGCTTCTTAGTACCAAGATGATATGCTTCTCTGTGCTAAGTTATATCATTGTCTGTCTCTGTAGCAGTGTATGGTCTTGTTACGTGATGCTGGTGATGCTTACGATGATGCAGATGATGCTTACGATGATGCAGATGATGCTTGTGATGATGTAGAAGATGCCAATAATTATCCTAATCCTAATAATAATGCTGATGGTGATTATAATGCTAATGCTGATTCTGATGTTTAATGCTGATGATTCTACTGCTGCTAATTCTGCTGATGCTAATTCTGATGCTAATTCTGTTGATGCTGATGATTGTCATGATGTTGGTGATTGTAATGGTGGTGATGGTGGTGTTTTTAATTATGCTGCATCTTCTTTTTCTGATTATGCTGTAGTGTTTATGATGCTGCTGCAGCTGTATAATACTCCTGTTTATAATGCTGTGCTGTTTGTCGACTTAATGTTTATGGAAATGCTGTTGCTGCTGTGCTGTGCTAGTCTGCTGCTGCAGTATCATTCTATGCTGTGTTGCTGCTGCTGCTGCTGTTGTGACGTGATGCTGCAGTTATGACGTGATGCTGCAGTTATGACGTGATGCTGATGTGATCTGATTGTGATGCTGCAGTTGTGATGTTGCTTTTATGATGTGATGCTGATGTTGCTAAGCTCAGCTGTGCTGTGACGGATGTTATGCAGTGCTGTTGCTGTGCAGTGCTGTTTTCATGTTATGTAATGCCATGCTATGCTTGTTTTGCTGCCATGCCATGTTTATGCTTTTCTGCCATGCTAAGCTCAAGCTTTGCTCTGTCATGCTCTGCCACTATGCTCTACCACAGTGTTTAGCTCAGCCACCATGCTCAGCTCAGCCACCACGCTCAGCTCAGCCACCACGCTCAGCTCAGCCACAATGCCCAGCTCAATCATTATGCACGCTCAGCTACTATGCTCTGCCATTATGCAATGCTGCTGTGCTATGATGTGAACTATGTTGCCATGCTCTGCCACTATGTTTATGCTTTGTTGCAATGCCCTGCCACTTGCTTATGATTTGCTGCCTAGCTCAGCCACTATGTTCTGTCTCATTGCTGAGCTCAGCCACTATGCTGAGCTCAACCACTATGCAATGCTGCTGTGCTATGGTGTGAGCTATGTTGTCATGCTCTGTCGTCATGCTCTGTCATTATGCTGTGTGTGTATGCTGTACTGCGGGCTGTACTGCGGGCTATACTGCTGTGTTACCATGTCATGCTGCTGTGTCTTGCAACAGCGCCATGTTACCATGGTATGCTAATGCTCTGCGGTAGTAGCACTAAACTGTGCCGAGATGCAGCAATGCAATGTAGTTTTAATGGCATGCTATGCTGTGCTGACACTATCCTACCAAGCAATGCCATGCTGTGTTGAAACTTCGCTGTGTTGAAACTACGCTGTGCTGAAGCCATGCTGTGCTGAAGCCATGCTGTGCTGAAGCCATGCTGTGCTGAAGCCATGCTGTGCTGAAGCCATGCTGTGCTGAAGCCATGTTATTCTGAAGCCATGCTATACTGTGCTGCGGCCATGTTAAGCTGTGTTGCAGCCATGCTACCTGTGTTGCAGCCATGCCATGTTGTTGCAGCCATGCCATGTTGTTGCAGCCATGCTATGCTGTGTAGAAGCAATGTTAAGTTATGTTGATGCGAAGCTAGGCTACACTACAGTATGCTATACTGATGCCATGCTATGCTGCGCTGTGCTATACTGTGTTGGTCATGCTAATGCAATGCTCTGCTGTGCTGAGGCCATACTGACTTCATGCCATGCTATGCTAAGACCATACCGATGCCATGCCATGCCATGTTTTGCTGAGGCCATATTGATCCATGCTATGCGATGTTGTACTGAGGCCTACTGATGCCATGCCATGCTAAGGTATACTGAGGATTTACTGATGCCATGCCACGCTATGTTTTGCTGAGGCCATACTGATACCATGCCATGTTGTGCTGATGCCAAAATGCCATGATGTGCTGTGCTAATGCTATACTGATGCTACACTGCTGCTGTACTTATGCTCCACTGATGCTGTAATGATGCTACATTGAGGTTACACTGATGCTCTGCCTATGGTACATTGATACTACGCTAATGCTACACTGCTATCCTATGCTGTGCTAATGCTACACTATCCTATGCTGTGCTAATGCTACACTATCGTATGCTGTGCTAATGAAACACTGCTATCGTATGCTGTGCTAATGCTACACTGCTATCCTATACTGTGCTAATGCTACACTGCTGTCCTATACTGTGCTAATGCTACACTGCTATCCTATACTGTGCTAATGCTACACTGCTATCCTATACTGTGCTAATGCTACACTGCTGTCCTATGCTGTGCTAATGCTACACTATCCTATGCTGTGCTGATGCAACACAGCTATCGTATGCTGTGCTAATGCTACGCTGCTATCGTATGCTGTGCTAATGCTACACTGATGCTAGAGTATACTGTGTTATTGCACTGATGCTATCCAATGTGCTGATGCAACACTAAGGCTACTCAGATGCCTTGCTATGCTGTGCCTATGCTACACTGATGGCATGCTGAGACCATGGCAAGTTATGCTGATGTTACACTGATGCTACACATACTGTGCCAAAACTACACTGATGCTGTCTATGCTATATTGATTATATACTAATGCTAACCTATGTTGTGTTAATGCAACGCTGATGCCATCCTCTGCTGTGTTGATGCTGCGCTGATGCTATCCTCTGTTGTGTTGATGCTATGCTGATGTTACCCTATGCTACGCTGATGCTATCCTGTGCTGTGTTGATGCTACGCTGGTGCTATCCTGTGCTGTGTTGATGCTACGCTGGTGCTATCCTGTGCTGTGTTGATGCTACACTGGTGCTATCCTGTGCTGTATTGATGCTACGCTGGTGCTATTCTATGCTGTGTTGATGCTACGCTGATGCTATCCTATGCTGTGTTGATGCTACGCTGATGCTATCCTATGCTTACCATCTTGTGCTGTTGTTATACTAATAATGTATTGATGCAATTGCAAGCTGTGCTGCTGTTCCCATTCTACAGTGATGCTGTGCCTATGCTGCACTGATGTTACGGCGATGCAATCCTTTGGTATTTTCATGTCACACTGGTGCAGTTCTATACTATTTTGATGCTGTTTTATTCTGTCCTATGCTGTGCTGATGGTACACTGATGCTGTTCAGTGCTGTTAATGCTACGCAAGATATTGTCCTACGCTGTATTGATGGTACACTAATGCTATCCAATGCTGTGTTGATGCTACATTTATGCTGTCCTATGTGGTGTTAATGCTGCATATATGATGTCCTATACTGTGCTGACACATTTAAGCTGTACTGTGCTATTGATGTTACGTTTAAACCGTGCTGATCTGTACTAATGCTGTGTGTTGATGCTACAGATGCAACCATATGCTGTTGCTGCTATACTTACGCAATGCAGTATTGCGCTGATGCTCCACCGATATACTGATTCCCGGGCATAGCTGTGGTGATACTGTGCCAGTGCAACTGTTGCTAAAGCTGCTGCTAGGGGTCGAGCTGCTGCTGCTGGGGGTCGAGCTGCTGCTGCTGGGGGTCGAGCTGCTGCTGCTGGGGGTCGAGCTGCTGCTGCTGGGGGTCGAGCTGCTGCTGCTGGGGGTCGAGCTGCTGCTGCTGGGGGTCGAGCTGCTGCTGCTGGGGGTCGAGCTGCTGCTGCTGGGGGTCGAGCTGCTGCTGCTGGGGGTCGAGCTGCTGCTGCTGGGGGTCGAGCTGCTGCTGCTGGGGGTCGAGCTGCTGCTGCTGGGGGTCGAGCTGCTGCTGCTGGGGGTCGAGCTGCTGCTGCTGGGGGTCGAGCTGCTGCTGCTGGGGGTCGAGCTGCTGCTGCTGCTGCTGCTGCTGGGGTCATGGGGTGGGGGGCAGGGCTGCTGTTGCTGCTACTGCTGCTGGGGCCAGGGGGTGGGGGCTGGGCCGCTGCTGCTGCTGGGGCCAGGGGGTGGGGGCTGGGCCGCTGCTGCTGCTGTAGGGGTCAGGGGGTGGGGGCCGGGCTGCTGCTGCTGCTGCTGCTGCTGGGGCCAGGGGATGGGGGGCCGGGCTGCTGCTGCTGCTGCTGCTGCTGGGGCCAGGGGATGGGGGGCCGGGCTGCTGCTGCTGCTGCTGCTGCTGGGGCCAGGGGATGGGGGGCCGGGCTGCTGCTGCTGCTGTTGCTGCTGTTGCTGCTGCTGCTGCTGTTGCTGCTGCTGCTGCTGCTGCTGCTGCTGTTGCTGCTGCTGCTGCTGTTGCTGCTGCTGCTGCTGCTGGGGTCAGGGGGCCTGGCTGCTGCGGCTGCTGCTGGGGCCAGGGGGTGGGGGCCGGGTTGCTGCTGCTGCTGCTGGGGCCAGGGGGTGGGGGCCGGGCTGCTGCTGCTGCTGTAGGGGTCAGGGGGTGGGGGCTGGGCTGCTGCTGCTGCTGCTGCTGCTGGGGCCAGGGGCCGGGCTGCAGCTGCTGCTGCTGTAGGGGTCAGGGGGTGGGGGCAGGGCTGCTGCTGCTGCTGCTGGGGCCAGGGGGTGGGGTCGGGCTGCTGCTGCTGGGGCCAGGGGGTGGGGGCCGGGCTGCTGCTGCTGCTGGGGCCAGGGGCCGGGCTGCTGCTGCTGCTGGGGCCAGGGGGTGTGGGCCGGGCTGCTGCTGCTGCTGCTGCTGCTGCTGCTGGGGCCAGGGGGTGGGGACCGGGCTGCTGCTGCTGCTGCTGCTGGGGCCAGGGGTGGGGACCGGGCTGCTGCTGCTGCTGCTGCTGAGGCCAGGGTGTGGGGGTCGGGCTGCTGCTGCTGAGGCCAGGGTGTGGGGGTCGGGCTGCTGCTGCTGCTGCTGGGGCCAGGGGTTGGGGACCGGGCTGCTGCTGCTGCTGGGGCCAGGGGTTGGGGGCCGGGCTGCTGCTGCTGCTGCTGCTGGGGCCAGGGGGTGGGGACCGGGCTGCTGCTGCTGCTGCTGCTGCTGCTGCTGCTGCTGGGGCCAGGGGGTGGGGGCCAGGCTGCTGCTGCTGGGGCCAGGGGGTGGGGGCCGGGCTGCTGCTGCTGGGGCCAGGGGGTGGGGGCAGGGCTGCTGCTGCTGGGGCCAGGGGGTGGGGACAGGGCTGCTGCTGCTGGGGTCAGGGGGTGGGGGCAGGGCTGCTGCTGCTGGGACCAGGGGATGGGGGCCGGGCTGCTGCTGGGGCCAGGGGGTGGGGGCCGGGCTGTTGCTGCTGCTGCTGGGGCCAGGGGGTGGGGGCCGGGCTGCTGCTGCTGTGGGCCAGGGGGTGGGGGCCGGGCTGCTGCTGCTGCTGCTGCTGGGGCCAGGGGGTGGGGCCGGGTTGCTGCTGGGGCCAGGGGGTGGGGCCGGGCTGCTGCTGCTGCTGCTGCTGCTGCTGGGGCCAGGGGGTGGGGGCCGGGCTGCTGCTGCTGCTGCTGGGGCCAGGGGGTGGGGGCCGGGTTGCTGCTGCTGCTGGGGCCGGGGGTGGGGGCCGGGCTGCTGCTGCTGGGGCCAGGGCGTGGGGGCCGGGGTGCTGGTGCTGGGGCCAGGGGGTGGGGGCCGGGTTGCTGGTGCTGGGGCCAGGGGGTGGGGGCCGGGTTGCTGGTGCTGGGGCCAGGGGGTGGGGGCCGGGTTGCTGGTGCTGGGGCCAGGGGGTGGGGGCCGGGTTGCTGCTGCTGGGGCCATCGGGTGGGGGACGGGCTGCTGCTGCTGGGGCCAGGGGGTGGGGGTAGGGCTGCTGCTGCTGGGGCCAGGGGGTGGGGGTAGGGCTGCTGCTGCTGGGGCCAGGGGGTGGGGGTAGGGCTGCTGCTGCTGGGGCCATGGGGTGGGGGCCGGGCTGCTGCTGCTGCTGCTGCTGGGGCCATGGGGTGGGGGCCGGGCTGCTGCTGCTGCTGCTGCTGGGGCCATGGGGTGGGGGGCGGGCTGCTGCTGCTGCTGCTGCTGGGGCCAGGGGGTGGGGGCCGGGCTGCTGCTGCTGCTGCTGCTGGGGCCAGGGGGTGGGGGCCGGGCTGCTGCTGCTGCTGCTGGGGCCAGGGGGTGGGGGGCGGGCTGCTGCTGCTGCTGTAGGGGTCAGGGGGTGGGGGCAGGGCTGCTGCTGCTGCTGCTGGGGCCTGGGGGTGGGGGCCGGGCTGTTGCTGCTGGGGCCAGGGGGTGGGGACCGGGCTGCTGATGCTGCTGCTGCTGGGGCCAGGGGGTGGGGACCGGGCTGCTGCTGCTGCTGCTACTGGGGCCAGGGGGTGGGGACCGGGTTGCTGCTGCTGCTGGGGCCAGGGGGTGGGGACCGGGCTGCTGCTGCTGCTGGGGCCAGGGGGTGGGGACCGGGCTGCTGCTGCTGCTGGGGCCAGGGGGTGGGGGCCGGGCTGCTGCTGCTGCTGCTGCTGCTTGTGGGGCCGAGGGCCGTGTTGCAGCTACTGCTGCGTGGGCCAGGGGCTGGGAGTCGGGCTGCTGCTGCTGCTGGAGCGGCTTGGGCTGGGGGCTGGGCTGCTGCTGCTGGGACCAGTGGCTGGGGCTGGGGGCCGGAGACCTGGGGCCTAGGTCTGGGGGCTGGGGGCCGGGGGCCGGGGGCCGGGGGCCGGGGGCCGGGGGCCGGGGGCCGGGGGCCCTGGGCTTGGGGCCGGGGGCCGGGGCCGGGGGCCGGGGGCCGGGGGCCGGGGGCCGGAGGCCGAGGGCCGGGGGCCGGGGGCCGGAGGCCGGGGGCCGGGGGCCGGGGGCCGGAGGCCGGGGGCCGGGGGCCGGGGGCCCGTGGCTGGGGGCCGAGGGCCGGGGGCCGAGGGCCGGGGGCTGGGGGCCGGGCTGCTGCTGCTGTTGCTGGGGCTGGAGACCGGGGACCGGGCTGCTGCTCCTGCTGGGTCCGGGGCAGGAGGCTGGGCCGCTGCTGCTGCTGGAGGCTGGGCCGCTGCTGCTGCTGGAGCCTTGGGCCGGGGGCAGAGTTCTGGGAGGCTTATGCACGTCTTCAACATTAGCATCAATCCCTTTAGGACTAATGCCAGGATATGTTCACCGTCACCCAGCACCTTTTTTACCCTGACCTGTTAGTTATTCTTTGCGCCAGGATCAGGTCAGACTGCTATGAGGCGAGTTGTAGGATATGTGTACTGTATGTCACTTATTATTATTATTATATTATTATTATCATTATTGTTATTATTATTATATTATTATTATCATTATTGTTATTATTATTATTATTATTATTATTAAATTTTTTCTTTACGGGATAGACATTCTTCACTTGGCCATATGACATGCCCTTAGTACCAGCCTCACAATTTAGGCTTATTTTTATTTATATATTTATTTTAATACACTGCGATCTTTTTCTCTTGCAGATAAATCCCATCTGTTGTAGCCCCATTCTCATCTGAAAGTGAACCCGGCGAACTGCAGCCTAAAGCTACTTCTCCAGTCTTATTTCCTCCTTGCTGAGGATAAGGAACTGAAGGACATTTATATAACAGGAAGCAGAGCTACACGGCTATCTCTGTGCCACCACGAGAAGGCACCCCTCACCAGCATCAGTTCTATTAGTCATAGGGTTTAGGACTGTGAACATTGTACATAAATCCCACGAAGCATTTTGAGAGTAGATGATCCATAATGAGAGATTTATTTTTATCTAACATTACAGAAGGGAAGTTATAACTGGAAATATCCTGAAAAACAATTTTGCACTTAAAGTGGCAGCCCAAGGACTTAATATGCTTTTTTCCTTCTGTTTCCAGGTATTTTATTCTTCACATGATTCAGAAATTATAAACACTGCATGATTGTCCACTTCCCCAGATTACTTTCCCCCCACATTTTAACCCACAGCATTTTTTTTTTCTTTTTAATAAACGGAGGACACCTGTAATCTGCTCTGTGGGCTTCTTTTTCTGGATATAATTTGTTTTTCTTTCATCTTCATGTGTAACAAAAATCATGCTCTCAGCCTTAATAATGACTCTTAGAACATTGAACACACACACTAATATACAGCAGAGTCTCTAGTTACGACCACACGAACATCAACATCGGGAATTTTAGTGCGAGTCACGAAGCCTTGGAAGCACGAAGACCTCAATCAGGAAGACAAGTATGGCGGCGAGGAAACCCAGGCCTGCCAGCATGAACACCCCCTGCTCGTGGTCCAGACTGAGTGCCACCACTGCCCCCTCCTCCACTGCCTCGCCATCCTCCAGCCTCTCACCTCTGTATTCCTAGTTTGTGGACATTTCAGTAACGCTGGAGTACTCTGTCTCTCTCACCGTAATGTAATTTTAATATTACCATTTTATCACATATAATGCAGGCTCAAGAAAATATCTGTATGGGTGAAGACTGAAGTAAAAACAATAATATGTCATAAGCGAAAGCCCAGGAATGATTATGACCAATAAAGTATCTGAGTGAGTGTAGATAGCAAAATAAGCACACAATTTCACATAAACCCTAGATTCAAAAAATTTCTGTAACTTCTGAACGTGGTATTGCCTCAATAAAATAGCTATATGGGTTAAAAAAAAAAAAGGAAGCAATATCACATCCATCCTAGATTCAAAAAAGTTTCTTTTGGCCCTGACCTTGGTGGTGGCTGCCAGACGGAGGCCCTCAACCACGGCCTGCCTGAGGATGCCACTCTGTTGTATCCAACCGATGACCTCGTCGAATTTGCGCTTTAGAGGGGAGTGGCGCTGCAGACCCATGGCCACGCTGTACGGCAAGAAACACTCCTGCAGAGATAATAGTGCTCGTCTAAGGAAAATTTCTTGGGTGTTGAAAGTTAATACATACCAGCATCTAAATTAATATGTTCTGTATCACTGACGTGAAAATTCTGACTGTTGCGTCTAGTTGGCTCTTGAGATTTCGTAACAGTTCGTCCCATATATGACTGCACATTACACCTCAATATCCCACCTATGTTCCTGCTGCAAACTGTGATCATATAACTGTAAACTGCATACAAGAAAATGATAAGGTATAATATGCAACACAAATTGAAGAGAAGGATGCAAACTATGCTGATGTTACAGTATACGATATGACGCTCAAGAGGTTGGTACGGTATCCTATGCAAAATAAATCGCAAAGGAAGAGGTGCTACGAAGTCTCCAATGCCATATAGAATAAGACTCGCTGTTGCATCCTTACCCTCATGATCCTCGCCAGTGGAACGCCCCGCACCGTCAGCCGGGTCACGATCTGGAAGTTGAGGAATGCCCCGCTGACCCAGTAGACGGCCTTCCCCTGCAGGATCTTGTTGTAGGCTTGGTCAGGTGTGTCGTACGCTTTATACAGACCGTGCAGCTTCTGTGGAGATGGGAAGTGTTAGTGGCTTAGCAGATGGCTTAGTAAATATTGTGATATCGCTTCAACGATCCTAGTTGGAGAAATGGGACAAAGCACAATTATTATGAAGTACCAGATTCATTGTTCTGCCACTGAACTATGTGAAATAAACTGCAAAAGGACTAATATCTGGGCCAGGTTAAGGTGAAAAGAGTATAACGCACCGTTCCAAAGAGCCAGTCTGCTCCACTTTGGCCCAGACTTGCCACCTCCAGCCTCGAGTCCACAATCTCCTGTATGGTCTGGATGCCTGGGGGTGGTTTGCGTACGAGGAGGAAGGCAGTGAGGTTGGTGGAGTAGGCGATGGTGAGGATCATGGTATATAGCCAGAGGAACAACACGAAGATGCGGGTGCCGTCCATGCGGGGTTCCACGGGCTGGGGCTCGCGGAAGTGCAAACCGAAAGTGTAGAGCCAACTGTAGCCAAACCGGAAATTTTTCAGCTCCTTGCCTCTGAAACACAATTACAGTCCTTTCACTTTAGCATGGCCTAAAATTGCCATCTCTTCATCTCGAATCCTGAGATGTACTGTAATAAGAGAAACACTAGAAACTGATGCAAGAGTCACTAAATGTTATGGAAAGGCATACATCGTCATTCTGTACCATCATCTTATGCCAGTGAACTACATGAAATTCAGCTTATTGAACAGCTCACCTGGGTCCAGTGGCTGCTGAAGAGATGAGGAAGAGGACGGGACCAGCCACGATCAGGCCCGCCAAAAATGCGAGCCAGGTCCAGGACTGGAAGGGGAATGACAAGGCCTGCCAGCGGGGTGGCGGGGGCTCCACCCTGGCCATGAAGCACGCTCTCTGGCCACACACGCGCACACATATATTTATTTGAAAAAAACCACAACCCACACTAACAAACTTGTATAATATGATCTAACATTATATCTTAACATTTTTAAATTTTAGACAGTATTAATTGTATTTATGCCATTGTGGTGTAATGTCTAGAAAGCTTAATGGTAGTGCGCCATAGTACTGTGTTATACTTGCACATTAATGCTAAGATTGTTCCGAGGTTATGAAGCAGAGAACAGGTGGCATAAAAAATCGTATCCCACCTTTCCCGCTTCATCTGAACTGTAAAACTAATGATGTATTTTTGGCTGCTATTTTCCCCAAGGCTGAGTTGCTATAATACCTTCCCTCTACACCAGGAGGTACCAGTGAGATATTGGCGTATTTTTGGGGGGTAGGGGGAGGGGGAGAAAGGTAGAGAAAAAATATAAAAATGAAAAGCAACCCATAACAGAAGAATGTTTTAAAGATGAAAATATCAAAACCTGCCAACTTGGTCGTGACCCACTGCCCCAATCCGACCCCACCCTGCAAGTGACACCCCTGCTTGTAAACACAGGCAGAAGGACACAGCGGCATTGACCGAAGTTATAGCAGTTGGGAATGTTTTGTGCAAGTTACTATGTATTGATGAGCATGAGAATCAATAAAGGAGGAAATTAATTTGCAACTGTGAACATGGACAATAATTTCAGGTGGATCAACCATATGGAGCTTATCTTACAGACCACTCCAACATGTAATCCCAGACAGTTTTCCATCACTACACCCTATCATCATATACACACACCTGCTTGAAAGACGGTCCCCATGCTCTAGAAATACTGTGTCACCTTGGCAGCCGCTATTATGAGTACACTGAAAAATAATCATGGTAGTGAGTCATCGTGGTCGATTTACAAATGGAAACGTTTATTCTGCCTGCTGCAGATCATCCGAGAGAAAAGTTTGGGGGAAGTTTCTTATACAGTCGGCCGTACAAAACAAAATTTTTAATATACTAAATGTAAGCTCCATTCCTTCCTCGTACTACACTAGTTCTCCCATTTGTTTTTTCGTTTTCTACAAAATATTTAGTTCAAGAACACTTTTCTTCATTGTTAGCATATTAAACGTATGGTGCTCAGTCCAATCCTTATTAACGACAACGAAAATTCATGAAATTTAATGAACTTCGATCTCTTTCAGAGGCAAGTACAAAGAGAGGTCCCTTAAATTACTCCTCTCTCTCTCTCTCTCTCTCTCTCTCTCTCTCTCTCTCTCTCAGGCAGCTATATCTTACGTCCTCATTATATGGCGCGGTGAAATCCAGAATGGCGGCTCTATCAGGCTTGATGTACAACTCGGCCAGCCCGATGTCCACCTGGTCTCGTGTGATCTCGCCCATCAGGCCCGTCCAGTTGCCGTTCACTATGGATCCCCAGTTCTGACCTTAAGAAACGAGGCTATTTATGTATATGTCAATAAATTTTCAAAAATAAAATACATAATACATATGACTTTTTTTTTTTTCACAGCCAACCGATGCCATGACTGAGCTCGAGATATACTGATTATTAAGGAAACATTTAATTCACGTAAAGGATGTTTAATACTGCAATGATATCAGTGAAAAAAAAAAAGCTACATATTTCTTTCCTAAACAGAGTGTATCAGTAACATGAAAAAGACAGTGAAGTGTAATGTTCAGAATAAATCGCTATGGGAAAAGGTGTTACGAAATTTCAAAGAGCCACAGTAGAGCTCGAAGGACAGTACCATCAGAAGGCTCGGCGAACTGCACGGTGAAGTTGAGGGCGGTGGCGAGGATGAGGGTGATGGCGATGTCCTCACCAAAGCGGAAGAGCAGCGACCCATTGCCTGCTCGGTAGTACATGATGCTGGGCGGGAACTCAAACGTGGATGCCTGAAAGCAAAGATACTGGAATGCTGTTTATATTGTAGTCACTGGTTTCCTCCGTGAATGTCTATACGAGTTTCTAATGTCTCCAGTTACCACCAACACAAACAGCATAACGTGGTCACACTCAGTTACTTTTACTGTATATTCTGTGTCTTTGCAGTGGCATGTACTATACTATTTTCTGTTAATGTTAATCACGTTATATGACCACAGCCAGTCAGCGTTGATGGGTTACTGATGTACGTTTATATCGAACATTTCTAAACCCTTTGATACCTTTTTAGGGGAGGGGGGGCAGGTTTATTTAGTGACAGCCAGATCAGTATTACTAAGCCGTCAATCGGGCTTTCAGGAAAAAAGTTCGACATTTCTAGAACATCAAGGTTGCTGCAAAAACTTCTATTGTTACTAGTTATTGTTTACTTTCATATGGTGGTACTCTTCGGTACCACGGTCTGCCTTACAACGGCACAAGTGGGTGCTGCTCTATGTCGACAAAACTGCGACTTTGGCTTTTGTCAGTAACCTTGAGACTAGCACCACTACGTGCTGCTGCATAAAATCTAGCTGGTGTCCTAAATATAAGTAACGTTGTCATTATTCAACATCACACAGAAAGGAAAGTGCTGCTACAACTGTAAATACGAGTAACAGTGCTACTGGACACTGTTGCACATAAAGAAAGATGTGGTTCCTCTCTTAGATGATATTTATTACAGGATGCTACTGCATAGGACTGGTTTCTGCATATAGAGAAGTATGTTGCTGCCTTCTTAAACAACCTGTGCCATTGGTTAGACCTGGTGTTGCTGACCTTAAGGACGGCGCCTCGTAGGTCGGATAGCTTGTCAGGGAAGAGGTTTTTGTGGAAAGTGAAGCTGTGGTGGCGCCAGGTGGTGATCCGCTGCACACCCTCACCCCAGTACATCAGGTTTATGTACAGCTTCCACTCACCATCCTGCCCACTCTGTCAAAGCAATATCTTCACTGACGCTTGGGTGGCAGTGAAATCAATAACTGAGTGAGAGGGTGCCCCGAGTTTAAGGGTGCCCCGAGTTTAAGGGTGCCCCGAAGTTAGGGGTGCCCCGAAGTTAAGGGTGCCCCTAGTTTAAGGGTGCCCCTAGTTTAAGGGTGCCCCTAGTTTAAGGGTGCCCCTAGTTTAAGGGTGCCCCAAGTTTGAGGGTGCCTGATTTATAACCAACAGTATAAAATCACAAGTAAATAAATATACAAACTGCAAAATCATAGTGGAGTAACAGTAAGTAAGGTGTATTAGTGCCATCATCTTGAAAACTTATATCAATCAAATTACTTATCCTGCACAGGTCAAGATATGTACACGGATATCTTAAAAACTTTGCTGCAATAACAAATGAATTACCCTGCACTGGTCAGTATATATTGATCAGAAAATATGTCTCCAGTCCATGGCTAGATTGTGTCTTTTATATACAGATCTGATATGTCTCCAACCGTTGTGAAATTATAGGTGTTATATACATACCTATCTTTCAACGGCCCTAATCGCTTTAAGATGTGTGGTCTCGTATGCGACGTTACATGTGGGCGGTGCTGCATGTATGTATGTCAGTCTGAATGGTACTACGAATGCACAGAGGGTTCCAGTTTTTCCAGCAGTGTTTTCAAATATGTTCCTATGGTTTTCTGATCTATACTCTTCCCAGGATATTCTCAGTCTGGGTTTTTATTTGAATGACACCATAAATGTACAAGTGGTTTCAGTTTTTACCAGTAGTGCAGTAGTGTTCTCAGATTCCTATGGTACTCTAACCTTTACGACTCCTAGGATGTTCTCAGTCTTCTTCCCGTTTCTGGATGCCACGAGCGCCTCCAGTTGCTGCACAGACTGGCACACTAACACATACCTGAGAGAAGATGCGCAGATTTATGAGGAACAGGTGTGTGAATCATTTGGCCTGTAAGGCGTAGCATAGAACTTCGAAGGCTTGAGGTATAGAGTGTATTTAGGGTTTTAATACTCCTTTATGCGGCACTATAAAAAAAAAAAGTGCAGAAGTTACTGGAGAAAAAAGGTTTCATCCACTCTTCCAAAATGTAGAGACTAAAAAGATAACGGTATTTCTTTTAATCCAGCCTACAACAATTAATAGTAATAATAATAATAATAATAATGATAAAAATTAATAAAAAAAGAAAGTTAAAATAAAATAAAAAATAATGAAATAAAAAAACAATAAAGGATAAATAACAAATAATAAACATAGCTCTAATAACACACACGCATACCTGCCCTTGTAATCCCACGAGTCATGGTAAGTGTTGGTGTAGGTAAGGAGAGGACTAGGGTGATGCAGCAACATAATATAGCCACCACATCCTGCACTCACCCACCCCATCCCAGCCAGGTCCTCTGTGCTCCTCACCAAAACCACCTAAGAACGAGAGTAGTGAAAAGACCCGCACCAAGATTTACTACTCAGATCCTTGTAACCACTATTTCTCAATAATTTAGTCTGATGGAAGCAAAAATCACATCAAGACGATTTTGAGGTGAAGAGATTGAATATAAGCATGGTCAGGAGGTAAGGACCCACCTGCCTTGGGTTGGGTAAATGATAGAGGAGGTAGTGTGTCACCCTGGAGTACAGCAGGGTGTCGTCGTGAGCCACCAGCAGGGCACAGCTTTCCATCTCCTGTCCTACCACCGCCCTCAGCAACCCGCCCAGAGACGCTGCACCCACAGGCGTCTCGGCAGCTCTCAGTCGCAGGGGCGTGGCAGGACCAGAACTGCGAGGTTTTCTTTCAGTCCTTCGAGGGTCTTTTGCTCTCAGTGTCCTGGCGCCACAATGATAAGGACCCCCATTAATAGCCCGTCTGACAACCTGACGAAGGCCCTTAACCCCTTTCAGCTCAGATGATGGCCAGATGTACTCAGATTGGAATATTGATCTGACATAACCAAGGCTGATTCCTACCTTATAACCAAGGCTCACTGAAGTTCATGCAATCACAGCTTAGGATAATAGATGTGGGAATGGCCCAGTTCCATCAGATAACAAACCATCTATGATTCTTATAAAGGAGTCTTCATACTTAATTACGCTCAAAAATTCTTGTTTAGTCGTATTTTTCACTGCACATTCACTGTTTCGGTTGTGAAATGTGTAGTTGCTGTATGAGTGAAGAAAGAGTATAAACACACAAACTCAGGAACCTTTAGGAATCCGGTACCTGTTCTCTGATCTGCTGCAACAGGTGGTAATAATGCTCTTCTTTTCCTTCAATGGAGCAACCACACCCGAAGACGCAGCCTTAGCAAGATGTTCAGTAAACTCTTCAGCAGTCCCCAAAGACGATGGCTCTCTCGCAACCCCCTCCGTACATCGAAGTCCGAAGAAAAGTAACAACACGGCAAGTCGGCGATCCATCTTGTATTTGACTGTGGGAGGACGTAATTCATCAGCTCCAGATGCGTAATGGAACAGGTGCGTAATGGTACAGGTGTGTAATCAGAGGTGAATATAGTTTCTCTTCTGCAGTCATAGAAGAAACTATTAGCAAATCAGCCGTAGTGTGCGATATATTTCGTAGTGCTGTAATTTCTCTCTCTCTCTCTCCGTGGTGAGGAAGTGTAGTAAAATTACGAGTATATCAAGATCCAATACTGGGGGTGGTGATCAACAGTGGTTTTGATGGCGGCATACTCTTTTCACCTTAACTTGGTCTAAAATTGCCGTCTGTCTATTTTGAATGCTGGGCTGTAACAGGAGTAACACTAGAACAGGATCCTAGTCACGAGTAAGTGCTAGGAAATTGATATAGAGTCTTAATTCTGTTATTCTGCCACTGAGCAACATGAAATAAGTTACAAGAGGACGAAAATCTAGGCCAAGCTGAGGCGAAAGAAATATAGTGCTGGTGTTTGAGAGTGGTAGTGGTGGTGGTGGTGGTATGGTGACAGTGGTGGTGATGAACAAAAATAATGGCGATGAAAAAAAAATACCGGTGGCAATTGAAAATGAGAATGTAAACGGGTGACATTTATGTAGTTCTTGCTTTCTAAATCTCTTTCTGAAATACAATTCGTGGTACATGAGTGTATCAGGAGCACTTTAATTATACAGTACACCAGCAGTTATAAATCTGAAGTACAGTTCGTGGTATATGCGTATGTCACGAACATTTCATACAATTATACAGTATACCAACACATGCCATAACTTGACAGTGGAGCGTTACAGTGATGAGGATACTACTAGTTTTATGTGGGATTCAAGACGTATAATTTGGTGTAATTTGTAGTATCCTGGCCCCCTAATGTCGACTGTCACTAATATCACAGTCAGGTTTACAACACTTGCATGGTTGAGTCTGAGAGGGCTTTATCTAGGGAAATGAAGAGACGCAACTCAATTATATCGCTGGCCAGTGACTCCTCCAACTTTATTATTATCATTATTAAGTTTGCATTTTCAAGCATCAGTTTATGCATTTACTTTGCAGGCAAGCATTTTCTCGAGTCATTAAAAAAAAAAAAAACTTCATAAATATCACTATCACTTCCACTGCGTCTTGAGTATGGTCTGTAGCATAAGCAAGTTTGAGTCAAAGTAACTACATCTTCACTCCGTGTTAAGAAATCAATCATAAAATGGCAAGAATATCCATTTGTGACAAAGAACATAAATTAGGGTCCTTCATTATTTGAGTCTATCTGGAACAAAGGAGTAAGACAACTTATGTGGGCGAGTATTTTCTTGCTGTGATTATGCCATTATCTTCCTGCATTACAATTAAACTTACAAGAAGGCATGCATCTACCATGAGGAGGTAAGCCTTTCTTCGGGAGAATATCTAGAAAAATGTAAGAAAATGAAAAAGGTTGCCTTGCGATGAATTGCCATACCTTTCTTTATTCATTTACGCCTTTCTCCTACGTACCGGTATCAGAAGTGATCGATTGATTAACCAAAAAGAGCACAACTGGCGTCGCAACTGTCAGGGTCACATGCTGCCTGGCAACAAGACAAAATACAACTAAATAAAAGTAGATAGGTAAAACATAAGTAAACATATAAGCACTAAAAAAAGACAAATAACTAAAAACACCATAAAGAAGCACTAAAAACTAAACAGGAAGATCACCGAACACAATCCTATGCAGTCCAGCTGCCTCCACAAAGCTGAGGATTCCTCCTCCCATACAACCGGCCAGCTCCTCAGGCACTGACGAAAGACGGTATGAACCATCACTTGTCTTGTGTCAAAGAGGTACTGACTGCATGTATCCCCAAGACCGAGGCACTCCACCAGGAAGTGCAGGAAGGTTAGGTGGACCAAGCAATCCTCGCAGGCTGGAGGGGTGGCGCCTTCCATTAAAAATCCATGAGAGAATGGGATGTGGCCAACTCGCAACCGGCAATAAGTCGTCTCCCACTGGCAAGACAAGCCTCGGTGTATCAACAGCGCCTCCATTACGTTTGTTTTTATTGATTAAAAAAAAAAAATAGCCTGGATTGTAATTTAAAAGCGTATTTTGGAGCTCCGGCTGTTTATTATCTTGCGCGTTTCAATATGTGCTACACTTGTACTGACTCCACTCATTCAGTGCAAACACTTCACTGGTCTTACTCTAACATGGCCTAAAATTGCTGTCCCTCCATTCTGAAGGCAGAGTTGCAACAATAGATTAGCAGTAGAATACAATGCTAGTCAGGAAGAAGTGTTATGGAAAGGATGGAGGCCGAAGCATTGTCATTTCTGCCACTAAGCTCTTTGAAATAAGCGTGAAAAGGATATAATTCTGGGGCTAATTTAGTGTAAAAGGACTGTGGTACAAGAAGGACCTGTAGATTAACTGGTGCGTTCGTACTGTTCAAACTAAATGAGAAATGGCAGCTTTATCACATACATCATATTTTTAGTACTCCTAAGGCAGAAACACAATAGACCCCCACAAATAATTTTACTCATACTTCAAATACTAATAAGTTTGATTAGTTAACTCATACTGTAAACACTGCTGAATTAAAGATCGGCAGCTGGTGTAATGTATATGCCTTAAAATATAATTCAACCCCTTTTATTATAACCTGGCCTAAAATTGCCATCTTTCCATCTTTATTACCGAGTTATAACAAGGATTAACACTAGACTATGATGCTAGTCGTGAAGTGCTATGGAAAGCATGCAGAACTACTGTGGTGTCTTTCTGCCACTGAGCTACGTGAACTGACCTACGTGAACTGAGCTGCAGAAGGGCAAAAATCTAGGCCAGCTTAAGATAAAATGACTAGTTGTATGATGTAGTTGTAGGAATGTATATTGTAGGTGCTAGGAATTCTGTAGCGGCTAGATTAGAAATATTTGCAAGCACAACAAAATGGGAGAAATGGAGTTCCCCCGAGCTAAGCCCTGTATTGGACTATATAGCCCCGCTAGGGTTACAGGAGCGAGCTACCACTCCCAGCACGGCAGCCCGGGCGAGGCTCGAACTCGCAATCCCCCGATTACGAGTCCAGCGCGCTACCACTGTGCTACCGAGCCCCCCCGCAAGCACAACAAGATCTGACCAACTCTGAGGTATTCTGAGCCGCTACCCCTCTCTCGGCAATGGCAGGTAGAGCTTCAAGACACACCTTTATTACCGAGCTCAGAAAATCAGGAAACCCAGACGCTGAGTTTTTATTCTACACCTGCACTTGCGCCATCTATTCACTCCTGGTACACAAGGTGGATTTTCTCACATGTAGAAAACACTAAGACATGATACACCGTCAGAACTGTATGTTTAGGTAGATTCAGACTTGCAGTTAGAGGTAGATTCAGACTTCAGATACTAACAAAGCTTGACTGGTTTCATTCATATGCTGCAGACGCCAAAAATAACATACTGCCAAACTATTTACGGCATTCCTACACACTTCCAGCACTAAATAACAGACTGGCAGCCTGACGAGCATCATTTTTTTTTTCAGGAGGTGAACAGAGGAAGGAAAAAATTAAATAAAACAGTAATTCCATTCACCAAATTAAAGTTGTCCTCCACTCGTTAAAAAATCTAACAGCTGCACTTCACTATACAGGTTGAAGTTTGGGGGGGAATGCTGAACACACTGACAAATGAGACGTAACATGACCAAGGAGGGTCAACCTAAATTCATGCAGAAGATCTAGACTCAGGATTTGCCGTAAAAATATGAAAATGATAGCACTTTAAAAGGAAAAACCCTTAAAAGGAAAATAATAAAAGTATGCATGAAGAATACTACTCAAGAAACAGTACTCTATGCACATTACAGGGGCGTAAAATTGACATCTCTCCATCTTGAATTCTGATAGATTTACACCCGAATAAAGTGCTGGTCACGAAGAAGTGCTATGGTAAAGTATGCAGAACCTTAGTACTGTGTTATGGTGCCACTGAGCTACGGGCAATAGGCAGCAGAAGGACGTAAATCTCTTCCTAGTTAAAAATGAATAAACTTTTAGAAGCTTTAAATGAAAACCGAAAGAAAACACCAGGTACAAATAATATAAATGAGATTAGAATTGAGTACAGATGAATACAAATGAGTACAAATGAGTTAATGAGAATACATATGAGAGAATATGAGAATACAAATGAGACAACAAATGAGAATGCAAATGAGAATATAATGTAAATGAGATAATAAAATGCAAATGAGATGAAATTAAAACGGGCAGCGGGAGTCATGGCTGCCCGGTAAGAGTGTAAGGCTATAAATGAGGAGAGAATCTGCTCTAAAAACCCCCCACCCCACCCCACCCCCCTGCAGTTCAGCTCGGCAGTGAATAGAGCAAGGAGTTCAAGAGCTTTGGCTTCGAGGTCTCAAGGGTTTACAATGGTTTCGAATAACACAAGAAAAGGTTTACTCATTGCTTTTCCCCCCCTGAAAAACTCTCCCTGATACATTTTTAAGTCTAATATGAAACTGGGGCTTAATTTGAGCATATAAGTCACGTTGCAGCACTTACATTTGTACTTATAAATAAAATCAGACTGTAGCACATCAGGGGTTCATCTTTCAAACTGAACCACTGAGATAACACGGTTCGAACACAGCGCTCAACGAAGCATATAGGCTAATGTATTTATCTCCAGACTTCAGATCGTACTCTGACTGATTTAAATTTCGTAACACCTTTCCCCTAGTGAATTGTTTTGCATATTAATCATGTGCAGTTAGTAATGCCAAATAAAATACTGTACGGCCATTTGTTGCGAAGGAAGACGCCCTTAGGTACACATGAAAGGTATAATGAAAGAGAAAGTTTATTTTTATGACATGTAGATGGAGACTTACTTCTCCCCCTTCTCTTGTAAACCTATCCATCCCATGCCTCCATCTCATCCTCGGTCTCCCCCTTCCCCATTCTCTCCCTCTCCTCCACCTTAATCACATACACTCTCTTAGTCAATCTCTCTTTCTCCATTCATCCTAAATGACCAACTTCTCCTAATGCCTTCTAACACTAATATGATGTTATGTTTTTCTGATGACCAGGAGGAGGAACGGAAATTTTGCAGGAGACTGTACGTATTGCCTAGAATTAGAGTGAATAGAGTACGTACTTGCATCAACAGCACCGAAATGGCTATTCTAAGTAGTTTTAACCCTTTGTTTGCCAGAATAACTATCATCTAAAGAAAACTGTCAATAGTTAGCTTCAGTGGAACGCGTCAGCACATTTAGAGCAGAAGAAGGGTTAATGTGCCATCTCCATTCTGTGTCGGCTTCTGAATTTATTGCTCTTGAGGGCGAAGTGGCATTAATTTCACTCTTTTTTTGCGCCATTAGTTTGCAGTGGGTAAAGGGAATTCTCTCAGTTATAGAAGATGGTCCGAAAAAAAAAGCGCTGCACTAGAAACTGACGCGGCACTATCCTAATGTGTCGCAGGAATGGCGCAGTCGGCCGGTGTGGGCGTGGATGTGGTGTCTGGATTAGGAAATGAATAAATGATGGCGGGTAGATGCTGCTATTACTGACTGAGCTTTAACCGCAACACAAGAGAAATCACCCAGCGGAGTGGAAGCTGAGCGTTATATTTGGACCATCCTGTATACAGCACTTCTTCGTGACTGGTTTCGTTCTTACGGCTGGAAGGATCACAACACCGCATCTCATTTGACAAACACACTGATATTGGTTTTCACAGGTAATTATGTTTTATCAGCTTTGTAATACACTAGAGCTAATGCATCGGTTTTTCACAAGTCACACACATAAAGGAAATACGAAAAGGAAGTGATGCGTATAGGATACATAAAAAAGAAAAATATAACTGGTGTTACAGAGAATGGATGGACAGTTCGATGGGTTAGGGTACGGTAAGGTACGGTAAGGTTAGGTAAGGTAGGGTAAGGTAAGGTATAAAAGGTAAGGTAAGGTAAGGTAAAGTAAGGTAAAGTAAGGTAAGGCAAGGCAAGGCAAGGTAAGGTATGGTATGGTAAAGTAAAGTAAGGTAAAGTAAGGCAAGGTAAGGTAAGGTGAGGTAAGGTAAGGTAAGTTAAGGTAAGGTAAGTTAAGGTAAGGTAAGGAAGTCAAGGTAAGGTAAGGTAAGGTCGGGTAAGTTATGTTAGGTTAGGTTAGGGTTTCGTTTTGAGATGTTGTTAGGTTAAAAGCAAGGTAAGGAATGATAAGGTAAGAAAGGGTAAGGTAAGGTAGTAATTTTGCGATTTATGAAAAAAACAGCCAAAATATCTTGCCGTTGAAATGACCTGATAACGAGATGCCTTAGTAACGAAGAGACAGGTAGCGAGTTTTTCTTTTTTCTTTTTTTGTAGTGAAGTGTCCGGGAGCAAAACGACCACTAACAAAATGTCCTAGGTCACGTTAAGTTAGGACAGGTAAGTTACTGCTAGGTCAGGTGGGTAATTCATTTTGAAAAGTTAAGTGAAGTCAGATTAGGTAAGATAAGCCACGAACTGTACTAGAACGGTTACAACGACCTTATTACAGAGGACACTGAATGCTGAGGGTACAAGAGTAATCCTGAACTCCATTTGCCCAAGGACGCACCCTTTAGATGATTTGGTCACATTAATATACACTTTTTTGACTTGAAGAGGTAGATACAGGCTTCATTAACCACTTAAGTGCAAGACGGATCCCTTAATCTAAAATAAAAAATCTAGTGGTAGCAATAAATAAATAAATAAAAAATGAATAAACAAATGAATAAATGTGTCAAGATGGAAGGGGTTAGTGTAAGGGAGTGAGACAGACATAGCTACAAAAAAGACAAGAGTGGAGAACGAAGCACAGTTGACTATAATTATGCTGGTTGCGTGAGAGAGAGAGAGAGAGAGAGAGAGAGAGAGAGAGAGAGAGAGAGAGAGAGAGAGAGAGAGAGAGAGATTCGTGATATGACTTGCAGAAACGAGCATGCTGATTATAGCGTATGAGACACTGTGCTTAGATGGTATACTCACAAAGAGCATGGATGTTACAGTGTTTGAGAAATCCCCGTTTGTCTGAGCGAGTGAGCGTGAGTAAGAGAATGAGAGAGAGAGAAAATGAGAGAGTGAATAAGAGTGAGTATTAAGTTACGAGGAAGCGTGCGAGGCCAAGAAATAAAATAATTCGATGTGGAATGTGAATGTGTGAGAAAGTGAGGAAACTGAGATAAGGAGGAGGTGAGGTAAGGTGGTGGTGAAATAAGTGGTGGTGAAGTCTGTGGTGGTGAAGACTGGTGGTGAAGTAAGGTGGTGGTGAAGTAAGATGCTGGTGAAATAAAGGCGAAGTTGCAATGTTATGGGGGGGGGGGTTAAATAAAGGTGACTAGGAAGCAACGCAACAGTGCCAAAGAGATGAAATAAGAGACTCACAAGAAGGCAGTGAAAAAGAGTGGCACTGTAAGAGTCGGTGCCACCGCTGCCTCACCCGTGTCTAGGCAAGAAGTAAGCAAGTGTGAGATGAGGGTGAGAGTGAGAGTAAGGGGTGAGGGGTGAGGGGTGGGGTGAGGGTGTAGGTGAGGGGTAGAGGTGGGGGGTACGTGCAGAAGGACCATCTACGGCGGGCGGGGCGAATGAAGACAAAGAACATATGGATCGTGCAAGATAAAGTTACCATACCTCTTCCCCGTCATTCATATAATATCTTTTTTATATCTGTCTTTTATCTACAAGAAACTTAACTCATGTCTAGCATTCAGTGGTCTGGAATAGAAATGATATACCGGAATAACGGAAAGAGTTACGTGAGAAATTTGAAAAAAAAAAAAGCTGAAGTAATTGGCAAGAATTGGAACGTTTCTCATGAACCTCTTTCTCATTTCATATTCTTTACGTCATCAGCAGAGGCGAGGGAAGTGTTATCTGCATTATATATTAAATCACCCCTTCAGGCCGAGGTATAACTCCAAATTAAATGACATCTTCCGTGGATAGGAAAAATAAAAAAATGAAAGGAGCAACCATGAAGAAGTTTACCGAAAAGTCTGTTTAAAAAATTACATTAATAATTTGTTTCCATTCATGCTGCAGTAATGATCGGTATAAATTCTGAGTGTTAATATACGATCCATCAGTGGCATCTTCATCAACTTCTTAATTTATGAATAATCATTAGAAGAGTTAGAGAACTTTAAATAGGAAGTTTAATTTGACTTTCTCATTACTTTCACGACTGATTCCACTTTGATTCTGATTTTGAATTCATTTACTGAAAGCTTTTATGAGACGTATAGCTGATCAAAATTACACTAAAAATGATACATACCTACATACATCATACATCCTACAACATACTGCTCTGGTGCCGTTTTGGTCCCAGGCTTATGTGAAGTGTGACCTCGGTGTACTGCAGGCCTAAGTTGCCCTTCTCCTGCAGTCCACCATCTTCCTTTCGGGGACAGGGAAGTAGCTAAGGGCCGTTTGTATAACCAGGCAATTGAGCCACCTGGTTATATCAGTGCCACCACATACTGGCGTCCCCCTCCAGCACTACATACTGCCCTCTGATACAGCTGAAGTGATAAAAACAGTAGTAGTAGTAGTAGTAGTAGTAGTAGTGGTAGTAGTAGTAGTAGTAGTAGTAGCCCCAGGATCATCTAAAACGTGAACCAGGTAGACTGCAGGCTGAAAATGCCCCTCTCCCACACCATCCTCTTCTCGGGGAATAGGGAAGGAAAGGAAGGATATTTTTATAGCCAGGTAGCTCCACCACCCAGGTATACGGGTGCCACCACGTGAAGGCAATCCTCCAGCAACTACGAGAGAAGACACAAGCTATATAAGATCTACTGCTTCGCCTTTTATTGTGTCATCAAAATCGTAGAGGTCCTGGGCTAGGCTACTTTGACCTAATAAAAAAAAAAAAGTGAGAGGCCAGTCGCTCTTCCTTGAGTAACAGTACCAATTAATTCCAACCACTCAGAATCTAAACCCTTATGAGCCTCTTCTGGATGGAGCGCCTTAACCCATTAGACAATTATCTGTTAGTTATATGGTTACCACCCAGCGTGGTAAATGGTTTCCTAGGTTACTGGATCCTAGTGCCTTTAATACATAACTAGCTTAACTGGTGAGAATGATACGGCAGATGATAAAAATAGCCCATACAACACTATACAACTCCATACAGTCCCGGGATGCAAAAGTGAAAATGAAAGATTGTACAGAGACAGACTTGGCCAAATACCATCTACCATTGGCATATTATCACACTGCCCTTAAATACACAAAAAAGTTAGTGTAAGAAAATGATTAGGCAGAATCTACAGGCAGTCAGTGCAACATACAACAGGATTTTTATTGTTAAGAAGATGAACAGAGGAAGGAAAAAATAAATACAACAAATCCATACAACATATTACAGTGTCCTCCGTTCATAAAAAAATCTGTAACGGGTGAACTTGAACAGCTTAAAAACAGTAATCGCTTAACGGAGGAAAGGGATACAGCAGAGAACACAGGTGGCTCAATCGGTAGAGAGGTGGCCTGCAGTCCTTACGGACCCAGGTTCGAATCCTGGCTGGGGCAGGGAACAGTTTAAGGATTTGAATTTCTTTAAATCAGGCTTTACTGATCTACCAGAAGACCCGCCGACATGTCGTAAAAATACCCCCGCTAATACCAATACACCAGTCCTGTATGAGACAGCCCTAGCATGTATTCAATATGGACGGTGGGTGTTAGCGCCGAAGTGGTGACATGTAGAGGTGTATGGTATGTAGGAGGACTGCTGGGCCTTGATAGCAGGCTGTGAAGCCTATGCCCAGAGTCGGACACATAAAAAAAAAAAAAAAAAAAAAATGTTTTTATACCGTACCCGTTCACCTCACCTGCGTCGCCAGAAACCACGTTAAGATGTAATGCTGTACACGTGATGGTAGTCAGTGTTAGGAGGGATGACAGGTGGCAAGTTAGGATCAATATTCTAGAAGTCTAAGAAACTCCCTAGAACCTCTGCCTAACTATATTCCTTTTACGCTAACTTGACCTAGAATTATTATCTTGAAGGCTGAGTTGTGGTAATAGATTAACTCCTCAGCCTAACTACATTCTGTTTACTCTAACTTGGCCTGGAATTATTATCTTGAGTGCTGAGTTGTAACAATAACAAGAAAATAGTATCAAAGATCCTCCTAATGCTTACAAGGAAACCGTTCCAAGTTGGCACAAGATATCCTCTTCGTCTCACCAATTCGTCTTGTGGAACTACTGCCATTATCTAAGTCAATAACAAGGCCAATTATGTATAAGAAATAGATTATAGTAGCACCAGGGAGCCTCGTAAGCATTATAGACTCTACTATTTCTCTCTCAGTATATCCTGTCCACCCCTGCAAGGTCTATGTCGAATCCTTGTTATTATTCAAGGTATCGACTCGGAAATGACAGTAATAAGGGTTGGGCTTCGATTCACCGCTGTATCTCTATCTTAAATGCATCTTTATCTGTCACGTTAGTATGAGTCATTGCCTAACTGAAGTGTGTGTGTGTGAGAGAGGGAGAGAGAGAGAGAGAGAGAGAGAGAGAGAGAGAGAGGAAGGAGGAAGACGTCTATTATCATCAGTTATGGAGGAAGGTGTGAATGAAATGGAGGAGGTCGATTAGAAGATATTTTTGGCAGGTGTGCTTCTCGTGTTTTACGGTGAGGTGAATTTCAACACAAGATATCGAGTCAGAATCGGAATGCATAAGAAAGTACCTGGAAATTTTGTGAAACACTTGGTTCATATGACTTAATTTTGTTTATTATATTTATTTTTATTTTACTGTACGAGAATTATTACCGCCTCAAAACGATTTCTTTTAATTCTGTAAACACTTCAACGTTGTAAATCTTTGTTACAGTTTTCTCTTTTGCTGATCCTGTCCCCAAGTTAAATATTAATGATTTGACTACAATTGTCTTTACACACATAATTAAAACATCTTAAGGCATTTATTTGGTGCTGTGGAGGTTAAAAGACCATATACTATTTTTTTTGTTTTGTGCGTCTAGATTTATACTTGCAAGTCTCAACGTACATGCTTTTTCTTTCAGTCATGATTATTAGTACCGTATTAGATTATTGATGCAAGTTATTGGCAGTTATCCAAATCGAAAGAAAATAAAAACAGAACAATGATTATGTGGAAAACTATGAAAGAGAGCCTTCAATTTTTTTCTCATGTCATAGTTCCAAGTAAAGTAAAATGTACAATAATTAACGACCAAACTGTGTAGGTCAGGAGATATAAACCTAATCCCAGCAAAAATATATTAATCGAAAAACCACGACAGAAATGTATAAATTTCATTGTTCACTGAGGGAGTAACTTTTTGAATGGAGTGTTAAACCAATCACCTACATAAGCCAACGCAAAAAAGTGGAAATAAAACAAACAGAAGAAAGAAATTAAGAAAACACTAAAGCATGACGCTTTTTAAAATAAATCACTATCTCCAATCAGGTCATCCATAGCATTATTCTTTTTACCACCAAACTATTTTCTTCTGCTCTGGAGAGCATTCCGGTATTTAAGGGTTTATGAAGGCTGTATCAAACCCCTCTAAGTCCCAAAAGTTTCTCTTTAACTTAAAATCGTCTGTTGGTAGCAATAATAAATAAATATATAAAGCACGTCATCTAAGTGGAGGGCTTAATGGTGGTGAACATCATGATAATCCGGTAGAAAAGTTAATAGATAATCACTACAATATACAATTTCCCATTTCAATAAATAGATGAAGCTTAGTAACTGACTATCATGTAATATCAGTTATCAGTTATACATATGAGTAGAACAATTAAGATTTTCGCCAGACATGCGTATCTGATCGTGTCTGGAGTGAGAGTGAATTTGCGTGTCTGGATTCGGGACAGAAGAGTTACCAGCTCCGTCGAATCCACGAACCAACACAGTCTCTCTTCTCTCACTGGTTCGATACCGCTACAGGCTTCGTAACATCTCTTCTTAAGCGATTTATGTTGACCAGTGCACTTTAATACTTTCTGGAATGTTATTTGTACGATTTTAATATCGATATGGTTAGCATCAGTAACACACAAGAGAATATGTACGGAAGAAATTAGGAAGACATGATTCAAAGTCCTTCATGCCACTTGGAAAACGGGTCTTAATCCTGCACGTAAGCAAATGTTCAGCTCTGGAACACTCTTCTGTGTGCCTATAATCTCCATTTTTTGATTGCAGAGTGTCCAGGATAGCCCCCTCCCCCCTCCCCCCCAAAAAAATGAAGAAGCTAGACTCTGGTTATCTTTCTGTTGCGTTTTATTTCGGAAGAACGAGTTTTGCAGTCTTGGGTTCCATCTTTTCTGCAATAAGTGCCACAAAAATTTTCATACAAATTAGGATAGACCTTTTAACTGTGAAGGGGTTAAGGAAGGTTATGTCTAGCCTCTCCCAGTTCAAAGCTTCCCCTGAGTTAGGTAAAATCGCATAAAGATAGTGAGATTTAAAGAGAACTGTCTTTGTAGCGAAGGGGTGAAAAGTCTAAATATTTCATTTTTGGTCCGGCTCAGTTTACCAGTCAAAAAAAAAAAAAAGAAAAAAAGAAAAAAAAAAAAAGGAATTCTGGGAACAGCTTTTCTTCTGTATGTGATGATATGAAATTTAGTTCCCTGAATTATCGATGAGGTAATGATATATTCTTGTAAGACTTTTTAATCTCATCAAAATGTGGCGTATAGCGAGTGCGTCAGTATTCATACCATATCATATGCAAGATAGCATAACGGGATCCTAAGTACGAGTTTTATATGGCTGGAGAAAGTAGACAAAGACTTCTGCAATGGTGGCTCGACGTGCACAAACAGATCCTTCTTATATAATAATGTGTGTGTAAATGTGTGTGTGTGTGTGTGTGTGTGTGTGTGTGTGTGTTTGGTCCTTATACCAGCAACATCAGACAAAAAGTTACTGTGTTGCTTCCTCTCATAAAGTTGGAGGTGACGTGGACTACAAGATCTAGAGAAGTTGAACAAGGAACAAAGGCGTCGAGATCATATTAGTATTTACACGGCGGGAAAGTAGTTAGCAATTCACCGCTGCCATTAAAACTTATCGTCCGGCTTCTTCAGCGCCATTATAATTCATCACGAGATTTCAAAAGCCGCGCCTCGACCTTTTCTCTCACCCCGACCAAGTTCCCGACACTTTTCCCGACATTTCTGAGCCGAGGGGTGTTGGAGCGCGTTACTATCCGGTTATGAGGGAGCTTTGGGGTTGGGCTTTCAAGGCAGAGGGGACTAAGAACGGATATAGCGTACCTTCGTCAAGATCTCGAAAGGTTTTGGGAGATGTATTGTTCTGGATGGTTGCGTCAGCCATACTGGGACACAAAATGGCCCTGGAGGTCTGTGATTCTTAAAGTACAGGTAACTATTCACAGGTGGGCAATATCTTTTTTTTTTTAGTTTTTGTTTTTTTGAATCATGGGATGCTGAGAAAGATCCTGTAGGTATATTGGGATTTATGCAAACAATGGGTTACAAGTTTTATTTATTTATTCACCTATTATTATTTATTATCTTATTCATTTTTTGTGGAGTGGGTTCTCGGATAGGCCGTCTTGGCGACTAACCCACAGTTCTCAAAATTCACTGACAAAAGATAGACGAAAACTACTGTGCATTTTACCTCCTCTGTAGTAAACTTTTTGATTACAACAGTTGCCTTCAAGAATATTCAGTTTGACACCATTAATCGTCTTTGTGTTCCTTGACATAAAACCTTTTGACTCTTATTTACACTCCAAGTTCGTTTTTCATGAGCATTACCTTATTTCTCCACTACAGTCTTTTTACCTTTACTTGGCTCCTATTTTCATCATCTTGAGTCTTATTTCACGCAGCTCAGTGACGGAGATAATAGCACTGTTGTTCTGCTTAACACAGCACTTCTTCGTGACTGGCACCATCTTCAAGTGTTAAGCTATTGTCGCAACCCAGTACTGAAGAGAGAGAGAAAAATGGCCATTTTAAGTCAAGTTAAAGTGACATTGAATAGTCCCTGTAACTTCCATTCCTTATTTATTATCAGCACCGCATCAACCACAAGAAGCACTGATACTTCTAAGGCCACGTCCATACCAAATCCTTGCTGGTGCGGGCGGGAGTTCTGCGTCACCGCAATCCACAGAATTTTTCGCTGGTAATGCCTCATGTCATAAACACTCGGAGGGTTTTAGGACCTGCTTTCAGCTGAACAAAATCTTGTGGCTAATTTCATACAAGAGTTCTTCCCACCATGAAAGGGTTACTGAAAAGTTTCGACCCCCTTAACCCCTTCAGTGTGATGACGTATTTCCTGCTATACATATTCCCTCAACCGCCAGACAAATGGGAGCCCAGCGGACTGCAGGCTGAAGTTGTCCCCCTCCTGCAGGCCATCACCCTCCTTTTGTGGGACAGGAAGGGAGCTGAGGGACGTTTGTGTAACCTCGGTGCCACCACACGAAGGCGTCTATCTCCATCACCACGGAGAGAATGACGAACAGGATTGACGACGGCAGAGCTGGGAAGTTAGTTGCTGTTGCTGATGATGACTCAGCAATGACTTGGCTCTCCACTGCATCCTTGGCTAGTTGTTTCGTATCATTAGCACTAATCATGATGATCATGCAAGGGTTTCTCTCTCCTCCTCGTCCTTGGTCTGTTGGCTTGTGTCGTTCTTCCTCACCAAGGTATCGAGATCCGAGAAATTTGTGCCCTTCGTTTCCGGTAAAATAATGGCTATGAGGGCGGCAACGAGGGCGGCAGATCCAAACACGGCAGACGGGGCCCACTGCATCACCTCGCCCTGGGGGAGAGACAGAGGTTAACTTATATTAGTAACAAAATCACTTTAGGGATTAGAACCAAGTAATTAAAGAAATATGCCATGTTCACTTTAACAAGGCGTAAATTTGCCCTTTCACCATCTTGCAAGTTATGATATAACTAGAGACCAACACTAGAATATGGTGCCAGTAGCAAATAAGTTCTATGGAGGGGATGTTGAACCATAGTATTATTCTGCCACTGAATTACGGAAATTAAGCTGCGAGAAGAACGAAAATCCTAGCCAAGTACAAAAACAATAAACATGAACTACGGAATACAAGACCAAAGCAAAAGACCAAACAATGATCCAACAGAGACCCAGCCACTCACCAGCAAGTCATTGATATAAGGGGATGTCATGCTGGCTAGATTTTCCATAAACTGTCCTTGGCTGAGGGCGATGGAGCGGTACTTGGTGGGGAAGAGCTCAGTGGTGTAGATCCAGGCGAGCTGATACACGGCGGTGATGGCCATCTTACCACACAGCGAAAGGCCCAGCACGATCCAGTACCTGCCTGAGGAGCAAGGAGAATGGGGGAGAGTTGGTGATGACAGAGAAAAAAATAGGTATTACATATAATAGTGATGATGACGCAAATGACATTATAATAGTACTAGTATTAGCAAATAATAATAATAATAATAATAATAATAATAATAATAATAATAATAATAATAATAATAATAATAATAATATGCTGTCTCTAACCTGTCCCTGTGATGGCGAAGATGAAGATGATAAAGATGAAAATGATTCTGAAGATGATGATCAAGATGACAACGATAATTACACTAACAACAAGGACCATTCTCTGAGATGATAGTGAGTCTAACGATGATGATGAAGATGATAACGATAATAACACTAACAATACCATCAAAAACTCTAATCTCTGCAACCCACACACCCACCTTCGGACGCTGTATGTACCGCTACCGCCATGGCCAATCCACACATCCCACACAGCAGGTACAGCGTCACCTGGGTCTTCCTTCTGCCCAGGTGTTCAATGCAGGGCCACATCAACAAGCCGGAGGGAATTTCCAGGAACCCAGCTATGAAGATGTACAGGTGAGGACTGATGCTGTGGGTGGAGAGGTGTGACTGAGGGAGAGGGAGGAGGTGGAAGGGGAATGTGGAGTGGGAGGGAGACGGGAGGGAGGAGAGAAAACACAAGATTTATAAACAAAAGGGATTATTTTCTTCAGGAGTCTTGCTATGAAGACGGAGGGGTAAGGATTGACGCTGTGAGGTGGAGAGGAAGAATGTAGAGCCACGGTATTGTCTTTGCCACCGTGCTACGTGAAATTAGCTGCAAAAAATGAAAAATGAAGACTGGGATCAAGGTGAAATGAAGGAAGTAGAGTTGAGGTGAGGGAAATGTGTGCCTACCCTAGATTGACAGAGATGAGGGAGATGCCGTAGTAGACGAAGGAGGAGATGAACCAAACGACGTACATTATGGTCCGCATCCGCAGCTCAGGGCGTACGAAGGGCGCCGCCATATCCTCCAAACCCTTCTTCAGGTGGGTCATCACGCCTTCCTCCACCGTAGCCTCCTCCTCCTCCCCCTCCTCCTCCTGTAAGAATTTCTCTCCATTGACAAGTGTGTGTGTGTGTGTGTGTGTGTGTGTGTGTTTTAGGGACGTATTGTAGATGGCTTTGGAGAGATTTTAATACCTCTTCTTAAGTGGTTTATTCTGATCATTACACCTTAATATCCTCTTGTACATTCTTGCTGGGAACTATCTCCATTTTAAAACGATAAAAATTGCAAGTCCACCATTTTCTTTTGGGGGATGGGAAAGTAGTTGACGGACTTTTGTATAACCAGGCAGCTGAGCGGCACTGTTATTTCGGTCGCACCACACGAAGGCGTCCCTCTCCATTACCAAAACCTCAGTGAAAGGGTCAATTAAAGTGTTACCCTGCGGTCGACGCTTCTCATAGTCCTTAGAAGCTGGTGGTCGGGAGGTAGTGTCTTCCCGTTCATCTTCGCCGCCTTCTTGAGCTCCACCAGGGCCCTCTCATAGCGACCAACATGCAGCAGCCACAGGGGCGACTCCGGCAGTAACCTGAGGGAGGGGGTCAAGATGCAGTGACTCAATACCCTAATTCCTTCCTTAAATAACCAAATTCCTGACGTAAATAGCCTAGTTCAGGCTGTATATAAAACCAATCCCCTCTGTAAATAACAAAATCCAGGCTATAAATGACATAAAGGTGTAAGTAAATGTAAGTGTAGGTAGTTGCAGTCTCTCCAACTCATCCCTCACTCTCATGTAATTATCTCTCCACTCCATTCCTCCATCTCATCCTCTGTCTCCCCGTACCCATCCCCCTGCACCTCACTCCCATACACTCTCCTAGTCAGTCTCTCATTCTCCATCCTCCTCACGTGGCTAAACCATCTCAACGTACTTCTCTTAAAGCATTTTAGTCCCCTCCACATCAACACCACAATGCTCCTTCACACTGACCAGAAATAAGAGACGATGAGGAGCAAAGGCAGAGCAAGACAGATAGTCAGGAGTTTCCAGTCTCTGATGAAGTAGGCCACGGTGGCGGTGAACATATTTCCCACAGCCCAAGGCACCACCGTCAGAGCACCCACGGCGGATCGGTACCTAGTGGCGCAGGTCTCCATAACTGCGAGGGAGAGGGTGTGGAGTGCTGTAGACAGGATACGTGATATTCGTCGACTCAACGTAAAAAAATAAATAAGATGAAAGTGATCAGCGTGGGTAAAAAACTGGTGTGTGTGTGTGTGTGTGTGTGTGTGTGTGTGTGTGTGTGTAAAGCTTTAAAGAGTTTACAGATACTTTACCTAGACGTGGAAGTGACTGAAGGTGTTAAGAGAAATACTCTTGAGATGGTTTGGCCATGTGAACAGGATGGAGAGTGAGAGACTGACTATGAGAGTACGAATTTATGTGAGTGAGGTGGAGGGGGAGGAGGAGACCAAGGATGAGGTGAAGGGATGGAGTAGAGAGATACGAGAAAGGTGTGTGAATTGAGGGGAGGGAAGTCAAATGGTAGAGCCCAGGGCAACATGGAGTAGATTTGTTTGTGGCCACTCCTTACGTGATTAAGACTTCTGGCAATAGATAGATAGACAGATAGATAGACTCACCGACGACGAATGTGCCAACGTACAGCGAGATGTCTAAGCATGAGATGATGGCTCTGATGATGATGTAGACGACGACGTTGGGTGAGAAGATGATGATGTTGGCTAGGAAGAGATAGAGCACGATAATCCTTAATATTACGGCTCGTCTACCATACCTGTCGGGGAGATAGATAGCTAGATTGATAGATAGATAGACAGACAGATTGGATGAGAGAGAGAGAGAGAGTCATTATTGCATATCACTGGCGCAAACTGTTTTGATAATTAAACAGACATAAATAATAAAAGAAGCGAAGAGGTAATAGCGAAACTAAATCGCTCAGGGAGAGGCGCTACGCAGCCTGAGAGAACTAACTTGTCAAAGAGGAAGCCCACAAGGAGACCGAGGATGCTGCCAGCGCTCAGTATGCTCTGTGTTGTGGAGTATAGGGGACGTCTCTCGCACACTAGGTCCCACTGAGGAAGAACTGGGCTAAAGTTAATGCATACTGACCACACCAGGACCATCTGCCTGCCTCTGTGCACTGGTACTGGTGTGTTGGAGTGCCTGTTACCTCTGTATACTGGTGATGTGGTAACCTGTATACTGGTGTGGTGGAGTACCCGTTTCCTCTGTATACTTGTGGTGTAGCATTGGTGGGGCACTGGTGTGGTGGTGCTTAAGGCTGTGGACTGGTACTGGTACTGGTGTGGTGGAATGCCTACCTCTATCACTACTGTGGACTGATATTGGTGTGGTTAAAATCCCAGTGTGGTATGGGCTGGTGTGGCTGGTGGCGCCCTTCACACCGTACCACTAGGGGGAGTAGCCTGGTCCTCTACTCTTAAATATACAGGACTACGCCAGCCTGGCCTCGGCACCTACCTCGGTGACCACTGTGGACTGGTACTGGGTGTGGTTGAAGTCCCTGGTGCGGCACAGGATGGTGTGGTTGGTGGAGCCCTTCAGGTCGTCCATGGCAGCCTCGTACCCCATCGCCGCCGCCGCCGTGTAGTTGTAGTCGTACATGTGGCAGGAGTCGTACCCGCCGGAGGAACTGCAGCAGAAGGCAAGAGCATAAATGAATTAGAGAATCAGTGAGAGTTTCTGTGGGTGCGTAGGTAAGAGTGAGCACGTACGAGTGAGTGTAAAACGAGTATGTTTGAATGAGTGTGTGGGTGTGTGAGACCCAAATCGAAAGTTGCAAATTTATATCCTTTTCTGTGGTACTGTAGTTTCACTAGGAAAATTCGTGACTTGATATTAATAAAGTTTTCCTGGCCACTAGTTATCCTGTTCTTTAAGCTACCTATATATGCAGAACTGTACTCCAAAACATGCAAAACTTTTCCAGGACGGTGTAATGATTGCCAGGAAACTTTTGCACATATTGTCATATCGTCACCTTGCCAGTTAACTGTCCCAGGAAAACGCCAAGCAAATTTCTGTACTTACTGGAAAAGCTCCCTTCATCATGAGAAAGCAGACTTGGAAAAGAAAAAGTTATAGAGCGTCTGTTATAACCTGACGAAGATCCCCAACCCCTTTCAGCTCAATCAATGGTCAGCTGTAG
This sequence comes from Coenobita brevimanus, assembly GCF_032717465.1. Classification (NCBI taxonomy): domain Eukaryota; kingdom Metazoa; phylum Arthropoda; class Malacostraca; order Decapoda; family Coenobitidae; genus Coenobita; species Coenobita brevimanus. Next base: position 53,792,367 of record NC_137018.1, on the reverse strand, counting down.
TCCGACTGGAGGGTTGTCTTAATTAGCAACCAAGGAGACTCTTTCCTGCCTCATAACTAAGGCTCGTTGGATTTCACGCAACCACGACATG